>NW_019640835.1:0-429250 GCF_000599845.2 Trichogramma pretiosum | reverse complement strand
CAATACATCGGTGCACGAGGCACATCAGTTTCAGCCTTTCCAACTAGAATTCGGCAAACTGCCAACACTCCCAACAGCGGAAGCGATCGAAAAGTCGGGGAAGATAGTAACGTATACCGACTACGTCAGGAAATTATGTAGAACTCTGTCAGAAATAAAGGCCATAGCCAGGGAGAAATTAATTGACGCGAAATTAAGGAATAAGTTCTATTACGATAAAAAAGCAAACGCGGAGTCATTCAAGCCGGGTGACTATGTATACTTGCTGAAAGGCGGTAAACAACACAAGCTTGGGGACCAATACACGGGGCCATACTTAGTACTAGAAGTAAATAATAATACTAACAATGTTAAAATTGAAATTAAGAATAGACATAAATTGGTACATGCAAATAGATTAAGGAAATCCCATGTTGAAGCGAAAAATAACTAACTTAAATCAATTCTAAAATAAATTACGCGAGCGGACTACAAAAGTCGTGCATTAAAGTTTAACATAAAACAAATAGACTAAAAATAAAAGGATATATAAACAAATTACAGAAAGAAAATATTTTCTTTTGTAGCCGAGGATGGAAGTCAAAGTTCAAAATTTAACAAAAAATAATGATTGTAGGAATTTGGAAGAGGCAGAAATGCACAGCAAGTAGATGCACCTAAGTTAAACAAGTGCAAGCGTCCAATTCGTTAGCGGAAAAATGAAATTGGAAGTACAGAATTTGTGGTTAACGATGAGGAATTTATTATAATGAAAGTATTGGCGCCAACGGAAGGTGCGCCACGTGGAAGAGAAAGATTATGATAGATTATGGAAAATTGTGAAACTCAATTATTCAAAGTGCCTCAGTTGAATGAACTATGATTAACGAATTAAACGCATCTTACTTAAAAGCGGTAAAATTTACGACGGTGCATGATGCTGAGCATGTCATTTACACAAAGATGATAAACCTTTAAGTACAAACATCTCACAAATTCTTACGCGTTTTAGAAAAAAAAAAAAATGATAATAAAAATTAATAAAAGAATAAAATGAATGATAAGATATCCCCCTCAATGTTATACCTTTACCATCAAGTCTTAGTTGGTTACTTTAATCTACCGCTTCAGTTGGAGTAAAATCAAAATGTGGAAAGAGAATAACCCATAACTAGTTAAAACGCTAACAGCATATAATCATTAATAAAAGCAAAGAAATAAATGAACTATTCGATGGATATGTAGAACGATAACGAATAAACAAAGTGGATAATAAGAAAATGAAAAAAAAAAGTAGCCTAAAATCTTGCATTTTATTAAATTAATTTTTGAACAAATGAAAATTGGTAGCGAATAGGTACGACCTTACTGTCATAAGTAAAGGTTTTCGGTTCAATTCCGAGTCAAAGCCAAAATTTCAGATGTACAATTGATGTGAGGGAAGATACTGAAGATCGCGACTTACAGGGAAGGGAAGGTAATAAAAAGCGAAATAACTAACAACATGACAGACGAACGCTAGACGAATCGGAAACGAAAAACAGCGCGTAAGCACGTACCACGGCTAGGTCGACGGGAAAGGAGCAGTACGTAGATCCAAAAAAAAAATACATAAAACGTCACTCAAAAAACATTTCACAGAGACAATTCGCGCTTCTAGACTGACAAATGAGAGCAGCTCGAAGCGCGGATGATAGGATTAAGAAAAAAAATCCGAGGGTCCATCGAAGGCATGGGAAGGGAAGTATGTACGGTAGCGCACAAATGCATAATAAATTTAATTTGTACGATACTCTGTAAAGAAGAGACGCGCTCTTCTCCTATTTATAAGCGCATAGAATACTCACACGTACGCATAAGGATACATAAAGAATGCGAAGGAAACACTCGCGCACAGTTGTATACGAAATAGAGCGGACATTCAAAAATCAGTGAGCCGCCAAACAGCTGCACGCCGCTAACGAGACTAGGCGTTAAGACTCGGCGAACTCATTTGATTAGTAGAAATCAAAGATACCGTCATGTCTTCCAACGGAGCACCACCGCCAGCCGAAGCCCCGGAGGATGGAGCCGGTGCCGAGAACATACAGGCACCAATACATTCACCGGACCCAATGGCAGACTGGATGGCGCAGTTAGTCGAAAACCGACATATTTACATCGACGCCGGCCCTTTTCAATTCCAACTCATAATGAGAGGGAACGAAGTGGGGTTCTTCCTCGCCGGACACTTCATCGGCACCCTCCACCGATTCCAGCGCTGCCACGTGAGGGGCTGGGCAAATGGCCCACCCACGTGTTACCACTGCGGTCGGCCCCGCTACGAAGACGGCAATTTGCTCTTCAACCTGTTCGAATGAGCGCGGGCTAAAAGGATGAATAAAGGCGAGTCAAGTGTTAAACAAGTAAATTTTTTTTGTAATAATAATCGCAATATCAGAATGAGCATGAGAATCCGGCTACAATGTAAATCATAATATTATAATCCGACCTCTCTTTTCTAATAATGTTAAGTGCCTTAAGCAAAAGTGTTTCCTTTTATAAAAATAAGGTTAGTAATAAGCAAAATTTTTTCAATGATCTACAAAATGATGTAAATGATAAGCAAAAAAAAAAAGCTTTCAATGTTTTAAAAAATAATGTTAAACAAAAAAAAAAAACTCTTTTGATCTTTGTACGTAAGAAACTAAGTAAAATTTTCTCGATGTTCTTTTAAACGGAATGACAATAATAATATTGTAATAAGCGAAAACACTCCCACGACCCCGTTAGATAGTAAGAAAATTGTAATCAACGACGCCTAAATAAAGAATCCTCGTAGCATAATCTGACTATTATTTAAAAGAAAAAAAAATGTATACAACAAAGTAGATTAAGAAAAAAAAAAACACGCCACGATCAGGAGCTCGTGATTTGTTAAAGGCGAGGGAGGTGTAATGACCCAGTCACAAGGGTCATAGCATCCCTACGGCCACGAGTAGATAAAACACCGGGGCGGCAAACCAGCCCGGTGCAAAACCAAGTCCCGAACGGGCATGCTAGTGTACGGCCGCACACGTACACCGCAGCGCGCACTGGTGTGAGTGCGCACACGGACAGAGCCGTGAACGCTAGTATGCGACTGCACACGTACACCGAAGCGCGCACTGGTGTGAGTGCGCACACGGACAGAGCCGTGAACGTTAGTGTGCGACTATACACGTACGCCGCAGCGCGCACTGGTGTGAGTGCGCACACGGANAAAAAATTGTAAATAATACTTATAACTTTTCTCAAATTCTCATGTAATTCTGTAAATTTTTAATATCAATAAAATGTGTTATAAACTAACTCACTATACGCTGCAGTCAATTTCATTGATCAACTCAATAAATGTGTAAATAATCAAGTACTCTTATCAGTATTTTGATTTACTATTTCATCGTCTAATCTGCTACGATTTCACCAATAAAATATAAGGATAATAAACTTGCACTTTATAGTCTCTTTCTCTCTCAAATAAAATTATTACATATAGTATGATTAATTGTGAACAAGTTATTAAACCAAATAAACAATTTCTGATGGCTTCGTGGCGCAAGCCTCATTCTTAAATATCCTCATTTGTCTTCGCTGAAAAGAAATTGCTTCAAAATAAAACATTCAAGTCAGGTGAGTAAATAGGTATGAAGCTGGTTAACTTCTTTAATTACTCGATAAAAAAATTTCGATTTTCCAACTATGGTAAAATTATTCGAAACGTTGGCGGGAGTGTTTGTTTTAATTTCGTGTGCCACACTGTGTGCCGTATCTACAGATTATAATCGAAAGTCCGCGCTTGTACTCAGTCAGTTAATTTTGATCGAGATCAAGCCATAAGAAAAATCAAATATTTTCCTTATCCCTACAAAGTTGAAAACGTTTGGAAATAAAAAATAATTACGACGTTTGACAGAGATATACGTTGTTTATTTTTTAAATGCTGAAACATCGATTTGTTTTTTGAAGTAATTAGTTGATCAAAAAAAGTTCACAAGAGCTCCGTCAAGTTAGATTTTTAATCTGGTTCAAATATTGTAAGGACATTGTACAAACACACAAATCGGTAGTTAAATTGTAAACATTATGATCATACACTATTTTGACATAGTACTTCGACACACTATTAAAGTTAATAGCAAAAACAAATTAGTTTGAATGTTATCTTTTCCGATGAAACCCGTAATATCAAAATATACATATTCATTCATTCAATTCCTGTAAAACTAAATGTAAGGGCCCATCGTAATAAGGCACCAAAATGGATCAAAAATCCGAGGAAATTGTCTCAATAGATAATTCGAGTGAATATAACAAAAAATACATTTCTGATATTTGTCAGGAGTCATTTATGCTAGAATAAAGCATGATAACACATCGAGACGCAGTTCATAATAAACAAAAAAATTACGCTTGCGACAGGTGCCAAAAAACAGTACACGAAGGTCGCAGAGATTACGCATGCGACAAGTGCGAGCGAAAATTTGGATCAAAAATGGAAATGATTAGACACCAAAGGAAAATGCACTAGGATCGCGAATATTATGTACGCTACAATTGCAAGAAGAAATTTGGGCAAAAAGGGGTATTGGTCAGACACCAAAGGAAAATACACTAGGGTTGCGAAGATTTCGCAAACCATGATTGTGGGAAGGAATTATTATTAACAATTGTAATTATGTACAGATACATGTATGTTTTCCTAAAATTTCAATAAAAGTTGTGACGAAATGAGCGAGTCTCATCTGATATCAATTATCGTTACACTTTTGTTCATTGTTATTGTAGTGTTTTATTTTTGAATCAGATTTCGTATATTATACTATAATTACTACTTCCTGTTCATTTTATGCAAAAATCAGCCCAGAGTTTTTTTACGGCTTGTTCAGAGATTGTTTGGGGCGAGCGTTTATAGTTTACTACTGTATTTTTGATAAAACCTATTTTGAAGAAAAAACCAAAAAATGTTATTTCTTCAAAATGAGTAAAATCCCTCATAATTCTTTTATCCACTTCCTCGTACTTTTATTAATCCAAAATCTTACATTAATGATTTTCGAATTGTGTGAGTGGCCCATGAAAATTTGCGTATGAACAGCACTTCATTTAATCCACCATTATACCATTTAACTAAAAATTTTAAAACTATTACCAACGTGGTATTTTTTGTAAATTAAAAAAAAAAGAAAAAAAGAGTTATGAATCACGTCCACAAATGTTATATGGGACAAAATGTTGCTGTTCCTCGATCTTAATACGTGCCGCATGCGATCGTGTGAGCAGTAAAAAATTTTAATGTTTATGAACGTTTAATGAATGTAACTACATTACTTCGTCATTTTCTGTTACAAAGCTCAATTTAGTTGCACCAATTTTTATGTACGAGTGTTTAAATATGTTCTAAAGCAATGAAAAATTTACATAGAATCGTTGCCATACTATCACAGGTCATTTTTTTGATAGCGTCGTCATCTGTCACCTTCGGGCGTGAGTTAAACTATACCTAAATTGCATTCTTACCTCTTGTAACGGTTGAATTTTCATGATTAAAATAATTTCAGGTTCACTGAAGATTCAGCCACACTTGCTGCTAATCGAACCGAACGCCATCAGCCGCCTGACTCGGACCAAGGATCGGTACGATCGTCGCGTTCTCGAGCGCTTCAGCCGCATCGGCGGCTTGGACTATCACCTTCGACTTGGCTCGATCTACTGGACGGATTTGGGCACGGGGCGAATTTTGTCGCGTCCCCTGTGGACCACGAGTTTCACGATCGACACGCTGATCGAGCTCGATCCAAGATCCTGGAGATGCCAAGCTTTGGCGGTCGATTATGTCGGCGATAATCTGTACTTGCTCGACTCGAAAGCCTTCAAAGTTCACGTGTTCGATTTGAAAAACAGCTCCAAACACGCGACTATTTATGAGGGGAAAATGAACAAGCCTATGGACATCGCCCTCGATCCAACTGCTGGATTAGTTTTCATAGCCGATGGTACGAGGGTACGTACGCGTCTTTCAACGATCGATTCACGAATAATAGATAGCGTATTTTTTCCATCGACATCTCGTCTGTGCAGATCCTTCGAATGAACATGGACGGTAAATCGGTAAAATCAATCGTCGAGCACAAGCGTTACAACATCAAATCGGTGAACGTCGACCGAGTTGCGAAGCGCTTGTATTGGTCGGAAAAAAATTACCACAGCATAAAGAGCTCCAGGTACGACGGCAGCGACATGATAGTCGTCCTGGCGAACGGCCCGAACGCCCGACTGCCCTTCGTCGTGGACACGGATAAGCGCGCTGGCGGCGACGTCAACGTGGTGGTGTCCAAGCAGCATTCGACTTCGCCCTACTTCCTCGGTCCAGCCAGTTTGGCCGTGCACGGATCGGAGATGTTCGTGTACGACGACACGCTCCACCGTATTATCGCGTTGACGATCGACGAGCGAAGTGGCCAAGCCGATCCTAGCAGTTTTCGCGTCATCTACGACAGAATCATCGTCAGTGCGATGAGATACGTTCATATCGAAGGAATAAACGAAACGACGATCGCTGATCCTTGCCAGGGCAACGAGTGCCCCGACATGTGCTTGAACGCTGGCATGAACCATCGGACTGAGTCACTCAAACATGCTTGTGTACCATTATCGGACGAATAGTCGAGGATATGTTTGAGCAATGTTATTTAGCGCGAAACTTTTTTAAGTAGTTTACACTAGTAATGGTATTTTGGTTCACAGATTTTATATGTTCGATGCATATTTTATTCGTAAAAAGTTATTTAAAATACATTTTTTACACTTGTTCAATTTAGCTAATGATTCCTTATAATGTATAATTTTTTCGTGAGCTGATACAGCTCAATAGTCGATGTTAATTTATTTCTAACATCTCGCAGTACTTTGAGTTTTTGCGATGAAAATAACAGCAATAACATGTATTAGGTCAAATATTTTACCACAAATGTTATGATAACTTCATCATTTGATACTAATACTTAGAAATACGAGTGAACAATATTAATCATTCAAAGGTACTTCCATGTGATTCAAATTAATATAATCTGGATCAATAACTTGAAAACCATTTCCAATAAAAACAAACGATGGAAAATCTTTGAGTGCAAATTTTTCAACCAATTTTTTACTTTCGTCGATTCGACTGTACTCGACACTCGTCTTTTGAAAACTATCCGTCGTGGACACCAAATTAAAGAGATCATCGACTTCGTTGCAAAAGGCCACACTTTGAATTTCATTGGCGATGGTCATGTTCAGAAGTATCCCAAGATCTTGGTTTTGGCTTACTTGCGTTTGAGATATTATTGCGCCAACGATGTCGCATTCGCAGTCTCCATCGTCGTGCTCGCAAGCGTCTCGAACCCACTGAATTTTGAAAGCCAAAATTTGCTCGAATTCGCTGGTAACTGCACAAAAAACATCCGTCATTTGCCATTTTTATGCAAACATCTCGACAATAAAGTAAAGATACAAATCTCTTACCAAAGTAAACCGTATCTCCGTGAACTCCAAAAGTACGAACTCCAAGCAGTAAATTAGGATGGAGATTGCTCTGTATACCGATCCACGAGTTTTTGAGAGGGTTAAAAATGTAGAGTCGCGAAATGTGAATGACGACCATGCCCCGAACGACGCAGCAGGCCGGTATGTCGGTGAAGGTTTCGGGTAGTTCGGGCCCGCGCGTCCACGTGTTCTCCGTCATGTCGAGCATCTCTATCGAGGACTGCTTCATTCGGTAACGTCCGACGCCGCCAATGACGATCAGTTTATCGTTGCTGATCGCGAGACCCATGTGTCGGCGAGGAGTTCGAAGCCTCGTCAAGTAGTACCAGCGCTTGGTTATCAGGCAGTAGCGGCCGACGTTCAATAGAAACTTGTTGGAGCCGATTCGTATCTCGCCACCGACCCTGAAAATGTTGCTACCTGTAACGTTAATTTTTGTGTTACGATATAATTCAATTCAATGTAGATTATATAGTAATGCTCACCTTTGCCTATAATTCCTGCGCCCACAAGATCTTTGTTATCTCCACACATCGTTTTCCAAACATTTATCAATCTTTCGAATTTGTTGTGCGGGTTCACAACACATTTCTTTGGCCTTAAACTGAAAATATCGCGCGAGATAACAAAATCAGATCCTTCTTTTTTAGTCGTGTCAACGAAAAAACAATTCATCGTCCATGACTCACGTTTGGCAAGTTTAATTCTATTTAATAAATCGTTGAGATCTTTGCGCTTCAAATCGTCGGCTTCCACGGACAATCGAGCATCGATTACGTTCGAAAGATATTCTTTCGAGGCTGTATGGTGAACGCTACCCATGAGGGATACGAAACGTTCGTGAGTCAATTCTTTTCTCGAAAACAGGCTTTGATCGAGCGATCGCAGATTCTGGCAACAGAGAAATTTGGCAAGATCGGCTAATTCGGGAAAGCGCAGCTCCAACGACGAGATCCAAATGTCAAAGAAATAGCGCTGATTCTTCGAGCAACTGTTGAGCCAGTGTTGAGCGACGATGGAGGTGAGATCGCGAATCAAATTATTGGCGTGATACACGAGACTGATTTCCAGAAGGTTTCGAAGTCGATCGAAGTGATCGTAGTCCTCGCTGTACTCGAGATGCTCCAAGCAACTTTTTCCGGGTATTCGTGGAATCTCGAGGTCGGCCGGGGGTGAATCTTTTTCCATCCAAGTGCAAAAGTCCTGAGGGAAAAAATCAATAATTAAAATATGCTCCACACAAGTGGAAGTAAATGAAATCTCGTAATTTTTTTATAAACTAATTTAATCAACTTCTTTTTGATTAGTAGTTGTTAATTTTTTGTTAAAAATAATATAATACTCATTTTCTTCTAGTTGAACAAGTACATAATTAAATGTATAACGTACAATAAGATTTGAATTTAAAATCATTCTTGTGTTAATTTAAATATTTAAAATTAACCTTTCAAAGATAACAAATATTTTGGAATAAAGATTTAACAAATAATTAATTATTGAAACGAAAAAAATTCATAATATGACTACGAGCAGTACTTTTTTACATATTGATGAGAATTAACCAAATATGTTATGAAAAGCATTATAATTTCGATCACTTTGTCAGGATTTTTAATGTACGTACAATTACCAAACTAATCGGGTCTCTACTGAAATGAAAGTTCGATAGGAGAATTGAATTAAATTTTATTACCTTAAAAGAGTCTGGTCGAAAAGCAAATTTGATTTTGATAATATCGTCTTTGGAATCACTAAACGCTTGATTAAACATTGTCCTGAAATATTCGCACTCAGACATTAATTTTTCTTTATCTAATTTGTAGACTTCGTCCATGAAAAGCAATGTAATTTTTTTGTGTGGCAAATTACTTGAATCTTCTTCCATTTTTTGAAAATAAACTAAATACAAAACTGCTTTGAAATTCAGTTCACTTTTGTGAGTAAACAATCAACTACTCGGCGCTCAGGCCTCAGCTGCTTTGGCATATCTCAAGATTATTTAGGTTATAAGATACATTTGACTCCTGCTAGAGCGGGAAATTTCAACTCCAATTCGAAGTCGTGTCGAGAGAAGGCAATTTCAATCTAGTAATGCTTTGATATTTATGGGGATACATCATCATTAAAAAATTAATCAGAATGACGTGGTCTGAAATGATAACATGGGTAATACCCACTGGGTATACGACTACTTGGCGTTAATACTGTGTACCCTGTAAACTTTTTAGTGTCCTTGGGATTAGACTTGTTAGTATCTTCGTAAAATAAGCTTGATTTCATCTCCGTTTCTGTTGGATAAGGACGTCTTGGATCACTCGGTTGCCAATCCAAAGGTGATGTTATAGCATTGTCATAGGTGCTTAGTTTTGCAGCGTATTTTATCAAATCGTTTGAATCAACGGGTTTAGTTTTGGCCTCCCTCATAGCTTGAAGTTTTTCTGCAGCTTTACGCATGGTTTCTCTTAAAATTTCCTCGGCCTTTTTCAATTCTGACCACAGGCTTATTATTACTTGGTCTTTAGAGCTTACTGCTTTCTTCAATGTTTCTATCTCTTTTTGAATTATTACCTTCTCTTTAATTTCAATCAAGAGTCTTTGTAATTCTTTTTGTTTAATTATGAACAAATCAATAATTTGAGTACAACTAAGCTTAATATCTTCATTAATCCTTTGATTTTTGGGAGCAAAATAACTCAAAAGCAACGCTTGAGTGAGCGTTTCAAAGTCATTTAAGATCATGGATAACTGTTCTTTTGAATTGGACATTTTGATGTATAAAAAAGTTGAAACCTTGAATATAAATTTGTTCACAACGCCGTAATAATTTATAAATAATTTGTAATAGAAAAAACTTTTTACCTGTTCTTTTGATCGTATTTATTTATTACTTGTAGATAGAAATACACCAGATGAATATGTAAGACATAATTAAATTGTAATCATAACACTGTGAGAATTTGTAATTGACTAGCGCTAAGCATCCGTGAAAGTGTCGGTCGCGCAGGCTGTCGTGCTTGTCAAGCACAGATTTGCTGATGATACAACATAATGTCATCGCTATAAAAATATATAGCCTCTTGGTTCAATAATTTAAATCTTTGAATATTCAGTATAATTTATCGAAAAGAATAAAAAAATTACTTGTAATGAATATTGGTTTCATAAAAATGCACATTTGTTTGACAATTCAAGAGTAACTTTTAATGAATTCTTTCTAGCTTGAGTGACACCTATTGAACAACCCTACACACACTTGTACTCCAAAGATTAAACTTAGTGGGGGGTGTGCGATAACAGGCTGCAAAAAATAAACGCGAGATCGGCACGTCTTGTTTAACGACGAGCTAGAAAATAACTAATTTGTTTATCGAAAATTATGCAATCAAAGATAAACCCACCTTCGATTACAGTGTATGTAATGCAGACGTAAAACGTATTATTATATTATTATACGAGAGCCACGTTTTTTACGAAGTCTTCGTTGTTCATTTGCTTGAATTCATTACATCAGTTTTACGACAAATTATCGAATCGATATTGAAATTCTTTTACCTCGTATCTACATTATAATATAGGCTCGAATGAAAGTTAGATCGCTGTGCGAGTCCCACGTGGTATATTACAAATATGTATATATGTGCGGGATCGCATTTGCGAGTGTAATTTTCAATCAAACGGCGACGGTGGCGTTGCGTATAGATTTTTCATGAAATAGCAGGCAGCAACGTAACACGCATATAAATATTTATTTAATGAGTTAATAGCTTATACTGCTTATATATTTTTTTGATGTGTCATTCCCCGCTCGCGCGGTACGATTGTAACTGAAAATCGTCACCGTAAAACGTGCGACGATATTGTGTAGCCCCCGCGGGTTTGCTCGACGATTTTTATAATCTTTTTCTGCGCCGATACAAACACACATCGCTACACACAACAACATTGAGCAATTCAAGCTCGCGGTTCATGTGTACGTATATACGTATATTTGCCATACGCGTAGATAGACGATCGATGTGCCTCGCGCGCGCGTCGACAGTCGCAGCTCACAAGTGTGTGCGGGCTAGTAAACACATACGTCAATGTGTTGTAGATAAAAGATCGTTGGGGCAAGAACCGGTCGCTGCTGATAAGCCATTCGTACTCGCACTCGAGTCCCGTCGCTCAACGCGCCGCCGAGAGCTCTCTTGAGAGCCCGCTTGAGTTTGGGCTCGCAAACGCCGAACGTCTCGAGACGAGAGCGATAGCTTCTGCACCTTTTTTTGAAACCCGAGAAGATCGGTAAAGTATACCTCGAAACCATGAACGGCAAGAAGAACGAGAGAGCCATCAATTTCGGCGCTGGACCTGGACAACTGCCTCTGGAGGTAATGTTATTGTGTTCGAAATTTTCTACATCTTATCGCGTCGTCGACTCTAATTCTAATCGAGTCGAATTTAGATACATCGGCTCGAATGTCGGAATCGCACTCGCTTATCCTTGCGTGTTTCAGTCTAAATAGTTGTGCAATACATGTGTGCATACGCAATACAATTATTGCATACGTGAATAACGAGTGCGAGTTTGATCTTGAGAATAATTAGCCTGCAAAATATTGTTCATGTATTAATACCATCGGTTATTCACTGACGCCCATCAATATGCAGTTAAATCATAATTTTTAGACTGTTCAATATTCACTTATTTCATGCACTAAAATAAATTCGATGAATAAAATTAAAATTGCTCCGTTTGTATACAGCAATTATTGTATGTACAATTAAAATATAGCCTTGTATTTGTTTTTCTAGCACATACAGTATCGCGCGTTAATTTAGATTTTTGTGTTATTTTTTCAAACCCATAATTTTTATTAATACTTTGCGACTAAATTATTTTTTTTTTCATACTTCTATGCAAACGTCTGTTTATCAAAGTCTCAATAAACTTTGATCTTAGCTTTCTTTTTTACATGCTTACATTATCTTTTGAAGGTTTTGGAAGAGGTTCAAGCAGAACTATTGGCTTACAAAAATGCTAAAGTCAGTATTCTGGAAATTAGTCATCGGTCGGGCGATTTCAAAAAAGTCATCGAAAGTGCACAAGCACGACTCACACAAATACTGTAAGTTTATACATTATAATACACTTTATCCACGCGAAGCGAGATATACTTGAAAAAAATCTTACGATAAATTTATTTTTTCGTCAGAAACATACCCGATAATTACAAAGTCTTGTTCATGCAAGGAGGTGGCACTGGCCTTTTCTCGGCCGTGCCCCTCAATATGATGACAACTGGCACTGCTGATTACATAGTCACAGGTTCGTGTGAATTTTTAATCGATCCACTATCAGAGTTTTGCGGTAATTTTGACGGAACTTATTTCCAGGTTCTTGGTCATCGAAAGCGGCAAAAGAAGCAGCAAAATACGGTAAAGTCAATCTCGTCGTACCAAAAACTAGCCAATACACAGAGATTCCTGACAGATCAAACTGGAATCTCGATCCAAATGCGTCGTATGTATATTATTGCGATAACGAAACTATTCATGGTAAGAAAAAACTCCGTTTCTTTCTCGACTCGCTAAAAGTTTTCGTATTATTTATTTAAATATTGTTGACGATTTTTCAGGAATCGAGTTTCATGACATTCCTGAGACAAATGGAGTGCCTCTGGTCGCGGATATGTCATCGAATTTCGTATCGAAGCCAATCGACGTTTCAAAGGTAATTTCAATTATGCAATTAAATTATTTGAAATTAACTCGACTCATCAAAATTACGACCTTTATAGTTTGGGTTGATATTCGCTGGGGCACAAAAAAATGTCGGCCCATCGGGCGTGACGATCGTCATCGTACGAAAAGATTTCATCGGTACTGCCATGAAGATTTGCCCCTCTATTCTCGATTTTGCCGTTGTAGCAGAGGGAAATTCCATTCACAACACGCCCCCAGTTTTCCAGTGAGTTTTCACGTCGACTGAATTTCAAGCAACGAATATTTTTAAATTTCATCGTTCGTATTTATATCTGTGCAGGATTTATTTCGTGGGCCTCGTGTTCGAGTGGATCTTAAAGAACGGCGGCGTCGAGGGCATGGAAGAATTGGCGAGACAAAAGAGTCAAATGATTTACGACATTATTGAGAAATCGAACGGCTTTTACAGTTGTCCCATCAAGGAGAATTGCCGCAGTCGCATGAACATTCCCTTTAGAATAAAGAACGATGAAAAATTAGAAAATGACTTTGTGAGCGGCGCAGCGGCTTTGAATATGCTGCAGCTCAAGGGACATCGCTCGGTTGGCGGCATCAGAGTATCGTTATACAATGCAGTGACGTTGGACCAAGTGAAACAATTGTCCAATTACATGATAAAGTTTTATGAACAGCACAAAAATTGATTGAGTTCTTGTTTTTAAAATATATGGTGAAGTTTGTACATGAATATTGCTTAAATTTTCATATTGAATATTTTTTATATATATTTTAACGAATGTTATCTGAAAATTTTTTTTATTCCAATAAGAAGTTATGACAAAAGCATTTCTGCAAATTCATTTTTTTACCTTGAAAGAAAAGAAAAAACATAAAAATACACTTTACCTAATGCATTTGTTGATCATGTTGTTTTCAATCATCAGAAACTGCAGTAGATTTAACCTTGTTCATTTTTCCACGTTGAGAAACCTTAAGAAAATGACAAACATTGAATGTTTTACGAAAACTCGTTCAAAAATTGTTGATAAAAAATTATAATTTTCGATGACAAAATTTTAACTCGTTCTGCCAGTTTAGCGCGACGCAAAGTTGGACTGCCAGTCTGCAGTTCTACGTGCTTTTGTTTCCAGCAGACGCCACCAGTAGTGGCGATTGCGAATTTGCAATATCGTGATTAGATTCAGCGAAAATGGCCGACCAAGTAAGTACGGGTTAATACAAATTGTTTTAATAAAAAATTTTATAATAAATTTTTTAATAAAAAATTTGCAATAATTAATGCGCAAACAATAGAAGGCTTCAAGTTTACATTTTTTGCATAAGGATTAATACACAAATTTAACTAACTGTTATAACATTTTATTTGACCGGCGTGAATAAAACATGTGACTTTGTTGTCGCCATTCATTTGTTATTGTTAATAAAAAGTACCTTATATTGAACATTTTCTCTAAATTACTTCAACAAAAGTGCTACATTGATTCAATGAAACTTGTTGTTCTTTAGAATAGTGAAAGTGAAGTTCAGTAACAATGTTACGATAAATTTGCTAATATGTATTATTTTTTATTTAGGCCAACGTTAAGAGTTTCTTGAAACAACCCACTATTTTCCTAAATAGGAAAAAATCAGCTTCTAAGGGCCGCAAATCATTGAGGTACACTCGTGAAGTTGGACTTGGATTCAAAACTCCTCGTGAGGTAAAAAATCTTTACCTGAGCTTATAATTGAAAGTAGTTTGAAATTCTAATAAAATGAACATAATGCACTGTTTCAGGCTTTGGAAGGAACATATATTGACAAAAAATGTCCCTTCACTGGAGATGTGTCCATTCGTGGACGTATCCTCACTGGGGTAGTTATTAAGCAAAAAATGCAGCGCACAATTGTTGTCCGAAGAGATTATTTGCATTACATTCGCAAATATAATAGATTTGAAAAGAGACATCGTAATATGAGTGTACATTTATCACCCTGCTTTAGGCAAGTATCTTTTTTAAATTTAATAATCATCATCTGTGATCATCTGTGACACATAACATTTGATCACATATTAGTTTGGAAAATTGATGAGAAAAAATTTTTTTCAGAGATGTTGAGATTGGAGATGTTGTTACTATTGGTGAATGCAGACCTTTGAGTAAAACTGTAAGGTTTAATGTATTAAAAGTAACCAAAGGAACAAGCGCTAAGAAAAGCTTTAAAAAGTTTTAGGTAATTATTCAACACTTTTAACATGACTAAATTTTTATTTTTATGATGAATCTGACGATGGTCTTCTTATTACAATCTGAAGAAGTTTTTCGTCTACTGAAACTATGATAAGATATAAATATTTATTCATTATATTATTTGATTTGAAAGTAAGCATGTATTTTCCTTTTCAGATGTACACAAATAATTTTGAGTCAACCCAATTAGCCACTTTAATGGGTTAAAACCATTGCTTATAATTGTTTAGAAAAAACTAATTTAATTTAAAAATTAAATTTTACCGCTATAGGTATTATTGCCAGGATAATGTAGTTAACACTTTTTGTACCGATTAAACCACAAAAAATAAAATCTGTACATCTGCAAGACAATTTATTATTTGTCCTTGTGCCTATCTAGTTATTAAGATAATGAAATATAATTTCAGCTTGTCAAGTATTTCTGAGGTAAGTCATGAAAAAAATTTAGGAAGATTGAGAGACAAAAACTAAAATTTCATTTTATTTACAAAATTTAATTAGTATATACAAGCTTAATTCAAATCGACAACAACCGGTGCATCTTCATCTTCACATAAGTTTTCAAAGTCCCATAAAAATTTTTCAGTCAACCTTTCTTTCATTCTTTCTGCCATGGACTTCAAGCGATCATCAATCTCTTCGTTGGATTCAATTGAAGTAAACAGTTTTCGCAAATTATGGTAAATAAAATTATTGTTTGCAACAATATCACATAATACTTCTTCAGGGACATAGTTTAATTGATTTTCAATATTTTTTAAAAATTCAACATATATAGCTCTTTTGTTAGGAATCAATGTATCAACTGCACAAATAATAGAAACTAATTTCTTCCAATGCTCAAATGCTTCTAAACTTTGCCCAACGAGGAAAGATACAAATGCAAGTTGTAGTTCTCCAATAATATCCATAGGGCTGAAATTGAGTATAAAAGTAGGATAAAATTAGTATTGAATAACCTTATTTAGTTAATTGTTATTTATGAAAACATTATTACTCTTCAAGTTTATTTAAAATTGTATTAAAAGCATAACTGGTATCCAAAGAATGCTTTGTTATTTCTGATGGAGTAGCATCAGCAGGGTATAACTTTTCTGGTATCTCTGTTAACCTTAGTTCAGTACCTGGTTTAGGCTTGAGATCAGGAAGTAAATTTTTTTCTTTATCTTCTAAAGTGGCACCTATACTTTTTCGGGTTTTATCACTTGGATCTGTTCCTTTAGGTCTACATGCATCACTAGTATTAACTAATTCCAAAGCTGAACATACAAATCTATTTCTTATAATTATTATTCAATTCGATTAAGAGAGATAAAAAAGACCTTTCTTGAAAAATAACTTACCCACATGCAGGTTGACATCGTTCAATGATCCTTTCATTTATTTTATCTGTCAGATCGCACCATGGCTTCCATAGATCATATGGATAAACTCCCAAGTACCTGTCTAATTCCTTAATATTTTCTTTAAGTCTATTAATTGATTCTGCTGAAGCAACTAAAATAAAATTAATATTTATTTACATATTTATTTTTAGAGTTGTTTAGTGCATTTTATCAGATATGCATGACAACTTACCATCAGAATCAACACGTTCTTCTTTTTTATCCCATCGCTTTACCAAAAATTCTGATTGCTTAAAAATGTAAAAAAAGCCGACTTTTGGTGCAGTTCCTCCATATTTATCAGTTGCACTAATAAATTTTTTACGATAGAATAAAACAAAAATTACTTGTTTAAAAAAAATAAGTAAATAAAACTAACCTGTAATGAATAAAATGCAATCCTTTAGGAATCATTTTAATCCCTTTAAAATTAACTCCAGTGCTCCAAGACTTCAAATCTATTCCAAAATCAGTTTCATCTGGTACGTTAAAGATAACAAATGTACCTCCCTCAATTAACAAACGTTTAGCAAGTTCAGGGTCCATTTCTAAACTCTCACTTGACATTTTTTCTGCCATTTTAATTGTCAACAATAACTTATATGTAATTCAATCTTCCTCAGATATTTAAGACAAAATTAGTTCGTGTATGGACTTTTAATGCCCGATACGTGCAGTATCAATACTTCAAATAAGTCTTAAAGTCTTTATAAAATGTAACTGATGTATTATTGCGTGAAAAGTTTTTGACAGCCAAAAGCCGACAACACTCGGCTAGTGGGAATTAGACTCGCGCACATGGCAAGTGCCCGGGGAGTGGGAACCAAAACACTTTATATAAACCTATATGGTTTTAGTTTTTTTGCAGACTAATTTCGTCGTATTGAAAAAATATCTCTTCATCAATCTTTCGAAGTTTTTTCTAATTATTAATGACTTTTATGACAATTTGGATCTTTAAATGTGCTTTTTATTTATTTTTTTATCCACAATTTAAAATACAATATCATTTACAAAATTAAAATTATTAATATTTTTTACCGATCCCGTAACATATTCTATTTCTCTAACTTTTGGTTTTCCGATTAATATTTCCATAAAAAGTATATCTTTACATATCTTCGTCATCGATGAGTTTCATGTTTTTTAAAATAATTTTTGCTGTTTCCACAAAATTTTGAATAATCACAGGGTCACTTGGTGCTGGGTAATCAGAACAACTTGTCCATATTCTTGAATGATCTTTCAAAACTTTTAGACGAACAGGTTGCGAAAAGTAAATATTTGTCGGTAAATTAAAATTGCCTAAAATCAAATTCCACATGAATTTTATTTAATCAAGATAAAATAAAATATAATAAAATAAAATAATTCTTATTTAACTACCATTCGAAGGTACGCCTAAAAATATAATTTCATCGCCGATTTTTGAGTAATCTTCTGAATACCACATTTTCAAAAGATTACAAATGGCTTTACATTTTTGATAATCTTCGGTTCTTCCGACTTGGTACCAACAGGTTGCCTGTCAAAAAAAATTAAACAACTTTTCATACTTTGTTTCACGCGAAAGTTTTTTTTTGCGATGTATAAATATTACTAGTCGAACAAATAATGCACGAGAGTATGTGCAAAAACACAACGAGAAATATATTTTTCAAGATGATATGATCTCTATACTATACAATTATTATTACTGTTCGATATATTTTGTCGAGTCATAATAAGTGTGCTTTGACAATAATTATTATTTTGAAAAGTTTATCTAAAGCTTAAAATCGGTATTTTGATTTGTTTCATATTTTCATGCGATTTTTCTTTCCCTTTTCATTGCATTTTTTAAAATTCCCAAAATTTTGATTTTTCACTGAGATAATTCACAATCGTTTCCGTGGATGTTTTTTCGTGGTTTTTATCTCCATCATAAACGTAAGCCTTAATAAGGGGGACTTATGAGTTTCGATCCTCGTCCGAAATAAAGCTCATTTGCTGTACTTCTATGAACCGAAATTGCTGTGTCTCAGTAAAAAATGCAATAAAATAGGGAAGGTAAATTATAATCAAAAATTAAAAAATATAAATAAAACCTTTCGTTTAGCAAGAAGTTTATGTGGATCTTTATCGTGACTTAGATAAAATAGTCGTCTAAATTCTTGATATTTAAATTTTGATGGTAACAAGAAATTTGAATTTTTGAAAGCTCTTTTGTTTGGTAAATTGACAGTGCAATTTTTTATTACTTGATCAATATCAATGAAATGATTTATTCCTGAAAAAAGAACAGTATTTCAATTTTGAGACATTCTTTAAACGGAAAAATATAAAAATCAATGGAGAAGACTAAATACCTAAAAATCCCCAGACTGGCGGAGAACTTATTCCTTCAATATTCATATCCACTGATTTCATGAATTGGTACATCATTTCTAAACCATAATGAGCAGCTATCGCTACAATGTTATTTTTACTCAGTTTTGTTGCTTTTTTAGCCAATAAATTTGCAGCAAAACAAGCTGGCCCCGTAGAACAAAATATCACTTTCATATATGATGGTGCATAAATATTTATATTTTTAGCTACATCATTAAAAGTATCGTAATTTCTTTGTAACCAATTTTGAGTAGTTTCTGTATCTTCTCTATAAATTATTTTTAAAAAATGTTAAATATTCTGTTATAATAATTTCTATCTATTAATATTATTTATGCAACACCTAATAATGTGTTCTAAAATTATCAAAATATCACAATTCATTAGACAATCTGATAAGCTTTCTGCAACATAAATATCCCATAGTACTCCACTGAGAGCTCTTGCATCTTTGAGAATATCATTAAGTTTGAAAGAATGTCCAGATGGATCATAGAGGTGAATAGTGATACCATTTCGACTTATGTTTTTTTCTGTTGCTAGTTGTGCCACAAGATCAGGGCATACTGACCGCCCAGCACCAGAAATAGTAATGTGCAGAATATTTCTTCTTGCATTTTTCTGTCTTTCTTTAGCATAATTTTTTGCCTTTCATATAAATAATCATTGAAGGATAAGAATTCATAAATTGATAAATAATAATATTCTTACTGATTCATAATCACAGTTCAATCCACTTTTATCTTCTTTAGAAATGTTAGTATCTATCCCATAATATTTATTAATAAATATTCTGAATTCCATTATACCACCAATATATGTGCGTTTTTCATCTCTGATTCCTATTTCTCTCCAAATCAATGGCGATTCATCATGAGACCATTCATAAGTTTTACATTGATTTGTTAACCACTCCTGACATTATAATATTTTTTAATACGTTTTCAATATTGAAAACTGCTTATAATATTATTTGATTATAGTCTTACCTCCCACTCAGATGCTGATTTTGATACGATTTTGATTGTAAAATTTGGTAATAATTTACTCACATTTTCAGCAATGAAACATGCATAATCAAAATTACTACAGTTAGAACAGCCGGCAATGGTTGTTGTGATTTTTACGTCGCTCATTTTTATATAAGATTCACTAAGAATAATGAATTGAGCTTGAAGTCGATTTACATTATTTCGTTTTAAGTTATTGAAATTTTTATGAAAGTTTCAACTCAATTGTTTGCATAAGGTTAATAAAAAGCTGTTATAATAAAGGTTAATTACGATAATACATTTAACAAATGATATTATAACCATTGTTTAAATACTATTTCTTCAAAATTATGTAAATCCTTTAGTTTTTTTTACTTTTAAAAAAGAAATTTATTCATTCAGTCTTATAGTAAAACATTAGTCTAATATCACTATATAATTTGAATACAAATTTACATTGTTAATCTATTTTATACATGTGCTGAATATTTAAGAAAAAAGTACACATAATTTATTGGGTTTAACATATTATAGAATAACAAAATTCAATTGATGCATAAATAACAATTGTACATGCATCATAATAATGTTGACAGTTTTCAATGTGTCGGCATTAATAAAATTATTTGTACTTTAGTCTTAAATATTTATCATATGACGATTAATACATAAAATGCTTATGTTTCGGAATGACAACCTTTTACTATTTTAGTAAAAGAGGTACTTGTAAGATAATATTATAATCTTTTTTTTTTAATACAAATCAGTCCTGATCACAAAAATTAGCTGGTTTTCTGGGTTTTTTTACAATTTTTCTTTATCATTTTCACTTATAACTTTTCTTAAATTACCTTAATCTTCAATATCAGAAATATCAGGTAGTTCGATGTCATCTATTACCATCATTGATGAGGATTGATCCATCATTACTTCAAAAGAATTATTGTCCAAATCTAGATGAAAATATTATTCATAAAAATTTGTTCAGTTTTACAATATTAAATATTTTTTATTTTACCTGAAATAAATCCTTCATCATCAATAGATCCAATAGATTGATTACTTTTTCTTGTTGATCTCATCCAATTTAAATCATCTTCTAAGCTGTTTTCCATTGTCATATCTACAAGTTTTACATAATTAAAAATAGCCAATTATAAATAGATATATTAATTTTAATTCAATTACCTATGAACTTTCTAGGATCAAAATCACCAGCTAAACATTCTGGTTCAGGATGTTTTATATTTGTTGACTTTTTAGTCATCTTAGGAGTATAAGGTTTAGAAAATTTAAAATCATCGATCATATTTTGCATGATAGGTGCTGATATTTTTGGAGAAAGCTTTTTTATATTCAAGCTTTGCTGAACTTTCTTCTATTTAATAATAGAGCAATATTAATAATAAATTATTATTTAATTGATCAAAAGCTGCAGACATTAAGTAATACCTTAGGTGATTTCATTAAAATCTTCAATGGCGAGCTCTGCTTTTTAGCAAAACATGATTTATCTTGTACTTTCAGACAATTTACCAAGTTATTTTTTTCAAGACTCCCTGAGGAAGATGTAGAAATATTAAGATCGGACTTAGAACGTATTGATAGTCCTTTTGATTTGTTTTTAGATGAAGAGAAAATTTTGAAGGGTACATGACTGTCATTATTAACAGATTTGACTTTTGAAAGTAAGTGTATTTGAGAGTTTTCTTTTTCTGAAACAACGAATTTTCACGTTATTATATGCTTGGTAAAGAAAATTAAAATATTACTTACCTTTGTTGAGAGATATTGAATTATTACTCCGGGAGTCGTTAAAAATACCAAAAATTCCAGACATTTTTCCAAGATTGTTAGTTACTCTCAACAAAGCAAAGATTCGATCAAATGATCAGTATGTTACGAAAATAAGGACTCCAAACTCCGTATTGTAATTATTAACCAGTAGAAAAATAATATTTTTTAATCCTTAGTAACATAACGCATTAACATTAATAACAATTGTTCGATGCTAAGCGTCACTCAAGATGCAACAGAATCACTTGCACGGAGTTGAATATTTTGACTGCAATAACGACATTCTATTCTAATGTAACCAACGGACAACAGAAATCAAACAACTTCTGTATGGGTATACACAATACTATATGTTATGATTTGAAACATAAGTACTCCGTAGGTTAAATGTAACGTATACAGCGCCGTCGGGCGCAGTACGCCGTTTACCAGAATTACAATAACCGCTCCGACTGTTAAACCACATCGGTATGATTTTGGTAACACTACCGGTAATGTTATGTATGGAATACTATAAACAATGAAGTATTGAAAATTGCCATTTAAATTGTTATTATTTATAATTTATATAATTTTTATGGATGTATTCTAAAAAGGCTGTTAGGATCGAGAATTTATGATTGCAGTGTAAAAGTATTGTTTTATATTTTAAATATAAAATTATTTATTGAATTCAACTTAATAATAATTATAAACATTTAATAATTCTAAACATTTTGATTTACATTTATAGTTTCTACTAGTCCTTTTCCAATAGTATAAAAATGGCTCGCTGCATTGTCTAATGTGAGTTTTTGAATTTTTGTTTTTTGTGGTTTCATGAGTACTCCGATGAATTTTCCACCAAAGGTATCGTGGAAGAATAGAGCGTATTCATCATATTCGAACTAAAAAATAAATGATCGTTAATTTATGCCATTAAAGAATGATTATAAAAATAAAAAAATATTGCTCACTCTTAAATCTGCAAGGTACTGCGCTACTGGATCAAAATCTACTATGGGTACTTTGTTAAGTTCGTCCTCTTGATATGGTTCGATAGTAACTTCTTCCTGGTTTTGAACTGCCTGCAACCGTCTGGCTATCACCGTTTGCTTAAGCTCGATCACAAGATCATAATCAGAAAGGGATGGACTGAATAGTTCGTCTCGTTCTAAATCTTGACCTGCGACCATCTGGGCTTCAACCGATTGTAAAAAGTTTCGTGCTAAAGCACTGACACGATGTAATATCATCGGTTGAGGAGCCTCGCTTGTCCACATGCTTTTTTTGAAATCATAGGGAGTGGCGATGAACAGCGCCGGTAAGTTTTCACGCGATGTTCCAAAATCGTTTTCCATTTCAAGAATCTCGTCGTCTGTAAATAGCAAGAATTATTTGTAAAATCACACGGCAATAGCCATAATAGTATGCGGAAAGTGAGTTACTTACGTGTCAGTTTATCGTTAAAATTCACCAAAACTGGGTCCGTTGTCCAGTTTTCTCGTGAAAAGTACTCGAGCAATCGTAGAAAACCAACTTGCGGAGTTTGAGCGCGTTCATATGGCTCTGGAGCGATGTAAAAGGAAGCCATAAGTAGCTCAATTGCGATGTGTGGAAATAGGAATGAATCGATCATATGAGCTGAAAGCCAGCGTTTGGCTAAACAACAAGCAGGTCCAAACGATGGGTACCGACTATGCAAACTATTGAAAAAAATATTATTAATCAGTTGTTAACTACATTTTCGTTGAATATGCATTTTTTGCGATAACTTACCCAAAGAGAGCACCAGTTAAACTCGGTAAGTGAACCAGATTTCTCTCTAGTTCTCTGGACTCTTCATTTTCAACGTAAGTTTTGACACCATTTTCGTCAATTTCTTTAACTAGACCTATTTCTTTGTCGTTAGAAATCCTAAATCGGAAAATAAAACCATCCTACATCGGAAAAAATGATTCATCAATTTCACTTTCATCATTAATTTTATTATTTTTCAAGATAATTCAAAGGCAATTATGATTCTTACCTGCATCACATCGAAATATTCAAAATTTCCAAAAGCTTTCAGTTGGTGCTGCTCTCTCAAACATTCAGCTATTTGCAAATTAAAAGCTGCTTTCGTCATTCGAAAAGCTTTAAGATCTTCAGGCCATTTACCGCTTATTGATAGTTTTACTGTTGCTTCTAAAATTGATTTATAATGAGGAACTACTTCAAGACCTTTACTCAACTCTTGATGTGTTTTTCCATCTAAAACATTTTTGCCATCTGCCTTGGAATAACTTGAAACCGGCGGGAATGCTTCAGTGAAGCGGAATACAGCACTGCAACCTTGAACTCCACTTATTGTCAAAGGTAAATCAGTTTCTTTTAAACTTCTGAGCTTGGTTTCAATATTTGAAAAAACATTTATTGCTCGAAAACAAGCTCCTTCCTGACTATATAAATATTCTTTTACTTGAACCTACAATATGAAAATAAATTATACTTTGTTTTTGAGACAGTATCTATATTTTTATAAAAAATCATAAAAGCAACGTACCATTCTTGGTTTCAAATAAGTTTCCAATTGATTAAAGTAGAACTTGTAATGAACCCTATCAAGAAGTTGCAGTTTTTTTTGCAGCAAGTGATGCGCTATTTTTTTGCACACTGAACGCTTTTGTGCTGGGGTGGCACTTCTTTTAGCCCAAATAATTGCTTCATGTATTTTTCCGTCCAGCCTGTGGCATTCAGTTTTAGCACCCCAAAAATTTCGGAAAGCTATGGCCTATAGAGAATGTATAAAATAATTATAAAATTGAATATAAAAATTTATAAAAACCATTAGTAATAAATTTTTTACCTCAAAACTGTCAACCTCTGGGCCTTTATCAATAGTTTCAAAGCAATATTCAGGGTCAAATTTGAATCCCAAATGAATAGGTTCCATATCAGTAGGAATTTTTTCATTTAAATTCCACTCTTTAATTTTTCGTGGCATAGATATAACAAATGAAATTCTTTTACCCAAACCTTCACATAACAATTTTTTGGTAAGTTTGTTTGCCAGGACGTAGAGATTATTACCAAAATTTAATTTATCTTCTTCACTACAAAAGCGGTCAACAGCGTTTTCCAAGGCTTTTATATCATTTATGCTGAAATGAAATACTCAATTTTAATTCTTGTTTCATTTTTTTACATAACTATAATTTTAATAATGAATAAGATTTTACCATAATATCATATCAAAAGTCCAAAAGAAAGGTATTTTTGACATGAACAGAAGTTGAAAACTGTTCACTCTGCTTTTATTTAATATTTCTATACTCGTAGCTGCTTCTTTTGAAATTCTAGCAATAGTAGCTTTTGATAAATTAGCAGCAATATTTTGATATCCAGTTACATCAAGGATGACACATTCACTGTACTTTTTATAATCAGAAATTCGATTCATTGCTTCATTATCTGAACATATGCTAAATTCATCCCAATTGGGTTTGACTAGAAATATTTAAATTGAAATTACTTATTTTTGTTAGAAAAGCTTTTCGTTAATGCATTTGATGTTGAATGTAACTTACTTAGATGTAAAAAAATATTTCTCAGAATCTGATAACTGCTCATATAAGCATTTATTTTTTTGGTTGATAGCAGGTGTACTGTCAATAATGTCATAACATGACCCATGCCTTCCAAGTGAAGATTTCGTTGCCTTAACCAAATTTTTATTAGTTTTATAGCATCTCTAACATTCTGTTGATTAGAATTAATACATTCCAAAATGTACTCATTATTTTTTATCGACACAATATCTCTCATTATGATATTATTGTAATGAGGCGTAGGTGGATTTTTATCTATAAATAAGAATAGTTAATTGCATGATTATATTGTATACATATCTCTTTAATTTTTGGATAGAAATAGTAAATAAATATTTTTTACCTTTCTTTTTTGCAGCGTCATTAAAAAACCAAGCTGGTTTGACGTTGTTCTTATCAGGTGTAAATTTATTAATCAAAAATGCAGTTTCTTGCACAACAGCATGCACATAAATAATAAATTTGCCTAATTTTCCATTGGGAACAATTTTTAACGTTTGATTTGAATTGTCACCAGCAAAACATTTGCGTTCTGCTACTTCTTCATCTAAATTGGCTGCTATACATGCTAGATATATAGCTTTTTTCCTCATATATCTGTAATTTTTACCATCAACTCCTTCGAAAAGGCTTTCTGGCATTTCTACAAATATGTCAATCGAAGGTTCTACATTTAGTAGAGTTTCTGTTGAAAAAGAACCTCCAACTACTATTCTAGTAGGTTTTATGAACTTCATGACACCTGGACAATAATTTTTTAACACATCCATAGGCACTTGTACATTATCACACAATGTATTATCGTTCAACTAAAAATAAAGTAAATTTAATTAAATATTTAGATATTATTATAATAATAATTATAGCGTAAAATTATTTACCTCATACTCGACATCATCGTCTATAGCGTTTACTTGCTCAGTAAATTTTTGAAGCCATAATTTGAACAGTTTTTTATACTTTTGTTTTATTTCCACATTTTTGAGAGTTTCTTCAACTTGCAGTCTAATTAAATTAGAATGAAACACATTTTCTAAAGAAATTTGTTCTCTGAGTTGACTGAGTTCTTCTATTTTTTTCTTCTTTGTAAAAGACACTTCGTTATCATTATCATTTTTTCTTTTGTTCGATTTCACTTTTACAAGAGCCATGATGAGAAATAAAAACTGTTATTATTTATTGTTATTCATAGGGTATCGATTGAAACTGACATAAAAAGTTGCACGTGCACGCGCGTTCGAACACACCGTTAGCTTTAAGGCTATTTTGATCAAACATGTGTTGCGACTTGAACAGAATGATTTTTCTGCTAGTTCATAAGAAACGCCCCCACTTTGAAGCGCCTAATTTAAAATTTTTATTGAAATCTTCTTTCCCTAAATAAACGTTAAAAGATTCGCCTGTACAATTATTTTATGAGTTCAATATGATGTGACATTTTTGAGAAGACTATTACATCATTACTGTTTAAAGTTAAACAAAAACGTAATTATAAATAAACTCATTACCTACGTAAGTAATTTATTTAAGGTGTAATATTTAGTTTATTCGTATAATTTTTAACTTCGTTTATTATTGTAAGCTTTGGAATAATTACAATTAATATGTCAATCATTAATTTTTATTTCTAAAAATTTTAGCGTAAGAAATGCGAAGAAACCTTGGCTCTTGCTGTGTGCGCTATTCAGAATTTTCTGTCCACGACAGTTGCACTTGGAGTACGCTGAGGCCGACAAATAAATAAAATAGATATTCTCAAATTTAATATATTAACTGAATTAATCACTGAATTATTCTAGAAATAAATTCGCAATTTTGGAGAAGTATTCTGAATTTAATACATACACGTGAATTATGTACAGGCTCTTCATATTGTTAAAGAGCACCATTTATAACTACTCAAAAACTAATAACATATAGGGTAAATAAACTAAAATGCCATTCGAATCGTCATCCAAACTCTTTAACTTTTATTTATTGGCTTTACATTTACACTGTATCAAGACAGATACGTCAAATATCGAGCATACATGCATTACTTTTTTTACAAAAAGGCACTTTTTTATGCATATGTGTAGATTATCATTACTTATGCATTTGATTGTTTAAGTATCATATCATGATATCATGCATAAATCTTAATTTATATTTAACAATGCGTTTAAATCAATATTCCTACACTTTACTTATGAAAATTAAATATATTCATAATCTTATTAAAATTTTTTCATTTTTGAACTTCATTAACTATTGTATTTAGATATTGAAATACGTTTAAATTAAACTGTTCAAATAAAATTGATGATAATATATTAAAAAATGAATCAAAAAACTAAAATATTTTCGCTGTTACCAATAGAAAGAACTGGTAATTTAATTTTAAAAATATAACAAAGATATGTACAATCCAGGATTTCACTGATAGTACTATGCATTATACATATGATTTGAACTGTCTAAATGTAAAGTACAATAATTGAAGTAATATTTAATTGAATAGTTTCAAAAATTTACTTTAACTATCAATAAAATCCTGATAAATTGTCAGATATTTACTATATTGTCTATGTTAAAATACTTTTCCATTTATATTGATAAACTGTTCAAATTTGATTACTACTCGTTTTCACTTTGCAAAGCAAGCTAAGAACACTTTTTGAATGAAAAATGTATGTAACTGCAAAAAGAATTTTGGAAATATTAGTTTATATTTACACTACTACAATAGAGCAGTCGAAGAATATATTTTAAATTTTAATAAAATTTATCATGTTGTACCATTGCTTGTAAAAGAATATTGGCAATTGTTTATCGCAGAATATAAATAAGTATCAGTAAATTCTACTAGTTTATTGACTTAATATTTTTAAAAACATGAAATATTAATATATTTATTACACTTTCTCTAACTTAATACAAAATCAAGTGTAACAATGTAAGTAACTTGTAAGTTTAGGCCCAACATTTTAGGTACGAGAATTATTTTATAACCTTTTTGCCTTTAGCTGTGTTAAGAATAAATTATGAAAATGAACAAGTTGATTGCGATTTGTTAATGAATTATTTTAAGATCATGTTTGTTTAAGTATTATTGTAAGAACAAGAGAATGTGGAAAAATATAATACTATATATATAATATATTTATTTAGTTCAAACTGCAACTCGTACGGTCTTAAAATTACTTTTAAGAATTCATCTTTTAAGTATGATGAAAAATGCTATTTACACATAATGATAAAAAATCCTCGCGTGAATAAAACAATTGAAAAATAAAATAAACCTTGAAAGATCATTAGATGTTCTAAACACATAAAAACAACACATATAGTTTCTCTTTAACAAGGCTTTTTCGAATAGTCTTAATGCTCAAGTACTTTGTTTTGTTTATTAAAAACAATTTTATTACTTGTTCGAAATTGGCAGTAGTTAAAATACCTGTATGTTCACAAGTGTCCTTGAAAATTTTTTTTTACCATAGTGGGAACGCGTTCAAAAAAGTATCCGAATATGATCGTCAAAACAAAGAATGACATTATAATTGTATTTTCAAATTGGATTTTGCTCCTTTAGTGACTCAAGTACACATTATTAATTCGGTTCGAAAATTAAGTGCTAGATAAGCTCACAGGCAATATTAATAATTCGGTATTCGAGGTTCGCCAGGCAACGATTTTAATTTTACGATACAACTAAGCCTGCATCTTTGGCCATACTATAAAAGGAACTATCCGGCTTCTGCAGTAGAGTATTAGGTGAATCATACTCAACAATAGACCCTTTGTCTAAAACGATGACCCTGAAAAATATTTCGATGTTTTTAATCCAAACTTGCAAATTGAATATTGTTGAATAAAAGGATCAAGATTGTTATGAAAAGCTTACCTATCGGAGTCAAGGATAGTATTGAGTCTGTGCGCAATGGTTAAAACGGTACATTCTTTGAATTCTTGTCGTATTGTCGTTTGAATAAGATCGTCGGTTTCAAGATCAACAGCCGCCGTTGCTTCATCCAAAACCAAAACTTTAGTTTTTCTCAGCAAAGCTCGAGCCAAACATATCAATTGTCTTTGACCAACGCTTAAATTATCACCTCCTTCCGTTACTTCGTGGTTTAAGCCGTTGGGCAGACCTGAAAACATAATTAATCATTTACTTTATGAATTTATACAGTTCACTTTCAATAAGTTTTAAAAAGAAGTCTGTAGCCTACTTTTCACGAAGTCTTTGAGATGAGCGTGTTCAAGTGCCTTCCACAAATCAGTATCTGAGCACTTATTGAAAGGATCAAGATTGAGCCTTAGACTGCCGGAAAATAAGACTGGATCCTGCGGTATGATAGTAAGTCTCGATCGCAGCGTATGAAGACCCAAATTTGAAATGTCAACATTGTCAATCAGGATTTTTCCATCGGCTGCCTCAATAATACGAAACAGAGCCAAGGTAAGCGAAGATTTTCCCGCGCCGGTGCGTCCAACGATGCCGATCTTTTCCCCCCCGTTGACCTTGAAGCTCAATCCAGACAAGACAAGATCTAGACCCTCTCGGTAACGCACTTTAAAATCGTGGAATTCCACACTGCCTTGCACAGGCCAATCTTTGTCTGGATCATTCTCTGGTTTATTCCAAGCTGCCTCTTGTGGCGTTTCGCCGTATTCTTTGATACGCTCGACGGCGACAATATTGGTTTCGACGTCCGATGTCATGCGTACGAGCCAGTTCAGTGTTTGAGTTATCTAATATTAAATATATTTATATTTATCATTTCATTTTATACTATGCAGCTTTGACTAACAAAAGCCTACACTATTGTAGTATAATGTACCTGTAAAGCGTAGCTGATCGACAAACCAACTAGACCACTACTCATCTCTTGCTTGTCCAGTACAGCAAATAGTGCAGCAAAGAAGATGATGAAATTGCCCACCATCTCTAATCGTATAGCCAACCACCTTAAGAGACAATTTGCATGAAATTAAAACACTGAAGAAAAAACAAACACAAAAGTACAAACAAGAATTCATACCTATTGGCGATTATGCTAGGATAATAACAGACTTGATTGAAGTCAACTCGGCTCTCGGATTCCTTGATAAATCTGTCCTGCACTCCGTAAGCTCTGATCGTTTGGGCGCCAGTTACCGACTCGCCGAAATGCGAGTAAATCGGCGATCTAGAGACTGATTCTAAACGCTTTAATTGACGCGACGTTGCCACATAGAAGCGTTGTATGAAGTAATAAATAAGTCCTATAGGTAATATAACAGCTATGAAAATCGGCGTGCTGTAACTGATGACGACGAGCGTTGCTATCACCTGGAATATCATTTATTTGTTTTAAGATCTTTCTTAGGGTACTTGACGCTTGCTCGACCGATCCCAATGCAAGTGCCATAGTCAAATCAATCACAGCGCATAATTACAACGTTGACGTGATTTTTAAAAGTGAATTATTTTTTAAAGCAGCAAATTGATATTGAAACAAGAGTGAATTTTCAATCATTTTTAAAAGTAAATGAAACATCAGCGCTGTGATTTTGATTTGATACACTTTAAAACATGTGGTTGTTTGAGTAACACAACGTAATCAATACACAAAAGCAAAAAAAAATTTTTGAGAGGATTTTCCGATGAAAAATGAAATTGCGAAAGAAAATTTCAAGTAACTTGAAAAAAAACATTATGCTTGTTTGAGTGAATCTGGTAAAGTTTGTAATGAGTGATATTATTGACCAAATCGATGAGTATTGAAATGTAACGTTTGCCTGTTCCAAAATTAAGCTCACGTAATGTAAAATTATTATCTATATCTACGTGATTAGGTATTTATATGCGGCCCACCAAAGTGTGCTATACTGACAAAGTTAATCAATTATACCGAGTAAATATGAATATGAAAACACTTCAAAAAGATATGAATTATGATGTGAACGAGTTAAAACATAAAAATAATTAATGTAAAGGACACAATTATACAATATAGTTATTCCATCAACAAGTTTCACCTACAATACAGGAGGACACACAAATTAACAAGTAACGAATAAGAATAATACACACAGCTGCGAATTTTGAAAGCAATATTTAGGTTGTTTAGAACATTTTTTCATAGTTTCATACCTCCAGAATGAAAGTAAACATAAAAATTAAATCATTTTTAGCATACTCAATTTTTTCGAATCAAATATTTTTTGTTTTAGTTTGAGCTAGTGATTATTGAAAAAAAATTATGATAATTGTGTTTATGCCAAATTAGAACTAATAGAGGCATAAATATTTAATTTATCAGTATTATCTTTATGCATCCATGTAACTTAAACTTAATATTTATAGTGCAAAATTTGTAACAATCTACAGGATCTTTGAAAATAACTGGAGGCAAAAATAAATGTACTGAAAATACTAAAATTACATTAAGTTCATTCACTCTTTCTAATTTTAAATCTACAACTTTCCAAATGGCTCATTTTTTCATTACCATGTAAAATTTTAATTTCTTTTTTTTTAATAATCATCAACTAATTTTTGTCTTCATGGTTTTTTGACGTCTATTGAAATTATTACCTCAAACGTACAATAGATGGTGTCAGAAATTTGTTGGGGGAGCGAGACGTCCAGAACATCGACGTCCTTTGAGAACCTTGAAATAATACGACCTATAGGCGTCGTATCAAAAAAGGTCAGTGGAGCACGCATAACTCCGCGCAGCATGACAAGGTGCATTTGACGTGCGGCCAACCAGCAGCCCAGCTGCGGAGCCAAGTCACAGAAAAAGCTCGAAAACGCTACAACATTTTACAGAGACACCACCATCATCGTGCCCTGACACATCATTCAACATCCAAACTGTTTATATAATTATTAATAAAAAAAAATCTACTGAATTCGATGAAATACTTGATTTTGTAGTAAAAATCGAAAAATAAATTTTCCAATATTTTCTTCATTAAAGCTCATTTGATTTGAAAAATTGAAGCTTCCCATTTAGTAAATAGTGAAAAAACTAAAGAATAACTACGCCATCGTTTAATGAATATTCATAAGTGTAGCTACATTTATCAATGCTCAGAATACTCAATTAATGCGTGTAGTTTTGTATAATTCATTCCAATTAAATTCAATATGATTTACAATCCCATTAGTAAAATGATTGTTTTTAACCATTCATGAATAATGAAACTTAAACTGCAATAATCCATTGAAAAGTTTTCCGGCTCATTCATTTTGAATTTTTTTGGCAAAGGGGTGAAGTTTGCTGTGGCATGCTTGTTCGGTTTTTTTAAATACTAAATTGGGTTTCAACATCAGATTAAGACAACATTAAAGTGGATGTTATCATGCACAAGAGTCATATTTTTAAATGAACGTATTAAGAAGACTTAACAAAAAGAGATAAGAAAAGTATAATGAAATGGACTATTATTTTCAATGAAGACTTGTTATGCATACAAGGGCTAATGGGTTGTTCAGTAAGTTGAGTTAATATGAAAAATTGAAAAGAAAAATGAAGTACATAACAAAAAGTGCAGTGAAAAACTTCTAAGCATTCAAACAGTAACTATCATATCAATCAAGTTAGTGAACCATATAAATCATTTGTATAATTGTGTCCTTTAAAAACTGCGAAAAAAAACGTGCAAATCTAATATCTGAGATTATTTCGTCACAAAAATGGCTGATATTAGAATTTCATGTTAATTTTAATTCAGCATTTTATAAATTGATTCCAATGAAATTTCGATTTTTTTCGTATACCCCTAATACTGCGTACACCAGATTTTTTTTTCAATCTAACAAGAAATATATCGTGATCATCCAAGTTCGGCATATCGTTGTATCTTTTCAAGTTTGACATAAATTTATTTGCATAATGTAATTTTGCTAATGAGCATCTGTTAAAAATATCTTTACTAAAAAATTTTGTCATTTTTGTTATGCTTTTGTAAAAAAAATATACGTATACATAAAAATTTCAAAGTACAAAAAATGTGACCACGAACGCGAATCACTCAGCTTACCCTAAAAAAGCAAGATACCCATTGTATGAGTGTCATCGGAAGTTTGTTATCCATGGTATCGATATCGGAACCGAATCGGCTGAGTATGCGGCCGATCGGCACGGTGTCAAACAGCGACATTGGACCGCGGAACGTATTGGCGAGAGATTCACGGAACATCAGAGTTGACGCGCTCAAAGTGCCCAATTGCACGGCTAATGAAGCGAATACCACGCTAAAAACTGCAAACAATACCATTCACTGTATCCGATTCAAACGATTTTTTTCTATATTTTATAATTTAATTATAATTTAATTTGGTTTTTTAATTTTTTTTAATCGAACAGTTTCATAAATCTTTATCTGCTATTATTTTTTGTTTGTTAAACGCTTGATTTTTCTCTAAAAAATACTGCATCACAAGAAGCCAATTTACAAGTGCGAAACTTAGCGAATTTTCATGTATTACATGATACATATGGAAGAAAGTTATATTTTCTTGGTGTAGAATACATAAATCGATGAAACTAATTCTAGCTGGTAGACATGAGACACTTTATAAGCTGTGAATTAATTTACAATTAACATATCGATTTCATAAGTGCGTCTATAAAACGAAGATGTTACGCCAGCACCTCGATCGTAAAGCACGCTGAGCTAGATGATTTTTTTTTTCGTTTCCGAAGTGTCGTGGAGGAAAATTTCATATACGACATACCGAAAAAGAGGAAGCTATCCAGGCACGCATCATCATCGGCAAAACATTATCAACTGTATCAACGTCTTTACCAAGCCGACTGAGAATCCGACCAGTCGGGGTGGTGTCGAAAAACGACGATGGATTACGAAAAACATTATGAATGACGTGCTCGAAAATTTCTTTGGAAGCAATCACAGATCCAAGTGCGATGCTTAAGGAACTAATGAAATTGGTCAAAGCTATAAAAATGTGTCATATAATTGGTGTTGCGGAAAAATCTACGTGAAATTTTTAAAAAAGTAATATTTTTACACATTTACATATATTATTATTAAACTAAAAAGTATCGCCCTATCTAGTATGCTGTTTTCATAAGGAAGTGCTGCTGTGCTTTGGAATGGGATACTAATTATTGACTAATTAACTGTTAATACTGCACACGTGTTAAGAGAAAATGTCTTATATATTTTCTCTGTTTTGAATGAAATTTTTTTTATTTGTTGTACTGTTGTATTGAGTTAAATATGGACTCAATGCATTGTCTATACTCGCTATGCTCGGTAGAAAAATTCAGTCTTGTATTTAGGTGAATTTCTCTTTGTTTTTGGTAGTGATTGGTGGACCAAAAAAGTGATTCTTTATAACTGTAAATGTGTGCGTGTAAAGCCGGTTAAATCTTTTGTTAGTCCACGTACCTTACAGTAGTGGCGTGGATGAATATCGTAATATTAAAGTTAAAAATTTAATCGCAAATAATATTTGGCAACGAAAACGTGCCAAAAATTACTTGAGCTTCCGTTTTACAAATATACTTTAATGGAGTTTCAATTGATTTGCAAAAAAACTATTATTGGTGCATTTCATTTTTTTATAAATGTGAGATCTTTAATAAGTCCCACATACCGTCACGAGACAAAATAACCAAGCTCTAATGTTGGGTGGCAATACGTTGTCAACTATATCAACGTCTTTTCCGAAACGATTTAATATTCTGCCTGATGGAGTGGTATCAAAGAATCCAATCGGCGAGTGCAGAATGCCGAACAATAGTTTGTAATGCAGTAAATAACTGCAACGGAGGCAGCCGCTAACCATCGTCAGTTGCGCCAGTAACACAAACGTTGCTGAAAATTCATTTCCAATGCAGTATACAGTACTTATCATAAATTGCTAATCGTGTGCAGTTATTTGATGAATAATTAATTTTTGGTACGGCAAGCGGGACGTAATATTATGAATCTGTACAGTGCTTATTAATCGTATTTAGGGGTTAATAAGCAAGCTTGATTCAATTTTAATTATATAATTTTTCTCGAAGGTTATTTTGATTAAATTCTTCATTTAGATGTTTTAAATTTTATAATTGTTAATAAAAATCGAGTATTTGTATATGAAAAATAATTAACATTTAATTACACCTATTTTCAATGAATATTTCTGTTACGAAAACTGAAAAATAGTGAAAAAAGGATATTGAGATCATCTAGTTATTATGTATATCTATATATGCAAGTAACGTAAATAGAATTTTGTATAAAAAACTAATAAAAAGGGGGTAATTCATGCACAGATTAAAACATCAGCTGTAAAATAATGTACAGAATAAATCATAAATTATATGAATCAATATTCAAAAGCTTTTGGCAAATTAATCTACTTGAACAAGACATTTTATGATGTTTCACGTTGAGAATATTGAAAAATTGAAAAAATTAAATGTCTAATAAATTATTAAATAATTCTTTGGAAACACAGCAAACCACACTTTCCCTATGCTAGAACTATTAGTTGATTATATCGAAATTCTACAATTTTGTAAATATATAACCATTTACGTAAAAAAAACCGTATAATTATTTTTTTATAACTAAAAACCGTATTAATCATTGTAATAAATCAAAATAATAGTTATAAATTTTCACATCCAATATGGTAAAAAATTAATATTTTCTATAAAATAAATTCATCATTTTATATGAAAACATACCTTGGCCCAAGCCTAGGGCACCATATACTCCCAGATACATATCACGGTAACTTGGATCTGTTACATTCATCATTACTCCCTCAATAGTTTTATTAATATAATGATGGTCATCAGCCCAAACACTCAACCAGACATTAGAGCCAATGCTAAATCCTTGAAAGATTGCATTCATGATGATTGTAGATATAGCCAAAAACCATCCAATCGATTTCAAATAATGTGAATATACTTTCCATTTGACCTAAAAATATCATGGTGTCATTGATTCAAAATTGATAGAGTGATAAGAGAATTCTGTCACACAAATTAATTATACTCACACTACCAGTTTCTGCTTTTTCAGTCTCAATTAATTTCTCTCCAACTTTATATTGAACTTCTTCTTTATTTTTTACGCTATTACTTCTGAGAGGACTCAACGACTGTTGACTATCGGTAGAAGGTTGTCTAAAATGAAATTTGGTTAATGCATAAAATTCTAAATTTTCCATAATGTTGTATAAAAAATATGATTACCGATGTAAAGATCCATTTAACGAACGCCTGTCCGCTAGCGAACCACTTTCGCTAACACTGACAGATGTTCTTGATCTTGCCTGATTTATTCTTTGTTGTAACTCTTCACTACCAATTGTAGTTTCAAGTTTTTGTTTTATTTCGAGTAGATCTTCAGTATCCTCTTCTTCTGATTTTACTATTGAAAATCATAAAAAAATTAATGTAAAAAACTTAAGATTTTCACAAACTTTTAGGACTACTTTGGTATAATGTCTTCAAAATGGAATGGAGTAAATACAGTTTTCTAAAAAACATCACATCAATAAGCTTATTTTCAATATAAAACTAGGACATTTTTAAGAATTACGTGAACATACAATCAAAACAAAATTTCAAACGAGTACGGTACTGTCGCATCATATCGTATAAAAATTATAGGGATCAAACTACAATTTAATTTAGCTGAGCGACTTACGATTTCCAACTTAGTTCCATGAAAAATATAATTAATTCAAATTTAATATATGTGTAAAAAATAAAAAATTTTCTGGTAGAATTAAAAAATACCTTCTTGTAAATGTTGCACCAAAAAATCGGCAAAAGCACCGCGTTTTTCTAGCAGTTCCTTGTAAGTACCGCTTTCACTAATTTCGCCATCTTTAAGCACCACAATATTGTCGACCTCAGGTAAGTACGTTATTCCATGAGTAACAAGGATTCTGGTTTTTTTCTTCATGAGACCATGAGGTCCGATGAGATTTTCAAAAATATGTTTTCCCACGTGCGAATCGACTGCACTTAAAGGATCGTCCAGGAAGTAAATATCTGAATTATTGTAAATTGCACGAGCGAGGGAAACGCGCTGTTTTTGACCTCCAGAAAGATTTATTCCTTTTTCCCCGATTTCAGTTTGATCGCCAGCAGGAAGCATTTTTAAATCCGGAGATAGAGCGCAAGCTTCAATGACCCGATGGTAAAGAGCTTTGTCAAGTGGTTTTCCAAATAGAATATTATCTTGAAGGGTTGCATTTTGAATCCAAGCTTGTTGAGAAACATAGGCAATTGAACCCTAAATCCAACGAGAAAGATTATTTAAAATTCAATTATTTTACAGAATAATGGTGAATTAAAAAATTCTTTAAAAATTTCATTGAACAATATTAAAAAAATTATTACTTTTGTGTTCACCCTGCCACTGATTTTATCCATTTCTCCAAGAAGTGCAGATATTAAAGAACTTTTACCAGAACCCACGGTTCCTACAATAGCAACTAGTTGCCCTTGTTTTACTTTCAAATTGATGTTTTGTAAAGTTGGTTTACTTTCCGAAGACTCCGAATCCCATGTAAAGTTGCCGTTTTCGATGACCAATGGATTTGCTGAAACGTAACATTTTTTAACATTTTTTTTTATGTAGTAGCAAGGTATGTAAAATTCAAAAATTTTTTAAAGAAATAGATACAAAATTGTTGTTATACCTTCACTTGGATCATGTTGTACATTGTTCGGATCCAACTCTTCCGAATTCATAAACTTGTTGATACGTTTCACTGAAACTGACGCCTGAAAAAATTATTAATCATTTGATTGAATATTATCCTTGAATTAAAATTACATGAAGAAAATGAACTAACTTGTACAACATTACTAATCATCATTGGCAACATTGAAAGTGGGAACCTTAGTATGTTGAATAAACTGAGTGAAACAAAAGCTTTTTTACTGTCCAAAACGTGGCTCTCGTCAACTAAAACGTATGTTGCAAATGACACCAAAGACACCTAAAAAATTGAATTAAAATTTTTTTTACATCTTATGTTCAAGCAAACTGAAAAAAATCAAATATAAAATGATAGTTTACCAAAAATGGTGCACAAGACCATATAAAACTAGTACCGGCGTTAAGATATGCAGCTTCTTTAAGTACTTTAATTTCTTTATTTCTAATTTGCAAAATTTGTTCTTCAAAAGAAGGCTCCCAAGCATAAAGTTTTAAAACTTTAATACCATTCAATACTTCATTCATAAGTTTGACTCTTTCATCTTTATTTTTCATTTGTTTGATTTGTAGATTTCTCACTTTCCCGGCGAGCAGCGCATTTACAGGTATCAAAATTATCATCACCGCCAGACCGGATAGCACAGAAGGTCCCAAACTATTCCACAAAAAGTACAAGGCCAAGACTATTTGTAAAGGCGCCGACCAAATCATATTTATGTACGCCGTGACGTCCATAAATCTTTGGGCATCTACAGACATTAAATTGACTATTTCACCAACTGTAGATTCTTTTCTAGCCGAATTCGACATTTTTAAGGCTTTGCGGTAAATTGCTGCTATAAGGGCCGTTCGCATGCGGAGGCCGACTAAAAACATGCGGTGGAAGTACTGGGAGAGAACCAAAGTTTGAATTACAGCTGTTAAAAGAAGCAAAATTGCGTAGAAATAGCCCTTCCACACAGGTACATCTTTTGTGGATGTGAAGTCAATGAGTAAACTGGTAAAAAAAAATTTTTACATTATTTAATTCAGTGCATAGAATATTTTCTTTCCCTAAGTTTTGCTTTTTTCTTACATATAAGAATTTTTTTTAATTCAATACAACTCTATTTGGTTGTATAAACAATAGTTTTACATAATTGATAATTTAATGATGAATTACCTTAAAATTTGAGGACTTATAAAAGTCATAACATCTTGAACAACTTTTAACATCACGCCAAATAAAAATATAGGTCCAAAAGCTTTGCAGAGTGGAGGTAAGACTGAAGCCATTTTCTTTTTTTTACCATTATTAAAGTCCACTTGACCAGAGGATTTTCGAAATGTTGCTTTGGCTCCTCGAGTGCTAGAAAAATTTTCTTTACATTTAAAAAGCAATATAAACTAATTCTAACATTAAAATAATCATGTTCTAAAGTGTGTTAATATTCATACTCACGATTTGTCCAAAAATGCCTTGAGAGCAAATAATTAAAAAACAATTTTCATAATAATTTAATTTAATAATTAGTAAGAATAATAACTTAGACCATCATAGATAACAATAACATTATATACTATTATATAATAACATTATATACATTATATACTATGCTTGAAGAAAAATTCAAAGAAATACTTACTTATCAACTTTCTGCAGACTTTCTGCCCAGTATTTATCAAATCGAGGTACAATTTCTTTAGCCATATCTACTGGATTCATGGACCACAGGTCAGAGGTTTGAAGAGGATGTTTAAAACCTTTCCATGCTAATGAGTCAAACCATCCAAATGTAAGACGAGATGGGAATGATGCTGATTGTTCTGGACATGGTTTCTCAACCTAATTATAAAAATGACATCTAAGTTATGATTATACCAACTCACAGAAAAAAACATTTAAAACTTACAGCTGGATATTTTGAATACAAAGGTTCTGAATCAACCAAAAAGTTTAGTAGGAACAATAATATCACTATTGGGAAGTATATCATGTATGATACAAATTCATACATCGATTCAATCTAGAACAAGGTATTTTAATAAATTAAGTAGATCAAATTTAATCGAATATAAATTCAAATTGTACTCACTTCACTAGAATCTTTCCTTAATAAACTTCTACATTGAACTATACCACACAGGGAAAGGAAGAACCAAAACATCCATAATAAACCAGATGTTCTCATGCCATACTTTTTATTATAAAACATCAAAACTTCTGCTATTACCTATTGGACAAAGATTTGAATAAGTTAGTTATCATATTTTTGTTACATTGTAGCAAGAAATATAAATACTGTGAAAACTTACAAAAGTAATTATTTTTATACATGGCGTAGTATACTCTACAGCATAGACTTCAAGACCATTTGCAATGTCTATGATAGCTTTACCCAAATCCATAATTGTCAATATAATTAATGCTACGGTAAAGACAGTTTTTGTGATGAATAACCATGATAATGGAACATTTTTTTTGCTGCTGTTCACCAAGTAATAGGCTTCGAATGATGAAAATATCCATAAGAAGAAACATGGTGCCCAGATTAAAGCTGTCTTTTGAAAACAACTTGTTAAATCTGGATCATCTGTATTCCATGATATATCAAAGTCCTGCAAAATTTGAAAATAAGTTGTAAAAATTAATTGAAGAAATGAAAGTACTAAAAATATTGCTAAATACAAAAAAAAATAAATGCTTAAAAAATATTTTTTTACAAATGTAATTGAAGCATCAACAATAAGTTCCACAATCTTTTTATTCTTTACAGTAAAGTGAGCTTCAATTTAGGTTAATTATGATCAATCATAGCTCAAGACTTGTAAAGCCAAATGAAGATTGATATTCTCACGGGGATTAAATTTCATAACGCCAACTAAATAACTATTGGTACTGTTATAATAATTTTGGTTATTCGAAAAATCATAACTGAAGAATCAATTACTAGGTATTTTTGAACAAAAATGTATTAAAAAACTGAAATAAACTCAAAAGTCATAAAATACTAAAGAATTTTATGTTACAGAATAAAACTCCTAAATAAGTTATTGCATAATAGTAGCACAGAAAAGTTTATTTCCAAGTTGTATAAAAGACATTAGTGCTGCCCACAACTTATAATCTAGCAAAGATGAAAAAGTGCTTGTTCTAAAAAAGATAACGCATATCAATCACGAGTATTATGAAGAGTACAATTGGTCAGTTAGCACGGAGTCTAATAAGTTAGCATGGCATAAAAAGAATGAACGATACACGCGAAAATCATAAGAAAAGAAATTGAAATCAATTGACCGCATATAATCGGTAATTTGTGTTTATTCATGTGCGGACCGACAAGCCTTTGCGAGCGATACGCACGATTTATAGGTAGGCTTGCAGCGACAAAAAAAACGTTGCGTATAATATCTTCACAACGGTCATATAATATCCATTTCTCCGATAAACAAGCACTTGAAATCTATCAATTCGACTCTTATCAGCTCGTGTTCAAAAACAACGCGGTCATTGTTACGATTTTAATTCATCATTTGACATTTGAAACATGCGAGCTTGTAGGAATAATTCGGTAATGTGTGTTGGCATTAGATAAGCGTGCGACTCCTTGGCGACGAAACGTCCCATTCATAGATACAAACACGGCCTCGGCGGTGAAAAGCACGCCTCAGGAGTCGAGAAAATAATTCGCGTAAAGCAGCGAGAGATGCGGATATTCGTGCGTGCTATGTTTATCACGCTGCAGATATGCGCGAGTCGCGCATAGCAAGGGAGGCACGAAGGGAGCACGAGCTGACGAGCGAGCAGTATATATGCAGTCGTGCTCGGGGAGGATGAAGAGAAAAAAACGGCGAGAGAAAAACTTACCCAAAATTTAGAACCACAAAAATGGTCTATCGTGTGATTCATCTCCATCTTGCCTCATTGATGTCACAGATTCTTAGTGGCAGCCTCTCTCGATTTTCCTTGGCTTTTTTCGCTCTTGCTGCTCTCTCTCTCGCTGGCACTCGTGCATGCAAGCTGCGAAGCACCACTGCACGCGCACACTATCCGCAGTCAGCTGCGGACGTATATGTGTATACGAGAGAAGAGAGGCGAATAATTATCCAACCTCGAAAAAAGTCCACACTATATAGTTTGCCAGTCACTACCACTATATTCTCGCTGTTATATTCGCGCTGCAGGCGCACACGCACGCAGCACAACAAGAACTATCAAATAGGCGCTGAATCGCGTTCCTTTCTCGCTCTCTTCTTTCGCACTTGTTTTTCTCGCTCGCGGCCACCACCAACTACTATCAACTGAAACTTGGAAAAACGGCAGCAGCAGCGTCAGTCACCCGTAATACAGTCCAAGCTCACGAGTGTGTGCGTTGACTGTATATTATAGAATACCAAAGTCGAGTAGGTAGGTATAAGCGAGAACTGGCTACTAAATGTGCAAACGTATATCTGTGTAAATATACGCGACGGACAAGGGCTGCGCGCGCGATTCCCCGCTCATTCGCCGCGCGAGAACGCGAATGTGTACAAGTCAGAGTCGTTCTCGACGACAGTCGACGCACGATGATATTGTGCTTAGCCGCACGCGCGCCAATATATAATCTGACTCGTGCATACGTCGCCACGGCGCTTTTACATACTGTCCCCCCGATAGGCTGTCGAGCGAGCGCCTACTGTACATACTCCGCTGATCTCTGCCTGTGCTGTAAGTGCAAAAAGTATGATATGTGCGGTTGTTTTGCGTGTATTCGAAAAAAACGCGACTGGCCAACTCGGCGCGCGATTCTTTATACTCTACACGCTATTGAGAGAGGAGTTGACCGCGTTGTTCGCAACGCTCGGCGCATGGCGTACATTATAACGTTAAACGATCTGTCGATGCGTGCAAGGCTTTCATTGGCCTATAGGAATATACCGAAGGAAGGAGGGGTGGGTGCATATAAGCACCCGAGCCTTTGCGTATATGTGCGAGCGATAATCGTTTATTATCGGCTATCGCTCGAGTTCCGTATTTATAGATATTAGCTACTTTATCGGACCTCTGGCACCTGGGAGAAGCCTCTTTCTGCAGACAACAGCGCGAGATTCGATAAACAACACGTTTCCCTCGTGATGAGATTTGTATCGTTTCTCGAATGCCGCCGAGACAAAGTTTCTTCTTGGACCTTTTGAAAATATAGTATAGCGAGGATACGTTGATTTATTGCGCGCGACGGCTATAATTGACGCGAACAAATGATCCCATCGTCTTTTACGATGTTTGATCTCACCTGTCGCTTATCAATAATCCGTTGTTTGCACGCTTTATGGCTCGTATACTAGTATCGCCTACTGCACAGTGACACTGCTCTGTACTCAGTTATAGCGTGTACAGTCATGCGAGCACACCGAGTGCATATAATATAGAAAAAGAATAGAGCCGCGATTTATTTGCAACCTCGTCACGGGCTCACACACACTATTGGCATTTATCTCGGCCGTTTTTTAATCTACGTTATGTAGTTTTATAGGCAATCGCGCCGCTGCTGCTTCTGCCGGACACTTATGTAGGATTGCCTGCACTAACTGCATAATGTCGTCGGAATTTATCGCGAGCACACCCGGCTATCTTGAATTGCTTTCTTCTAGTTTCGTTCGATTCGTTTCGATCAACTCTGGATATATAGCGACGAAGCAGACCCCGAGTAGCATATATTTTCGCTCGCGATCACACACGACGAAGCCCATTCAATTGTGACACTGCGCGAGAAACTCAACCAGATTCTTTTTATCGCTATGAATCGAGCATACAGCGTGGAGCTGAAACAAATCGATACTCGGCAAAAGTTCCAGTAAATAATAACAACGCGCATCATTGCGAATTAATAAGCATTATCGCTATTATCTGTAGCCGAAGCCGATCGAAGGAAAAAAAAACTTTTATCTATATAACTCTTCTCTTTCCGTGCGCATATAATTATAATACGGAGCTTGCGAAGAGCACAATCAGCTGCATCGTGCATACCTAGTCAATGACAAACTCGTTGTGAGTTTATGTAATTGTATGGACGACAGAGAGAGAGAGATCGGACGCGTATACGCGCTTATGCCACGCTCTTGGCATTATTTTTATAAATAACGAAGGAAAAAAGGCTTTTTTACTCGAAAAACGTGACGGCAATTATTTTACGTGATTCGACGCAAAGATCCATCGCCTATCGTAGTCGGCGTCGTCGCACTCTTGCATATAGAGGATCATGCGTGCGATACAAGTACGCGGCGAGATTGAAATCGCGCCTCGCACGGCTCGTGTTTTTAATACGGCCCAGGCCGCGAAGGAAGTTGTTGCACAATTATTCAACATTGAGACTACATACACAGAGCGAGTCGCGTTTGTGCGCTCTTGTATGCGTCGCCGACGTTTTTCCCAGAACTTCAATCAATGTCCTGTCCCTGTGTTCATCTCTACTCGTTCAGTGTGATAATTCGATGCGCCACGACGACACAATGCCCGCAAGCCCCCGACGTTTTGTTTTCATTCGCGCATATAAAGTCAATCCAGTGTGAAGTTTATTTTTGAAACTGACTATACCAATCTACGCTCCTTACGTAATCCAGCTTTGCTTCTCCGATTTTTTCGATCGAACTGAATTCGCTGTGTAACGCATCGAATCTGCCGAAATTAATCATCTGGCTGTGACAAGGATAAAATAAGAAGAAAGATGATTTGCCCATGGTTAAGAGCTGAGTTGATGCGATCGAATATTCACCGTATAAAATGTTGTTTTTCGTGCTAATTTTGTACGAATACGATATAAAAAGCAAAAATTGGTGCACTTCAAGATAACAGCACGATAAATATCAACTTTAAAACGATGATGATTGTGCCAACGCATAAAAGTAGTATAGCAAACGATTCGATGCTCTTCAAATTTCAACGCATAGCGTGTTCTTTCACTATGTTGCGCCACACTGAATGAGATTATTTATTTATTTCGTAACAATGAAATGATTTCTTTTTGTAATCATTCGTCAAATGAATTGAAAAGAAACAATATTTGATCGCATGTGCAAAGGCATTGCGTTTGCTCAAGAGTTTATAAAAAGAATTAGCAATTTGTCAATCTTGACACGGTATACAAAATTGTGTCAACAATTAATATATCTCGTAAAAGTGGCATTCAGAGTAGATGTGCACTCGGTGTACATGAAAAATTTCATGAATGACATGACAAATAAAGATCTTTTTTTGCACAGAAAAAAGATTTTTAACTGCACGAAAAACTCAATTTAGCTCATTAAACTTTATAAATGTTAATGAATGTTGTAATTGAAGAAGATTGTAAACGCCACATTGAAAATCGTATACAAAAATTCTGAGCCTAAAAATTCTTACACACTTGACATTAATTCAAAAACAATTTTTGTATTCGAAAATTAGAATACGAAAAAAAGATTTGCAGTTTTTTAGTTCAGAAATATTTTTCAAAATTTGCTTTCATGGGTAATTCAGAGAGCCAAAAAAGTTAGTGTATTGAATTCGGTTATTTGTGAATGAACAGGACTAAATTTCAACTCGAATATTTTTCCTATAAATTCATAAGATTACTGACGGTTTAGTCTTTTGATCGATGCATAAAGAGTTCATTGCAATCACTGATACTCGATAAAAATCGTAAAATTAATTTGCACTCGCATCCACGAGAACTGTTTCGATATAAATTAATTAATTAAATAAAATATAAATCTCGAAAGTTCAATTGATCGATTAGCAGGTGACTGCAAAAGATAAGTCTCTCGGTTGATTATCAGTCGATAAAGTCCATTTTTTGTAGTCGCTATCGTATCAATTAATACGTGGTATATGATCGAACGCCACCAGATGTCGGTAGGCGCTCGAAGTGGCGGTTGGGCTGCGCTTTGAAACGCTTTTCCGCGGATCAACTTAATATATATACACAGTGCAAAATAACAACAACATTCAGGCGCTCGTCTCGCGGAATTGGAACGTCGAGCCGACGTGTGCATAAGAGTCATATATATGCAACTCGCTGCTGCACACGCGGAGAGTATATATAGGGAGTGTCGAGGTGTACCCCCCGCTCTGCTGGCGCGTGCAGCTTTAATAACAACGAAAGCGACGATGTTATAGTGTGTGTGTGTGTGCGTGAATACGTTGGCTTGAAAAACGCCGCCGCCGCCGCCAGCACCGCCGTCGCCGACGTACTTATATATACATTACCTATATGCATATAGACGACAGCGGCCGCGATCGCCACCATACGCAGCGAAATACACGCGCTTTGCACTGCAGCGAGAATCTGCAGTCTCGTATCGAGGCGTCAGCGGCGGCGACTTGCGTGTAGGATATACACATAAGTGCACGTACTGTACAGCGGGGCTATATAGTAGTATAGTATATGCGCGCCAAGCGCATTTCTGCGAGCGGCGAGCTCGACTGGCCCAGCCCAGTCACAGGCATTCGCTCGTGCGGCGCGCATCATCTCTCATATGTGAGTTCTCCACATAGCTCTTATAATCCTCCCAATCAAACGCACAATACACTGCACACACGTTATACATACATATAAACAGAAACGCCACTCGATCGTACACGATAGCCTCCCGCGCGTATACGTGCATGTTCACCGTGTGAGAGTGCATATATAATATGATAGGTTGTGTGACACATACAGGACGCACCGCCCAGTCGCTCGTGTGTCCAGTGCCGCGGCCCGAGTCTGCTATACTCTATACTCGCTCTTCGCGCGATATTCGCGAGTCGATTGTTTCGGCGGCATATACGCAAGTACGCAGGCAGGTACACGAATTCACGATGCATTACTCACGAGACGTACCTCCTATTACACGCCCGTAAAAAGCAGTGTGTTGAGTGCGCGATAGTGCGAGACAGCAGGAAGTTCCTCGCACCTGCGTGTCTACGGGAGCCTAGCTGCGACGAGTCCTTCCGACTCACACAGTGATTTTATCATATGTTGTGCCTTTTCCAGCGCTAAGTAACAATCCTCCGCCGATATCTGCGCCCAATTCGATGCAATTCCAGCGATAAATTGGATGACTCGCAGCTGCGCTCATTTCCACGGATCCTCGTGTACGAAAACGCAATTGATCGCTTTTATAGCTACCTGCCTATACCTGCTGCACACAACACCATCGGTGCGCGTTGATACCGTTGATTATAGCGCTATCTCTCGACTACAGACAGGTATACATTGAGCCTATCGCGCGCCCCGCGTATATCGTGCACGCGTTTGAAAACGCCCGCTGCAGTATATTCGCACCGAATTCTGTTCTTCCTCTATTTTCACAGGTACCGTGGCTGTTTATAAATTTTCTCTTCGAGCTTCAAAGAGATTTATCGGAGCAAAAGAAATTAACTTGTTTTTCTCGACTTGTGAAAAGTATCACAGAATTTAACCTGAATCACGCTCCAAAACGCTTTAGAAGTAAATAAAAAATATCGTATTTCATTCTTGCTTTTAACACCGGACAAAGAAAATGATACTTTCAAATTTTTAATAACACGATTATTTATAATTCAAGCTCATTCTTGTTTGCTTATCCGAGGATAAGTGCTTAAATCCTTTTTGAGTTACATGGTTTCGAGTATCATTTTAATCGGTCCAAGTAAACATTTTGTTTGGCGAATTTTGCAATCGTCAATTAGTCTCCGAGTCGGTACATAATTTATGGAGCTGTTTGTTTTACATTATCCAATACTTTTCTGAACACGTATCATCGATCGAAACATAATAATCTTGCTAACTCGAAAAAAATGTATATTTTTATTCTCCGCCGGAACATGACCTCACGATCATCGCGTAAAAACCATCAAGACATAAACAAAGACGTAAAAATTGTTCGATGCACGTCCGAATGTTGGTAAAATAAATTCAACAATAAATCCTCGAGCGTAATCGCATTAACGGTCGCGTAATTTGTCTATGTATAGGTACGAGAGCAAGTTGAATCGTAATACTACGGCACGAGGCGATCAGAATGACAAAAGAGCGCGTACTCGCGGAGCCGCGGGAGCACTTTTTTTCAGCGCAAATGTTTGTAAACTACGCCTGGCGATTGTGCGCGCGTGCTCGCGTTCCGTGCATATATATATGTTGCACACAGATACCCACACGCACACACGCACGGACGCATGGCGTATGTTCATGTAGAAGGTAAATTGCACTGTTGTGATGCACATGTAAGTCTGAATATAGGCTGTCTTATACGTATAGCTGCACCGAAGGTGTGTGTGTGTGTGTCAGTGCAAAAACGAAAGGCAGCAGGCAGGCCTGTGCTTGGCCGGAGCGAGCTCGCAGCGAATCTAGACTCCGCGTGCAGAGTAGATGGCGCGCTAAAAAAGAGCAGAGGCACACATATACCGATATAAGCGTACATTTACACTCGTGCTATATCTATGTAGGTACGCGTGTGACGACTCCACAATATAGCAGTAGTACCTACACACATACACTCGCGCGCACACACACACATACATATTTATATAGTTTGATATACACACGGCTCGCGCGCGGCGGCGACTACGGCGGCTTTCGCAGTCGAGGCTCAGCCGACAACGACGACGACGCAAAGTGTGCGAGATATCACTTTAGTATTATAGTGCCGAGGATATAGTGAATGACGAGCTGCTATATATCCGCGTTCACACATCCATGTTACAAACGCCCGATGTAATATTAACATGAGCGCGTTGTGCCGTAATCGTTGCCCACGTATAGTTCGTTCCCCCAGTGACACAGAGCAGTGCAGCGTCTAATCTCACTTTTTTATCAGGTGAGTTGCCGCGAGTTGTCAGAAGATAAAACAACAAAAACAACAACAACGACAACGACTGCAGCAGTTAAGCAGAAGCAGCGAAATCAAGTTGAAAAGTGCGAAGTAGCAGTTGGGAGGAAGCCATTGGCTATATTACACGCCTTAAATCAGGGAACCCTCCGACGAGAGGTGAGCACGACTCCTTTTATTCATATACTTTTCTCTTTCTCTCTCTCTTCCTCGCATCGTGTTGTATCATAAAGCGACTTATCGCCTATATACTACTGGCGTACGCAGAGCAGTTGGTTGTAAAGCGCAAGCTATACTCTTTATGAAATCTACAGACAGCCTTACACTATCCGTAGTAGTACACCTTTATGTGTGCACGCGCGCGCGTCTTCTCTATACGGTTATTATCACGACGTGTTATACACTATTCTGTCCATCTGCGGCTGGGACAGACCTAGAGCAGAAACGACTCGTCGTTTATTTTTGGTTGAGCTTGACTTCTCTCGAGAGTCGCGGCTTGCTACACACCACTTCTTACCATATTACACACTTTGCTACTTTGGGCTTTACACCACACGGACACACCATTGCTCTTACACACGGAAGCACGCGAAAAGAGTCGCTCGCGAATGTATCTTATATAGTATACCGTTATTTGGGTTACAGCGCCCATATATTTAGCTGTATATTATGTGTCTTCTCGCTTTTTTTATATATGTGTGTATATTCTGTAACGACGACGACGACGACGATGACGGGACGACAAGGCGTGTACATGTATACACACAACTGCTGGTTGCTGCTGCTGTTATGCACATTATACACACAGTCAAGTAGACGGCCCGCGTGTTAGCTTTACTCGCGTTCATTCAATGCGACTCTGCGAGCTGTGCGTAATATCCATCGCGATGTGCATGAAAGGGTCAACACACCGTAGGTCTCGCGCGACATGCCCATTTATTTGTTCATCGTACCTAATAGTAGGCTTATGCTCTTTGCTCCTCGGGAGGCAGCACATTTACTTTTCGGGCTATGCATTTTTCAACGACTCCGAAAAAGTCGCCTCTCGATTTTTTCACGTTATAAATATGATACTCGTATTTTTGGTATGTATATATGCAGGTGAGGTAGTCGCGCCGTGCGCGTCGTCCCTCTCTCCTTCGAGCGCGCGTTCTTTCGCGGTAAATTTCGCAAGAGTCAGTTTAACGGCGCTTCTCTTTCTCTCTGACTCCACGAGCAGATAGCTATACCTATACATATCGCTGATGCTCGTCGAGTCGTCGTCATCATCATTCGCTCTCTCACACTACTACTACTCTCGCGCGCGTACGTACCGCGCCTTTTTACGTATAAATACACGGACACGTTCGCGTGCGCTCCTATATGGTGTGCCGTGTGCGTGTGTTTTATGCCAAGATCGTGTGCGCCATGCAGTTAGCGTGCATGTGACTCGCATTAAGCACCTTTGCATGAATTATTTCGCATGTTCGAGTTTGGATGGGCGACGTAAACAAACGGTACCGAATGCCGAACAAGCGTGTAGATTTTTGTTTTTTGCGCTCGGTTTTTTTTATTCTGTCAGAAAGAAACTTTCACGCGCGATCGAGCACGCGGGAGAAAGTCGTTTCGAAAAAAAAATTGAAGACCTCGGAAAAAGAAAAGAAAAGAAAGAAAACTCGAATCGTCTAGGAAACCGAGTGATTTCTGCTAAAAATAATCGTATTTGCTCACGCACTCGCGATTCCACTGGAAAGGTATAGTGCACCGCGCAGATAACGCAGACTCTCCTCTGCAATACCTACGTCAATCTTCAGCTTTTCCGCGTAAGCATAACTCATATCTAATGATCGGTATCGCACGGATGAACGGCCAAACGAAAGGTACATCGTCGTGGATGATAAATCAAGTTCAACGCTCGCAGCTTCGCAATATAAAAAGAGCCGATTGATTTATGCGCGACTGTGCATAGAGAACAATGTTTCGGCTCGGTCATTATACGCTCGTATTTTCGTATTGTACTTTAACGTGCTATATGAGACTCGTGGTAACCTCCCCCTCTTCCCTCCTTGTCCTCTTCTACGTGCGATTATTACGAAATTAGTCCGCGACGTACGCATTTCTCGTCACGAGCAAGCAACGAACCCGTTGATATTCCGCTAAGACGGCTGAGAAGCGAAATTAAAATAAAAGAATTGCATAGACATTAGCGTGTAATATCGGCGCGACATACTTTCGAGCTAGTATAGGGACACGACAAAGAAAGTTTTTTTTTGCATGTACCTAGACTTATATACCAAGACTTTTGCGTGGGTACCCTGTGTTACGCTTGACACTCTTTCACATAGCAAAATGCACATACGTACAGTACGGTTGTACAGAGCCAAGTTTTATCTTGAGCCTTTCGAGCGAGCGAACGAGCGAAGGCGATAAAGATTGTCGATCTTTCGTATTTCTTCCCCCACACTTTCCGTTCGTACATACACACCGTAATATTAGCTTTTCACCTGTGCACATGTGTACCTTGCGATTAGCGGCTCGCTCTCCGCCTGGACTATTTTTTCCATAGAGACTTTGCGTGCCGAGTACCAATACAGATCCTACGCAGATACGCATTTATGTATTTCTGAGCCTCGTCAGCTGTGACAGCCAATTGTATCGCAACCAAAATCGATGTTTTCATTTGACACGTTTATTCAGCGAAGCTTCACGGACAAAAACTAGAGACGGCAAAAACTCGAATGTAATTCTCTCTTTGTAAGCTAGCCCAGGCGCGCGCGCGTGAGAGTCGTTGCCCCCGCGACCGGCATACGGACCGCTGCAACAACCCGGCAGGATTGGTCCATTTTCCGAGCTAGAGCCGGCTGTTTTCGAATGGACCATCCCTACGCGCGGCGCTCGGAGCTCCGGATTCTCACCCCAGCGGCAGCAGGCAGCAGCAGCCGGCGCGACTTGTATTGCGCGTATTACATACACACACTTACAGACACGTACACACTTGGGTTCACGTGTACTGTAGGTACACAAGGCGCTCGTTCCTTCTTTTCTGAAATTTTCATTGATTGACGCAGCACACCTTAAGTCTCCATTCTCGTCGGCCAAACAAGCACATTCTGCTTTGAAAAGATCGTCGTCGCGCACGAGTGTGCAGAGAAAACGCGCTGTGCCAGCTCTAAGCTCGGCTCTCCTTGTCTCGTTGCGCCTATATACTTACTCATTTACTTCGTGCCTCGGCGTCGTCGTTGTATTTCGTCTTGGTGCGTGTGTCTGTGTGCTGTGCTGTGCTGTGCCGTGTGCCAGCAGAGGGGCTGTAAAAATTGCAAAGAATAAAGCAGATGGGGTGATGTTTGGCTTGTGGCGCAGACGGGCGCGTGTTTTTCCCCGCTGACGATGTCTTCTTCGCTCTCTTTTTATTGCTCGAATGTACGGTTCTAGGTACAACGACCCCTCGTGAAACGAGGATTTTCCTTCCCTTATAAGACTTGGCGTGCGTATGACGAGCACATCTAAACGGCATCGCTCGCGAATAGGATATATTTGCGCATTTCCAAAGAAACTCGAGCCTTATCTCCGCTTATTTTGCTAATCGTTTACTTCGCTTTCCTATAAATCTTTGGATTTGGGTCATTTCAAGGTGTAAACACTCGCTTCCGCCTGAGAAAGTTTTCATACCTTTTTGCTCTTGTAAAATAAATGTCTGCAGCTAGCGGCTCGGTGAAGTTTTTGCTGAAATTCTCTCGAGTTTTTTCTAGCACATATATTTAATCCATGCGTAGCTGCTAGAAAGTACGATGATGCTTTGTAATTATTGTCTTGACATAACAACAACGAAAAGTACATTCGTTTGGTTATGAAAGACTTTTTTCTCATTAATCTAAGACAATTAAAAAGTAATTAGCGATCCTCTAGAGTTTTTGCGACTATACGATCGTCTCTATTATCTTACTGCGCATCTGTCGTTATCGATGTGGGCGAATCTGTCAACGATTCGATAGCTGCTGTGTGCTGGAAAATCGATCGCTTTTCTTTTATTCAAGCGCACATGCGGCAATGTCCAGCCTCTTGCCAAGTACATTTCACATTTCCTCTTTAGACAGACTTATTCGCGTGGATGAAGCGTACTTTGGCCCATGCAATAGGTCTGGTATTTGTACGGTTTCTCGCTTTATACATACATTTATACCTGTATATTTGTCGCAAGCAAGTTCACGTAATGATTGCTCGCGTATATATTTTCAACTCGCTAATATTCAATAAATATATACGCGTACGTCATATACACACGTGGGACACGACTTAGTAGATAAAAGTAAATCTGCATCGTACTCCGTTTCGAGGTTTCAACTAATTGCAATCCTCTTATACCTTTTTTTTTTTAAATAATTTTAAATTTTTCAACTAAAAAATGTTTACTCATTACCATGCCGTGTTGTCACGTAGAACGTCGATTCTTTGTTCGATATTCGATTGTCATTGTGCTGGGGGAGAAGATATTCCGTTGAAAATCATTAGGGACAGGCAGCTTTCATTGACGTGTGCCACAGTGGTGTGAAAATCGCCTCGTTTCCGATCTTCGTACATATGTAGAAACGAACTGAACCAGAGACCTCGACATTCGGCTGCGAAAAAGGCTCTCTCATCGCCAAATGAACATATTTACGTATACAAAGCTCGTATAAAGCCTGTTTCCTTCTTGGCAACATCGTGTCGTTGCGAGCGCGTATAATACTGATGTGGGCAAAGGGGAAAAAAACCACCTCCCGTCTGGCGAGATGTGGCACGCGCACGCGTGCGCCTGCATAATGGACCACGTAATCAAAGATGAGAAATGAGAATGGTACATGCTTCATTGTGTGTAATGTATAACTCGAGCCTTTATGAATGAGATTAAAACTGGGCGGTATGCGCTGGTGAATGATTCCTCCCGCTGCTGCTGCTGCTGCTTCTTCTCCTTTTTTTATCGTCGACGTCTTCGTCTACGTCGTCTTTGCGCGAATCGTACGTGATTTTGCTTCAACTGTTTAACCGAAACTTTAATTTTCTCGATACGATGTTATTGATGTACCTTTTTTTTATCGATTATCGACAATTGCTGTAAAATTGTCTCATAATTGTGCAACATATTCATCTCGAATCACAGATCCCCAGTGTACAGTAAAGTAAAAACTTGGTTAAATTTAAAAAATATACGATTATAAATGTAAAAATAAGATGCAAGATTAAAGTTTCGATGATGCAAAAGACGAGATGCGTTCGAGGAACATAATAAAAATATTTGAATAAAAATCTATTCTCGCGATTTTAACCTTGAATCTTTCTGCAGGCTGTACAAAATCTAGTCTCGGCATTCCTTTCGGTGTAGCAGTATACATACATAGTTGCATAATCCTCTTCTCTCATCTCTGCTGCGTCTTTCGCATACAATCGCACAACACTCGGAAGAGGAAAAACAACAAAATATCTCGACTCAAAAAAAAAGAGTATTATTAGCAGGCGATTGTTACACTTGATCTGCCATTATTATTATTAACGTTATTGTTGCGTACGAGTGCGTGCGTGTGCGTATATATATGAAGTGCGATCCAGCACAACCTTCGCTCGGCAGTCGACAATTACAGCTTCCAGTGGAATGCAATGATGACATCGTTCGTTCTTTCGTGCGCGCAACGGCAGCTCTCATTATCTCCTGCGCGAGTTCGTCTCTTCCTCGCGCGTCGAATTCATGAGAGATATCGTGGTCAATTATCTCCGTCTACTGGATGGTCTTTTACTGGAGACTCATTTTTGTTCGATACCTATATACGCAACGCGAACTTCGTGAATCAATTTCGCAACGAGCGAGGCGCGCAAGTGTCGTACATATACATTTTAAATACGAGCACGAAGAATTCCGTGTACGGATGAACGCGTTGAAAAATACACGCACCAATGAAGCACAGATTGGAAGTATGAGCTGACATACGTGGGAGCACGGTGCACATATATGATGCACGCACTCATGGAGCTAATAATAAACTTGAAATATCGGGAGCTCACAAAATTTAACCTCAATCGTTTGTAATCTGTGCAATCATCCAACTGCACTCCACTGATGTCTGCGCGGCCGATGTATCGTACAATTGATGTGACCGCCTAAGTGTGCTCGCGCCTTCATTTCAACCATGACTATATATAATATACGCATATTCATTCGGCAACCGAAATGCAAAGCTCGCGTTTGTATTTTCAAGGTTCGGAGTTTTTAAATAATTTTACGCCGGGGTCCTCGGGTGTGTGAACATGTGATTTATATGCTATGTTTTCAAACGATATTATAATATACAGATCATTGTTTATACTTACGTATCGTAGCTTAGCGCGGGTTTGGGTAATGCTGAACTGACCTTTGTTTCTGAATTCTCGTTCTAGAGTATGCGATTAAAGTATTAAGCTTCAGATTTTTTAAACTAATGCTTTGGAATGCTTTTTGATCGGTAAGCTTCTACATTCATAAGGTTTTACGTACATCTCTTTAAAAATATATGAATTTTTAATAGATACTAGCGTCGTTGAATGAACTTGAAAAAATATCAAGCCAATCAGTTTTCTACTATGTACTTATCAATGAGAATTGATGAACATTCTGATAAAAGTATAATACTCCAAGTTCTACTACTCGAGATTCTATTTACGATTTATAAAAACTATTGTATACCTGATAAAAAAACCGGTCGTTCCGACGATAATTATACGTATCACCTGAAAAACTATTTTTTCAAAAATAAACATTCATATCTTCAATGCTTTTAGATATTTTAGAAAAAAAGTAGCACAAAAATATATCAAAGCGTAAAATTTGAGTGACTAATAAGAAACTAAAAAGAATCCATCTTTTGGCATTGAGATGAGACAAGGCAAACTCGCACGTATCCATATTATCACACAAGTCCGAAAATAACTTCGAGTCAGTTACCCGTGAAGTAGTCAAAGGTTAACAGCTTTATATGAATTAATTATATAGATCAGTCGAAATACCAACTCGAGACTTAAAATTTTTATAGAAAAAAAAGAGTTGCCATAAACAACGAAAGAAGCTTGTATTTGCCTGACCGTGGCAAAAGGCGTGGTCATCAGCGCCTACGACAATATCACCAATTTGCCAAGTTAAGAATTTGTCACAATGAACTTAGATGACGTTTGACATACGCGATATGGAACAATCTGTTGATCTCTGAAATTTATCAGTCAAAAAAATCTTTTTTTTTCCTACACTTGAAATAGACAGAATATTCTTCAAATCAGATCGATTATTGCCATTCAAAAAAACTAATTATCAATCAAGTTAGTCCAGATACGACTGAGATAAGCGTTTATTTACATGGCTATATCTTTAAACATCTTAATTACCCAAAATTTCTGACTTGTTAAGTTGTAATCAGGTTCTAACCGTTCAACATGGATTATCTTATGCACTTGCCGCTTAATGTAAGTTAACGTAATATGTAATTGAAAAGAGGTCATCGCTTCATCATCGTACAGCCTTAGCTTTAACCTGCGATATAAGTCTAGCTATTTTTTCGAAACTGAGCGGCTTTTGTTCTGTAGATTTTCAATGCGGAAGATGTATTTGATAGACGTAGTTTTTACACTACGGTTATCAAACTATAGCCGTTTAGCTTGCTGTTTAAACATTTTTAAAGAAATATTGTAAAATAGTAAATGTAAATAAATTTCTCAATTCCAGATCTGATAAGCAATTGTATTTCTGGGTAAATTTTCTTTATTTTTGTTGTGTTCTTCACTTGTGTCATAAAAATTCACGTACTTTTATGTTACCCAGAGCTACATATTCGAATGTTACGTAAGCTCGCATTGAAGAAAAACCCTTTATGGGGATTTTTCAAATATATCATCTGGAAGTTGGCGAATCTTTATTCTCGGAAGTTGATAGCCTTTCTAGTAAGTTAAACAAAGACGCGTGCTTGAGAGACTGCGTTGCTCAGCCAATCCAAGACGGTATATCAACGCTCTTCCCTAAGCAGACACTACTACTGCCTTGTAAAAAAGGGGGTAGTGCATACGTATGTGCGATTTTATCACAGTTACAGCATCAGCATCGACGTTTTTGTCGCTTAGCTGCCAAAACAGAAAATAAGAGGAAAAAAGCTTTTATGCATCAACTCAAGGGTGTGACTATTCGATAATACCTCTCAAACTAAGGGCGGCGTGTATCTCGACGTTATATGTTCTTTTTTCTTAACGAGTCTGCATAAAAAATGACAGGAATTTACAAATTTTATCCAAGCTCAGTTGCTCGGAAACACAAAAAGTATTTTTTTTTTACAGTTCAATGCTATATTGAATATTGCTTGCTACCACTAATTATGAAATGTGATCATCTTTATGCATTGATTTTTATTCCAAATGACGAATTTCATATTAAAACTTAGATTATTAAGAAACAAATCACTACTAATATTTCTGTTCCAAGCTCTTGGTTGATCATTTTGTTAGAAAAAAGAGAAAGTTCATGTAGTAATAAAGTACTTCCTTACTAAACACAGTGCAAGGCGTCATTGTTATATCATTAGTGACGCATTGAAAGTGTTCTTGCGGGTGTAAAAAGTCTTCTCTCAAGACAAAAAAATTAACAATAGATTCAGTCAACTGTAGATCCTTATTGACATTTGTTACGATAATTTACTGTACAATCTTGAATAATTTGATTATAATTTTAAGCATTCCAATGGAATAATATTCTTTGCAAGCTGGGGCTTTTAGTATCTTAGGAATTTTTTAGGATTAATGCTTTTAGTTTTGAGCACAGGCTCAACTAATTGCATGAATGATATTTAACTGTATTTTTGTACCCCACCCTTTTTTGGAACGTACATTTGCATACATTTGTGTCAAGCTGCGCGGAAATTGGATTTAATTAAATGTACTACGGGAGATGCGCACCGACGATGCAGCGACTTTTAATCTAGCTTATACTACTTAATTTAGTGCATTAAAAGTACAAGATGTTGATAAAAAATGTATTTCAAGATTGCCATATAAATTGATGGTTCTACATCCAAGAATGAAAGAATCGATTTTTTCTCAAACCTAAAATAAGTTTGAAACAATAAGTAAACTAGGACATTCTTTTGTCAATTATGAAAAGAATAAATTCAATGCCCGCACAATGTCAACCTTTTGAATTACGATAAGAACTTCGGCAACGAAATCTCAGTTCATCAAATTTTTCTTTACTATTTTCTCAAACAAAATAAGCTCATCAATTGAGCTATGCCGTACAATAAAAAACAATAGTGGCTAATGCTCATTTTTTTTTTGCAAAAAAAAAAATCAACCGATTCGCATACTACATTTGATTTTCATTATGATTTGTAATCTGATCACATGTGAATAAATTGTTTTTAATCAGAATAAAAATCAGTTCAATAAATATTTTGGCATTGAGCAAAAAAGTTTCGATTCTTTTCTATTATGGTGCATGTAACTCACGGTCGGTGAATTGATGTTGCATGAGCTTTAAAGGCTCTACGCGGACAATGGTAAATAATGAAATACAAATTGTTGTCCTGCTGTGAAATGCATGTGCCGCTATTACCGTTGAGTAATGGTAAAAATGTTGCTGACCGTGCGTACAAATGTGCCATACATCATAATTTTTTTTGCATGCTTAGGACAACTAGTCTTTGTTAAAATTAAACCTTACATTTCACGAGACGTGCAAATATTATGTAAATATAAAAATTTATCCAATAAAGGGCAAAACTCTAATCTAAAACGTAAAACGTCTTACCAAGATTACTATTACTTTGAGGGCATGTTTTATCACAATAATTTTCTTCAAAAAATGATTAATGCAGAATAAATTCTTAGAAAGCAACGAGCATGTGTACACGCGATGCAAATGAACTCGGAACAGGTCGAAGAAGCGATTGAATTACAAAATGTCACGTCACCGACAACTTTGTTATTTGTACACCACCTCCCGACGTATAAAAACGCAAGCGAGGTGAATACGCACTCCGGGCAAACGCATAAAACGATAATGAGAATCGATAACAGTGCTTAGAGAGAACTCGATTTACTGCTTGCTTTTCCTTCCCCTATCTATGAATGTGTGTATATATATATTTATTCCACAATGAGACGAATTATTATCATTATTTTTTAAGGGAGGGTGTAACGAGAGAAAGAAACGAATAAAGGGGACCGCAAATATGTTTATACATGCTGTTCCACTGTAATTTCCGACTGCCTCGGTATATAAAGAAAAAAATGGCACTACTCATTAGATTTTCTTTCTTTTTTATTTAATTTTTTAATTTTTCGTTATTTTTGTTAATATAGATCCGTTAACGATTTTTCAATAACAGTTTTTCGTTCGTAAATAAAATTCGTAAAAAATGATTGGTGGAAAGTATCGAGAACACTACCCATAGATCATTGATCAATTACAATTTAGAATATTCCTATTTCACATTCATGAAAAACTACCAGATCAGAGTGTCTGTTAGTTATAGTTTTATTCACCTTTTGATTGAGTACTGCATTCAGATTTACAAAAACTACTTAAAAGCGAGTCTTCACTTACATAATACTATACCCCGACACTTCATCGTTACTCCCGTACTCGACATAATCCCTAGGTATTTTTATTTTTACCGTCTTCAACAGTTTTACGCCATCAAAAAAAAAAACACCTGCACTTGTAAACCGGAAGTACACACACGAAGTCAAGGGTCACGCGCAATGACTTTCCGTGTAGGATATTATCCACTATATACACTAGTACGTAAAAAAACTTAATAATGTTCTGCGTTATATATATTACAATATACTTAGCGCCAGATCGTTTTTTAGTAAATTGGGTAAAGTTATAAACAAAATTTTAAATAAAAAAGAAGAAAAATGAATATTTCTCATTTTTTAACTGTGTATTATTACAAAATACACGTATAAATTATATAGTGCCTTAAAATTGAATAGCAACCTGACTGAATTTTAATTTCGAATTTCCACTTATTATCTGTTCCATAGCTTTACAGTCAAATAAGTAAACGGATGCATATTCTCAATATTTTGCAAATAAGTTGATTACTTACATGCGCGATATTGTAACTGTTTGAGATTTAAAATGTAACGACTTCAGTTTCAATCAATGATAAGCACGATCGTCCTCTTTTCTCGTTGCTTGATTTGCATGCCCATAATCATTCAATACCCGTATGCAACCTTGAAAAAATTCTCCAACTCCGAACACACGGTGCTAGAAGCACATTGAAAGCGCACATAAGTAAGCTACTTTATATGATAAGATAAAAAAAAACAGTTGCTCCAGATTTTTTTTATTTCTCTCGTGTAGAATATATCGTCGCGTGTTCGAGCGCACATAAGTTTTAATAGTTCAAGCTGTAAAATTCAAATGAGAATAATGAGAGCAAACGGTGCCGAGCAACTAAAAGAATTGTCTCGTAAAATATACGTATGCATTGGAGCGCATTGCCAAGATTTAACATTACTCACGAGAAGGATGGTAGATTGACTTCTTCAAATATAATTTTGACCAAAAAATTGTTTAAGGAAAAATAACATGTAAAACGCTGATGTAGCGCAATTTACGCCATCAATTATTTATGTGCTTTCGCTCATTTTATGACGTCGTTTTCAATTTTATCCTTGTTATTCATGGTTGTACGACATGTACACTTGTGAAGCACCAACCAAGTAGAATACTGATATTACGAAGCATACATTTACGTGCACACACATGCGAGTACACATGTGCTTATGTGTGTGCGTGTAGGAGCACGTTATGTAAAGGAAAATTGCACGTGTATGCGATCCACTTATTGAGACGTGCAGTAGACAGTATGGGAGGAGTGTCTCTTTGTACAATACTTTACTCACGGGAATTTTTTGTCATCAGTTCTCGCGGATTAAACGCACGCCGTGTCGTTTGTTTTGTTTGTTTGCGTGCAGATCATTTCACCAAAGATTTTTCATTGAAATCAAAAGTACATGCTCGTCAATTGTAGCACAAGTTTTTGCACAATAATCATCATCCAACACCATACAGTGACCTATCGACGTGTCGGTGCGCGAGAGTTGAAAAATTTTATATCGACTATACAGTGCAGCACACGAGACGCTAAGCCGCGTGCTAGAGGACATGAATACATTTTTGCACGCATAAAGCAAAAAGGGCTTCTCGTTCAATTTAACGCTAGGCTTTCGCACTCTGTGAAAGTCGACATCGACTTTGATTCGCTCTTTCTCTCATTTCCTTAATAGGATCGACATCAATCTTTTCTACAAAAAGTGACTTCTTTCGTCGGGTGGCACTGGTAAACGTTTCATCTCAATTTAACTCCACACATTGCAATATAAAATGCAATTTGCACTCGATAGTCGCGATTGATGACGATTTTGGTTTAAAAAGCTGTATGTGAGTCACGACGGATTATACAGGGCGTTATCTTCATTCCATATTTGGATCCGACTTGATGAATTGACCAAACCTACACAAATACGTGAACAAGCGCAGCTTACATAAAAAAGGGGACGAGGGAACGCAAATCGTGAATGGAATATATCTTACTCTATCCTCTGATGAGCTACGGTGGCATCGACCTGTTTATGCAAGCACAAGAGCATATCGATAACAGACTTATTGATTAATTTTATGCAAACACTGTAGGCTTTATATATTTCTCCTCGTATCAAACGCGTTAAATTTCTTTTATAAAAAAATTGTATCCATTCAAATTCTAACTAATTGCAATTTTTAAAATTTATTTTAATGGTCTAATGTTAATTAGGATTTCTCACTTATACCGTCAATATAAATGATTCGAGATTTATATGTCTTAGTTAAGAAGAGCAAAATTCAGAAAAAATATTTTCCTAGTTCTGCTGGCTAAGTAAACAAAGTGAGTTTCATCATATACTATATGAGCGCACTCGTGTGGAAACCAACGCCCATACCATCGTATTCAGTATACTATTTTATCATCGTGTATATACTGATTCATACAAACCATTACTATAATGAAAGATTTTGAATACGTTTTTAATAATTTCTACAATATTTAATGTCTGATCTCATTCAATCTGTGTGAACAAAACTTACTCAATAATTTAATTTTATTAAATATTAATATAAGCACATTGCTAAGTGAAAAATAAAATATAACATTGATGAATCTAGTCTACTTTTAAGTGTTGTAAGACTTAATAATTGTTTCACGTTGCTTCTTTAGTGTTATAAAAAAGTATATCTTTAGAAATCGTACAAGTCTTTACTATTTAAATATTTCTTACACAATGAATTATTTTAATTTTTAAATATATTAAAAAATCATTTGTAATACAATTTAATTCATAAATAATTTAATTTCAGGGATTAACGCTTCAACATGCCTGAAGAAAGAAAACTAAGCGTCGGCCCAACAGAGGTTACGAATGAAAATGGTACCAGTTCTCCAAAAAAGAGTCCAATGAACAAGGGTAAACTAGCTCTGGCCAAAATCACTCTGTTGGATGGCTCTATCAAAGATTTTAATATTGAGGTGCGTCCAGTTATTTAATTTTTATTTTTACAAATATGCTCACAAATTAATTGACGATTAAATACGAACGAATTAATTTTTAACAGCGCAAAGCATTGGGCCATGAACTTTTGGATCGAGTTTGTCAAAGTCTAAACTTGCTCGAAAAAGACTATTTTGGCCTGATTTACGAAGACAAATACAATACGAGGAATTGGTTGGATATGGAAAGACGGATCTCAAAGTTCCTAAAACGTGAGTGTTTTTTCTCATAATCTAACTTGTATATGTTGAGAAATTGTAATTAAAAAATAAAATTTTACATTTTTATTTCAACAGATGAGCCTTGGAAATTTAATTTCGAAGTCAAATTCTATCCGCCTGATCCAGCCCAATTACAAGAAGACATAACGCGATATCATTTATGTCTGCAAATTCGAAATGACATTATTACTGGTCGTCTGCCATGTTCATTTGTCACACATGCGCTTCTTGGATCTTACCTCGTACAATCAGAAATCGGAGATTACAATGTTGAAGAACATGGGACGAACTATTTAAATGATTTCAAATTTGCACCGAGTCAAACCCCCGAGCTCGTTAAAAAAGTCCAGGATCTTCATAAAACGCACAAGTAATAATTTTTTTTACAAATTACGGGCTTTCTCTCGAAAGCTGAGATTATATTAATGAAGCTACTTTCATTCCTAAAATTACAGAGGTCAAACGCCTGCAGATGCTGAACTGCATTACTTGGAGAATGCCAAGAAACTAGCTATGTACGGTGTAGATCTTCATCCGGCCAAAGACTCCGAGGGCGTCGACATAACATTAGGCGTTTGTTCGACGGGAATAACTGTTTATAGAGACAGGCTACGAATCAACAGGTTCGCCTGGCCGAAAATTCTCAAAGTCTCTTACAAAAGGCATAATTTTTACATCAAAATTCGACCAGGTGAATTCGAACAGTGCGAATCTACAATTGGTTTCAAATTAGCGAATCATAGAGCTGCCAAAAGACTATGGAAAACGTGCGTGGAGCACCACACTTTTTTCAGGTAATGGTTATGAATTGCTTGATTTTTATTCATATGAAAAGCAGCATTTGCATTGATTGTACGATTTATGTTAGACTCATGACTCCGGAACCTGTTAAAAAAGTTGGATTATTGCCACATTTGGGAACGAATTTCCGGTATTCTGGCCGAACGCATTACGAAACGAAGAAAATTCCAATAGACAGGCAACCACCGAAATTCGAAAGATATCACAGTAATCGAAGAATAACGTCGCGAAGCATGGACAGTGAGTAAAAAATAAGCCGCTTTAACTCACGTCATTTCCCTTTCATGTAACTGCAATCGTTATAGGTTCGTCGCAACCTGTACTATCAGCTCTGGGAGGGAAAAATCTTGAGCCTTACAGTTCCGAGCCAAGCAAGCGTCACACCATGCCCTATGAACCAGAAACTTTACCCGCTATGGACCACATTGATCAGAAACCTAGCCCGATAAAGAAACAGAAAGATAAGGTAACAAAAATTAATTTCTGGGTTAATCTACAATTTTGAAACTACTAATCGTGGGGATGTTATCGAGCGCGTGGAATCCTTAAAGGAATGAGATCAATTATGCATTTGACTGTCAAAAAATTAGTCGAATCGGTCAAAATCGACTCAAAAATCATCCTCGGAGATCATCATTGATCGTCCATTAGTAAAGCATTCAATTATTTTATATTCGATTCTCATATCATTAAGATTAGTAATCATCGATAACAAGCTCTATGGATTTTTAATGCAATAGGTACTGACGAAAGTGAATGTTTTCAATTAACATTTTGAAGGATTTTCTTTTATACGCACGATTAATAAAAATGTGTAAAAACAAAGCACAACTCAAACGCTGTAAAATGCTTACTTTTTGCACTCTTTCAAATCAGCAATGTGAATTCTAAAATTTTCAAACAAAAAATAAATACATTCACACATCGATCTGTGGCCTGTGCGCCAATCTGTAGGGCTGATTAGTTTCATTTTATTATTTAACTAACTTACACTAACACCTGATAGCTCGCGCGAAAAACTAGCATCGGAACGACATCGGCCAGCAGTACAAGTAGCTTGGAAGGAGAATACGATGCCCGCAGCAAGGTATACAATGAAGAATCTCCACTTCTTTCTCTGTGAATGTTACACACGATAGAACTGATTATTAATTTTCGTTACGCACCGTTGAATCGTATTTTCTTCTATTATAGTGTCTTGTTAAATAAGGTTTAATGCAAAATTGTTTGGTGTTAACTGCGTGCGTTTGATACTAATTATTTTAAGGTTTAACATAGCTTTTGTGAAAATGGCTTTGGTTGAGTTGATTGTTTTTTATTATTTAGAAATTTAAAAACTCTTTTTCTTTATCTTATAATCTGAAAGCTTGGGTATCTTTTTCAATCACTATATTTCATACAATATAAAAGGTTTAGGGTATCTATTGAAAGTTTTCTATACATGAATGTCGTAAGGAAAATGTCTCTCTCACTCAATAACCATTCATTGATCTATTTCATGCGAATACTAATGACACTAACATTTAGAAATATTATGTGGTAATAAGGTCGTACGATCGAATGACAAGAATTTCACAGAAGATTGACTGCAATATGTTTTGCATGAACGCTTGGTAAAAGCACATTTTTATATGATTCACTCTTATCTATCTCCTCGAACTAAAACGAGAAAATAATATTTCATCTTGAAACTTACAATTACTAACTCAAGATCGTCGAATATAAGCTAATACTGGGTAGATATTTGTCTGATTCAAGTATATCATCGGGCAGAGTTCACTGCGATACATTATGGCGCTTTTATATATATTAAAAAATAAAAAAGGATGCGGTTCTTTTGATCACACTATTTTGCACAGCACAAGCAAATTATTAATGATTCACAATAAAAAAATGCAATGCTCAAGATTTTCCTATGATCGTGAATATCAATTTGAATTTGTAGAAACTTTTTGGCGGCTTAGCTGAGAAATTCAAGAAAACACCTCCGAAAGCTGATAAACCACCAAAAGCAGAAAAACCTCCAAAACCAGAAAAACAACCAAAAGAAAAACCACAAAAAGCAGATAAGCAACAAAAGGCCGAGAAAATAGTAACGCCAGAAAAACCAACAGCCGAGCCATCGGCCACAAAACCATACGAGTACGAAGAGCGTTCGAGTTCCCCGTCCAAAAAAAGCTTCATGGCTCGTGGCTTCAATTACGAGGGTAAACCAGCTTCTCCTGAACCCGGAGATCAAAAATCGCCGTCATCAGCGGGACGAAAAGCCACCGGTTTTGCATTTAATTATGCTCCTGGAGACATTAAGAAACTTGAGGAGCATGCTGAGAAAATTAGATCGAAAGAAGTACCAGAAAAACAGTCGCCAGTAAAAAAATCACCGGAAAAACCCGTGTCTGCTCAGAAACAAGTGTTGCCGGAAAAAGCAACCGAAAAAGCAACGGTTGTAAGCAAAGCTCCTGAAAAAGCAGCACCACCTGTGCCTACTCTAGCTCCAGTGGGTATAAAAACCCCTGGCATTAATTACGTCGAATCTGCAGCATTGAAGGAGCAGCAAAAAGGTCCTACCATAACAAAACCAACGGTTCAACCACCTGCGCCTCCTACGACAAGTCCCAAAAAAGAGTCTAGAAGTATATTTTCTACTCTTATGAAAAGCGATCTTCAAAAACCGCAACCACCAGTAGTTCCAAAAGTTGAAGTAAAAGATGTTCCAAAACAAGATGCCTTTATAAAAGCAGAAATTAAAGAAACTGAAAAACAAGCACCCATCGTTACTCCAACTGCATCGCCAGCCGCTGAAAAAATTTCTCCGGACTTCCACGTTCTTCCTATCCCTGATGGATCTCGCATCATCGGTGGAATGATTTTTTCACGCGAAGGCAGACCACTTGACCAAAGCCATTTTGGTCCTGAAGGCAGTCGCGTTGTTGATGGAAAGATAGTTGGAAAAGATGGTAAACCTATTAAAAAAGCAGATTTCGGACCACACGGAGTATACATTTCAAATGGCTTGATAACTGGAAAAGATGGTAAACCTTTGCTTCAAGAACGCCTTGGAACTGATGGTATTTCCGTGAAAAATGGAATTCTCTGTGCTGCCGATGGTCAGCCTTTGAACAAATACGTTCTTGGACCAGCTCATTCGTTGATTAAAGATGGGAAAGTCGTTGCCAAAAACGGCAAGCCATTACAGTACGTCAGGCTCGGTACAGACGGCACATACGTCAAAGAAGGTCTTGTATTCGCTGAAGATGGCCGACCTTTGACTCAAGGATCTTACGGAGCTGACGGTAATTACATCGTTGGTGGTATAGTTTGCAGCACCGACGGGAAACCGTTGCAACAAATCTCTTTGCTGCCCGATACTACGTACATCAGCGACGGTGTTGTTTATGGTCGTGATGGAAAGCCATTAGCCAGCGGTGATTTGGGTAACGATGGTCACTACATCACCGAAGGTAAAGTCTTTTCCAAAGACGGTAAACCAGCAAAACACGTGACATTTGCCTCTGATGGTTCTTTGATCAAAGAAGGAACACTCTACGGAAAGGATGGCAAATTTTTGAATCAAGGTTCATTGTTGCCAAGCGGTGCTCATTTGTACCATGGAAAACTCGTCGGTAAGGATGGTAAGCCAATCAAGCATGCTTATTACAAGCCCGATGGAAGCTTCGTCAAGGATGGTGTTATTCACGGCAAAGACGGACGTCCGCTCAACCAAATTCCTCTGATAGTCGATGGCAGCTATGTGAGGAATGGGCTACTGTACGATAGAAACGACAGGCCACTAAATCAAAATCTGTTTAAACCCGACAACATTATCATTCGGGATGGTCTTTTACTCGATAACAATCTCGCACCACTGAAACAAGGTGTCCTGGGCCGTGATGCCATGACGATCAAGGATGGTGTCATCCTTGCTAAAGATGGCAAACCCGTTAAACAGGAAAGTCTCAATTCCGCCGGAGGCTACGCCAAAAAAGGTTTGGCTCATTTCAAATCTGGAAAACCTATGAATCAAGATTCACTCCTTCCTGAAGGTCTATCAATACGAGAAGGCAAAATCGTCAATAGGGATGGTAAGCCAATCAAGCATTCTTTCTTCCGACCAGATGGTAGTCACGTCAAAGATGGCGTTTTGTACGGTCAAGATGGAAAAGTTTTAAATCAATCGACCAGTCTACCTGGTGATAGTTACATCGCTAATGGTCTAATTCACGATTATACTGGTCGACCTATGAACCGAGACTTTTTCTGTTCCGACGGATCTTACGTTGCTGGAGGTTTGATTTACGATCGCGAAGGTAAAATCGTAGCCGAAGGTGAATTCGGGCCAGATGGTAACAAAATCAAAAATGGCCTGGTTATTGGTCGCGATGGAAAGCCTTTGACTCAAGATGAAAATGGCCCCGATGGGTTGGCGATCAAGGACGGAAAAATCGTCGATTACGATGGTCAGCCCAAAAATCAATCATCGCTCTTACCCGACGGGTGCTTCATAAAAGATGGAGTCATTCACGATATCAATGAGCGACCTTTGAAACAAGGTGCTTTCAGAACCGACGAGACTTACATTAGAGATGGCTTGATTTACGGTTGGGGTGGCCAACTACTCAATGCGGGTACTGCGCTGCCCACAGGCTATTACGTCGAAGAAGGTAGATTGTACGGAAAGGATGGACAACCATTGAATCACAGCTCTTTCGGTACTGAAGGTGGTTACATTCAGAATGGTTTCATATACGGTAAAGACATGAAGCCTCTTAAACGTGCAGCTTTTGGCGACGATGGCAGTTACATTCAAGATGGATCGATTTATGGTAGCAACGGAAAACTTTTGAGCAGAAAATTGTCAATTATAACGATCAGCTATTATCGTTACGGATTGGTTTGTGACAAAGATGCCAAGCCCGTCGAAGAAGCTATCTTTAACGATGAAGGAGCAACGATTAAAAAGGGCAAGGTCTACGATCGCAATGGCAAACCATTGAATCAATCGAAGCCAAACGCGGACGGAACGATAGTGAAGAATGGTTTAGTATTGGGTGCCAACGGCAAACCTCTAAGCAAAGGACTTTTGGCACCTGAAACGAGTTACATTAAAGTTGGAAAAGTTTATAATGCCAATGGACAACCACTGACCCAAGAAGCCTTCGGCCCCGAAGGTCTCAAAGTTTCTCAGGGTACAATTGTTGACGATGCAGGCAAACCTTTGAAACACGCAATTTTCGATAGCGAAGGTAACACAATCAAAGATGGTCTCGTGACTTCGGCACAAGGTAAACCCCTGGACAAATATTACACAACCATTACCATCACTATGATCAAGAAAGGTTTGATCTGCAACAAAGACGGCACACCAGTAGCAAATGGTATTTTCTCCGAGGATGGAGCTTACGTGAAAAATGGAAAAGTATTTGAAAAAAATGGAAAACCAAAAAATCAAGAAGTTTTCGATGAAAGCGGATCATTCATCAAGGAAGGAGTTGTTTACGCTCAAACTGGTCAACCTCTTGATAAGCAAGATATCAGCATGAGAGATCTCAAGCTCGCTACGAGCAGGATAAATGTACCGAAACAGAAAAAAGCTGCAGTGGCTGTTAGTACGCCGACAATCGTTAAATCAACGATGAAACAGTCGATGGTCAAAGATCAGGAAGGCGTCACGCGCAATGTCGAAGAGAGGGTCGAGGACCTCACGCCAGGCGGTACTGGACAAGTTACCGTATCTACGCACACAAATAAGGTGAATATTACTACAGATACGACAATAAATTGTATCGGGAATACTCGCGATAAGCCGAAGACGGTCGTCAAAAAATTATTCAATAATTTCGTACTGACTAACGCTCAGAACACATCTACTTTAAGAATAATGTGAAAGGCTCAAGAAACATTCATGAAAAAACATTGCTGTCATTATGAACCAAATGAAATTTAAATTCAACAAGATTTCATTGACAGAGACCTTGGATTTGAGATGAGGGAAATATTTTCAAAGTCCTTGCCACACTGTAAAAATGTTTTATTCTGTTTAATATAAAAAACTTGTTTGAATTTTTTTTAAATTATTTTTAATAATGCTTGAAAATTTTTTAAAAATTATCATCTCTCTTATTTATTCAAAATTTTTAACTAAAAAATTGCTATGCTAAATTGTGTTGCATGCTTTAGTTTACAAACGTTTGTTTTTTTTTTAATTTTTATCTCTCACCTGGATTTTTTTACAACTTATTATTTTTGTTTTATATTTTTACATTTCATAGCAATTTTCTCATTCTCGTTACTTTTACCGTTTCGGTAGAGATATAAAATATTCATCACCAACCATATTTTTTAAAATATTTTGATGTAACTGGATATGCATGATAATTAGCCTTTCCATATTCGTTTATTTTACAATTAGTAGTTCGATGAAAATTATTAAAATTTCAAAAATGATGTTCAGATATTGATGGTTGAAGTATTGAATATATTTTAGTTGTTAGAACATTAGTCACAAAGTAGTTATATTGTAACTTTAGGCCGAGGCACCTAGTGACGAGACATCACCTTACATTTCTGCAACTGCTGTTACTACTCGTACGGCCACCATGCACGAAGATCTTGAAAAGAATCAGAAAACAAGTCAGGTATGTTGTCACAATTGTTGAAAAATCAAACATTCCATCCCCATTTCATAACTTATAGAGTAATCATAAAAATACACGAAGGAATTGTGATATATTCGTATATTAATGTAAAAAAATGATAAAATGGATAATGATTAATTAATCACTGGTTTTAGCTAAAACAATTTTTTTATATGTAGAGTCGAAAAAATCTAAACAAATAATTTCTTTACAATAATTGAATGATTTGAAAGTAAATAAATATTATTGTACGTTTTACCAATAGGTCGAGGAAAAAACCGTGTCTCACACAACCGCTACAAGTGCAACGAGACAAGAACAGCGCACGGTCACGCAGGAAGTTAGAACGACGAGCCACGTGCTATCCGGTGAACAGGTAACCATTTTTCGTTACACTTTCCTCGAGGACTTTTATTATCCAGCTAAATTTTTTTATAAGCGGTTGTCGGCATAGAAAACTTGATGTGCATACTGCATATTTAGATTTGTTTTGAAACCGTTTATTTTTTCATCAATTTTGCTCTTGTTTTTATTTGAGTACGTTTTACAAGTTTGTTGCATGCATCGTTGATTTTTAATAATACATTCTAATCCTGACTGACTCATTGATGTATTTATACATTTATAGGCAATACTGCATTGTGTTCATTTTTTGGAGTGGATTATTGTATAGAAATAACTTTTTATTATTGTTTTAAATTTTCTTTCTAAAAAACAGTTATAGAATTATTTAATAATTGTTATTAATAATGATCACCATAATGCTTAGATGTTGGCTTTATCTTTTAAAGCCAAAATCAAAAACATAACTCGTTAATAAGTTATCGGTTGTTAAAATGTTGTTCGAACATAATTTTGTTTAAAATAAAACTAAAAATCACTTCAAATTCATAAATATTCACGAAAATTCACTCACACTAAAAAACAAAAGCAACTAATTAATTATATTCATATAGTTCAGTCATAGGTTTTGAAATAAAATCGATACATAACTATTGTAATAAGCATAAATTCCGTCAATGTGCTACTACGCTCTTAATATTCATTTCTATTGTTTTTGAATTTATTTTTTACTCTTGTTTTTTTCATTAAATTAATATTTGATGCTTGGCTAACGCATTGCATGACGTAGCTACTTTCACGACGACTCAGTGTATCCAGTTCAAGCAGTGGTGATTCTGGTACTCCAATTGATCTTGACGATGATCAGCAAGCTTTCTGCAATCAGTATTATCAGGTAATCAAAACGATGAAAAGCACGTCGGTGGTGCTATTATTTTTTTATCTTTATTTAAATTCGAATGAAATTGGTAAGAAAATCGTTATTCAGTGTTCTTCAAAAAATACCGATCATGGACAATCGAGAAAAAAAATTAAATTGATGCATATTGATTTTTTAAAATTAAAGATTCATTATCCATTCATTTTATCCAATCAAAAAAGTGTTATTAACGCAATAACTCTAAAAGTCACGCAGCAAATGTAAAACACATGAACTAATATACTGTATTATATGTTGCAATAATCTTAACATTGACTTGACACTGACCGAATAAAAGATGAGTTATAATTTGTATGGTATTTTATTATTTTAATGAGTTGTTCAACCACAAGGGCTTAGCTGCTTACAAGGTAAGAATTTGTGGATTTGAGAATGCCATATAATTGCCAGAGTGTTCAATGAATTTTTAAAACTTTTGTCTACTTTTTCTTGTAAATGAAATTTAGTCGTAAAACCACTTGAAATATTTATAATGAATATATGTTAGCCTAGCTTCTTTTTCGTTATTGTATGATTAATCTTTTATATTCGGTTTAGGTTGATCCAGCCGGCATAGTTGCAACAAAAAGTCAAGTCTACACAGGCGAACCCGAGAACAATGTGACGACTACGACGATGGTGCCACTCGTAGCTACGGAATCTCGTAAAGTCGCTGTCGAAAGCGACAATGGTAGTTACAGCGCCACCGGTGAAATTGTCAGTTCCCAAACTATCTCTAGCAAAACGAGAACAGTCGAAACTGTCACAGTGAGACATTGCATTAAAAATTTTATTAATATTAAGCAATTACTGTAACAAATTATTTTAAATTGTTTCAGTATAAAACGGAGCGAGACGGAGTCGTGGAGACGCATATGGAACAAAAAATTACGATACAATCCGACGGAGATCCAATTGATCACGATAAAGCCCTTCATGAAGCCATTCTTCAAGCGACTTCCATGAATCCTGACATGAAAGTCGAAAAAATTGAAATTCAACAACAGTCCGCTCAGTAAATTGTTATTAAATTACTTGATATTTATTAATTAGGGTATCCTGGATGCTGTCCATTATTAAACTTACAATAGTACTCATATTAGATATATGGAAAACGAAAAAAGTGCTCAGAAAAATTTGACAATGATTCAAAAATGCGCATCACTTTTTGACATAATACGCTCACTCACTTGAATGTGTAAACTATAACCATGTTATATCGATGTTTACTACGCAAAGAAAAACTTATCAATGAAAATTTAGAACTGTTTTTACTATATATTCTATATAAGCAAGCGAGTACCTGCTTATAATAATTACTTTCACAAAATTGAGTGAGCTTAATTTCAAACTTGCTTGGTGAAAGAAAAATTGTAAAACTTTTTAGGGTGCCCTACATGCATGATTCAAAAATCTATTATACCAAGAACGGATTGGTGAGCAATGGAAATATTTATATAATACGATTTTAATAATTTTTTATCATCAAAACTTCGAATTTTTATTTAAAAAAAAAAACTATTTTATTTCATTTGAAAATTGTAACTCTTCCGAGCTTCAGCATTTTTAAGCGCATTTTTAAACTTTATTTAAAGTATTCATATGATACACGAATCTATATCATATCTTTATTGGAGTAGATTTCTTTTTTAAATGCGTGAAAGGTCTTACGTATCACAATGAACAAACGTGACAATTTTAGCTTAGTTACGAAATTGCCTGTATAGTACGATTTATCTTATAACAAGTAGATATTTTGACATTTTTAACAAGAAAAAAAAATAAAAAATGCTAAAGAGTCAGAGATATCTGAATATTAAATTATTAATATTATATAAATAGTATAAATAAAGAAATAAATATATAGATATATATAATATAACATGCCTAGTTAATAGGTTAAAGTAAATCTTCATCATTTTCGAAGATTCTTATATGACGTTATAATGTTAAGTGTAAACTAATAGCAACACAGAAAGATATAACTATAATGGTTAAATATGAAAATGATGTAGATTTGATCGATCTATGAGGAATATTAATTATAATGATTAATTATAATAGACTAAAAAAATTAAAAATACCATTACACACCAACAGCTAAAAATGCTTTGGTCGGCGTATATGTCTAAATTTAGCTTTAGACTGTGTAGCTCTACCATTTTAAATGTTTTTGTTGATTCAAACATATTTTACTTTATGTTTTATTGTAATCCAATATATAAATGCAGCGATATGTTTAAGATGACTTTTATATCATATTTTTTTTAAATTAGAGTAATGTTATACGAAGAAATTGTATGATAATGATTTCAATAACTACGTTTTCATATTTTATAATTTCAAAGCTGCAAGTAAATAAAAATCATTGCAATTTGAAGTGTATAAAATCTTATTTCATAACTCACCTTATTTATAAAACTTTCTTTAATTGAATTTGATCGAGTTTTTGAAGGGTTGAGAGAACATTTGTGAAATATTTTTCTTAGGAATATAATTTATTTAAAAAAATATTTTTCTGATATATTTGTTTACATAAAAGCAAAATTAGAGCTATTAGAAGGGTGGTGGTGGAAATGAAAAATTAGGGTTTTCAATTCGTACTACTTTCTTCTTTCGTGGATTTTCCTTATTTTTCCAAAACGGGCGTGGTATAATATGATTATTTTTCACTCCTTGTACCGAAGATGCTGGTAAACGGTAATAAAAAATGACGATAACTTCATTACGTTATTGCATACAATATAAAGTAAATTACCTGACTTCCACGACGGAAATACTTCAACCTTATTGTCGTCCATATCATCGCCTAGATCCAAAACTGGAAATAACATGTGAGCATTAAGTTTGTTCATCATGGCCCGTGACACTATATCTTTCATAGCGGGAGGCAAATTTAATGAACCTGTGAAAAAAAATATTCAAAGAGAAACTAGTAACGTTGATGGTGTATCACCTAGATTATAATAAATATTATCAGCTGATAATATATACTAACTCGTTACTTCCTCGCTTAACTTTGACTCGATTTTTCTTTCGGAATGGTGCAACTTTTCTATTTTAAAATTTTGCAAAAATACTCTCGAACTTTCAGTTACGTATTTCATATCAATCATCACTAAAAGAATAAATTGTGTTTTTACGAATGCTTGAAAATTGGATTATGTTTGTTTTTATCACCTACCGAGAGAATCGCTGTTTGCAATCAAATTTTCATAGTAGTTGTGAACTTTTGTCACTGGATTACCTTGGACAAACAAATTTTTCAAACTTATTAATGTGCTCACGGTCTCGGTTAAATTTTCAATATCGCTGATGCAATTTTCCTTGGCTTCGAGCGTAATTAGTCTGGTAAAATTTTTTATCTCGTTCAAAGACGTGAGCTTGTTATTCGATACGTTCAAATGAGTCAAGCAACCCTTGAAATAATTTCATTTTTAAACAATTCCATATTTTTCTATGTATTATAATAGTACAACTTACGGATAAACTTCTCGCTGTTCTGAGCTCAAAGCATAATCGTTCCCCAGACGCTAAACGTTGCTTTTCTATGTGTAATTCTGATAAATTCGTCAACTTCTCTAGTCCTTCCACGACGCTGATATTATTATAGCCTAAGTAAAGTTTTTTCAAATTCACCAGACTCTCTAGATTTTCGATTTTATTTAGTTCGTTGTGTTGCAAATAGAGATGCGTTAAATTCGTAGCAAATTCTAAATTTTCAATTTTTTCGATTGAATTTTTCTGCAGGTAGATTATTTTTAAATTTTTACATTCGCTAAAGTCTCCCTAAAACCATTAATGGGTCATTAGTGATTCATTAGTCTCCTTGAAGTCATTCATGCTATTTAGTGATATCATTTGTAGATTTTCACATACTCACAAGTTCATCGATTGATTGTTCGTTCATGAAAAGATGTGTTAATTTTTTCAAGCAATCCTTGTCTAATTCTTTCGTTAATGATTTTTGGGCCAACTTTTGTAGACACTTTTTTTCAACTAGCGGTGCCGTTAATTTAACCATGATGTTGTACGATTAATATTTTATGATGCGGCCGATTGGTATTGATCAAACTTTTCCAAATTTGTATTTTGTCAGTGTCACGCGTAATGTATTTATTTACAACGTTGAACTGCGAAACAATTTCTTCAATGCATTTTAATAATCAAAACATTTTTTATTTTATTATTTTAATGTATGAGTGATAACTAATAATCAATGAATAAAAGAGCCGACACATTCTCGCTGTTTGACACGAGATCTCATTTTGTGCAAATGCCGCGTTTGCACGGCGTTAATAATATTGTCGTCTGCTCAGTTTTACTGCCGGTTTCGAACGACGTGTGTTTAACTTGTGCTGTCAAGCTATTCTTTAATCAAACAATATTTATTCAGGATGGATGTGGATTTGTTGAGGCCCGGGACGGTGCCCATATCACCCGATACGTTGCTGTGGTTTGAATTTCTACTGAATCCATCGTTATTAAAAACTCACATTACCAAAGCATCTCCAGGTTTATTGATACTTTCATAACCTTAACGATTTTTAACAAAATTCAGAGTTACATTGTTATTTTAAAATTAACAGATCCTTCACCGACTGAGCTTATGATCAAATTTATGTCAATCGCTGCTGAGCAAAAATCAGAAGCTAAACCAGCTGATAATAATGATACCAATGATGACCATACTCTAATGCCTTCCAGTAAATGGACTTGCAAGCAATTGGCTCTGAAAATCTTGTCCTTGAAAATAGCTGCCTATTTGAAATGGGATTGGGAATATTTACAGAAAAAAATACCTTTAGTGCAGCAAATAAATCTAATTCAAGATTTATATTATATTACTCTAAATCTTACTGTTCAAGTGCCTAATGTTCCAGAAATTCCTCTGAACAATATTACAGACACTGGTCTGTTTACAGTGGTGATCTACCATAGATGGGTTTTAAGGGCAATAGTTTATAAAGCTCTAAGCAGATATTTAAATAAGCCAGTAACCATGTAAGTCCAAATTAACGAGATGTTGTAAGATTGATGCTTTTTCAATTAAAATCATGAATTACTTACAGTACTCCACCAAATCAGGAGGCTCATTTTGCAATGCTGGCACAAAATGAAGAAATTGTTAAGAAATTAGAAGCGCATGTTGAAACTAGTATCAATACTTTAAATGCAGTATTGCAGCTAACAAATTTGAGTCCAAAAGTAATGAGTTTTGACACGTTTGAAATGTTAACAGAACATAGTTCAGAAATCAAACAGAATTGGGATAATGTTATTACAATTACTGAGGAAGAATTCAAATGTCAGGTAATAGTTTATGTATTTCATGGCAATGGTTTGATTTTTTTTTAAATTTGCTAAAAAGATTACAATGATAATATTTTTTCAACTTCTCCAGATAAATTATGATTTAGGAGTTTATTGGATACTAAAAGAAAGATACCCTGAAGCTCAAAAACATTTTTTGTCAGCTAAAAATTTGTATGACAATCTTGATAAATCTAAAGAAATGTGTTATTGTCATATAGACAAGGATACTCTAGAAGGATTTTGTATCGCTTGTGATATACAAGTAGAAGGCAAAAAACCTAATTTATTACATCGTTTACTTATGTCTATAAAAGATGGATATTCGGTTGGTTTTATTGACGTATTTTATAAATTTTCATATGCAGTTTAATGCTGAGATTTAATATTTTCTAGAACCTCATTAAAATTTTACAAGAAGATAATATAATGGAAGAAATACCAATAGTGGAAAGGGATAATTTAGAATTGGATGTTAAAGGTAGCATGGAAAATGGAAAAATCACTGTGAATCAAGAATTTTTATTACAGATTCAGTGTTTGAATATGGTTAGAAGAATATTAGCTGGAGAACCAATACTTGGTGACACTGCAAATGATATCAAAATGGCAGGACCTAAAGGCTTGGAAACACTCTTCTGGGTAAAATTTTTTGATTATCTTTGTTCAAAATGTGTTAACTTAATATAATTTTTTATCAATCTTTTAGGCATATGATGGCATCATAGATAAATTGACAGAAACTACTAGAACTAGAGTCAATCAACATTTCATTTATCTTATTATCATATCAGAAATTAAAGGTCTTGCTTCTGAAATTTTAAAAAGACCTAAATATTCAAAATTATTTAATGACGAAGAACTTGAAGAAATAAAAAAAGAAGCAATCCCTGAAGAATTGGAAATTCCAAAACTATTATTAACTGGAAAATGGGATGATAGCTGGTCTGCTAATGTCAAATTAAAAGGTATTAAATTATTTATTTATATAAATTATATAAAATTAAAATAACAAATTCAATTTTTTACAGCTAAACCTCAGAGGGTTTTGTTCAGTTTAGAGAGCCAATTAATATCTTCTTATGATCCACAAGAAATTCGAGATTTAATAGTAGAAATAGGTAGACACAAAAGAGGGCCAAATATAGAACCAATGTGGCGCATAAATAATCATTGGGAAATACCCATTCCTCTGCAAAGTGTAATTTGTTCGCTATCAGATGGATTTTTAAAAGACTATGCTTATATTTTGCTGGCAAAAAGTAGAGAATTAGCTGGAGTCAAAGATTTCTCTGGATCAATAAATTTAATAAATATCATTGAAAATGAAATTCAAAAACATTTTAAATCTCTGAATGATAATAGGCATTATCTGGGACAAGGAGCCAGTCAAGCTTCGAAGTTACTGAAACTACTTAACTGGGAAAAATTGTTAATTGATATATATCATTGTTTATACTATTGGCCTGCAAAAGGAATTTGTATGTATTTTTAATCATTTTTTTTCATTAAGGCTTGCAATAAATGCCTTGCACATTCTACTATTTATTGAAAAAAAATGTCAAATTTTAACACAAAAATTTGTCCTTAGGTGACACTCAGAGTTTGACAGTTCAGTGTAAACAGTGTTTAGAAAGTCGACAAGCTACCGATCATGTAATTCCTAGGATGGAGATTATTGACAATTGTACAGTTTTTCTCTTAAATATGAGTGAGTGGGACTATTTAATGGGATTAGAAAAACAGTGGAGCTGTTTTGAATTGGCTTCTGCTTTGAGTACTATAGCTAAGTTTAAAGGGCAGAAATTTCCAAAAGAAGCATGGGATATTATTTTAGCCTCAATCTCAACTAAACCAAGTAGAGATCAAGCCCAAAAACGTAATAGTTCTAACAATGGAGCAAATTCATCATCTAGGGATTCAATGGTTTCTTTTACTCTGCTTCGACTTAGAGAAGCTACAGTATTGAATGTTACTATATCTTTACTTGCCAGAATGCATAATATTTTACGTGATGAGTCCAGTTTAGACTTGTATGCTCCGTTCATTACTCATTGGCCTGCTAGTATTCCAAAGTACGATCTGTTTAATTCATTTTAAACCTTATGTTTTTGTATAATTTCATCATCTAATGAATTATTTGATTAAATTACAGTGCAAAACAATACAACACAAGAACAGTTGGCGAGCATTTATTTCAACTGCTTACACAAGGTTTAAGATATTATCCTCACAACGTGCCTTGGTTAAGATTATTGGGAGACTTAAATTTTGGTAAAAACTTGATAATAATCCCAACAAAACTTAATTATTTATAATAAATTACATATTAATCCATTTACAGTTCTAGGTTACTATGAAAGCTCCATGAAAAATTATTTGTTAGCTATTATAGTAGCTACTGATTATTTTTCTGTACCATCTAGAGGTCAAATTGATGATTGCGTGTACAGGCGAATGATAAAATGTTGTGCTCATTTGCAATGTTTTACGCAGTCAGTTGTGCTCTGTCAATTTTTGGAAGAAGTTGATTATACTTTAGCTTTTAAATTGGCAGGCACTGAACAGAAAACTTCTGTTCCTAATGACGCAATGGACGCTTACTACGAGTGTATATGGGATACAACTATATTAGAGTACTTGATTAATTTACATTCCAAACGAGGAGAGCATCATCGAAAACAACTTGCAGTAATTATAATTTTTTAATTGATTTTAACTTTATTTTTTAAATTTACATAAAAATAAATTATTTTCCAGATAAAAGTTATTGGTCTACTCGAGTTAAACTCAAACAATAATGATGAAATACAAAAAGAAGCTGCTAATATTCGCAAAACTAAATTCTTGCGAGCTTTATCAAAACAGTATCTCTTCCAAACTTAAATTATGTTAACTTTTTGATGTAAAAATTTGATATGATCAATCAAAAAATTAAAAGACAATTCAAATTAAAATTTTTGAAGACTAGAAAATGTACATATTAACTTTAACGATTTTTGTAGTATTACTAAGATTTAATATTTCTATGTTTTGGAACGACTCTACAAAGTCATTATATTGTTTAAATAATCATATTTGCAAAATAATAAACGTCTTAAATAAATCCAACTTCGCTGTGTGATCACTTTTTTGAAGATCACATTGATTCAAACTGAAAGTCGACATTTCCAGAGGTTGAATGATAGCCCACAAGATAGCGCTGACCATTGTGGGAGCGTAATCTTGACTAATAGGTGCTCACTGCTCACTGCTCTTCCGTATCCGTTGAGGAGTGCGATGTTGTGCGCAATGCGTAACACATACACTCTTACACACGCGCACTGACACACAAGTGCAAGGCGGACTTTGACGGCCGCAGTGAGTTGGGACTTGGGATTTGTGAAAGGTACACAGTACACACTCGCATAGCTGTTACGAAAACAAGCGCTGGTGCTAGCACGCGGCGGTCCATAACTAACTATAAAGTGCAATCGAAAGTGCCATCGTAGGACGGTCCACGAGGTGCAGTGACGGTGGTAGTGGTTATCTACGAATTTTTGTATTCAACAAGAGTCAGTTCTTCGCAGCGGCTGAAAATAACCAAAAAAGGGGCGCAGTAGCAAAATCGTGCGCGGAGCACGGCACAGCAACGTGATCGTAAAAAAGAGTTGTACGGCAGAGAGCGCGCGCCCTTATCAAGCATTCACATGCTCACGTGAATTCGATACTTTTTTACAAGTTCGAATAAATATTATTTAGTTTTCATCATTCCGTTCGATCAAAGATTTCTTAGCTAACGTGAGTATTACATCTATACTTTTATTAGTGTTCTCGCCAAACATATACATGTAATATTATAAATATATATGCAACGAGTGGATGTGTATGTGTGCTGCGGATTGGCAGTGTGACTCGTCACTCGAGTCCGTGCACTAGTGTGCAATATTTGAGACGTTTGCTCACGTACACATGCAGAATTATATATATAACACGCGCAGTCCCTATTAAGAATATCTATATTTATCGTGTACGTATTGTACAACGCGCGCAGTCCGTATACATGTGTTGTAGCAGCGCGATTCGGCAGGCTATTGTAGCAAGTATTTATCATCGCGCTGCCGTGTAGTTCGTTCGCGAGCTCTGCATTTTGCGATTTTTCGGACGCGCGTCGTGCTCGCGTACACATAACTTGCTTCATTTCGCTCATCCATTTCGTTTATTCGCCTATATTCTTCTTCGTCTCCCTCCTTCTCGGCTCATTCTCGCTGTCGCTTACAACGCGCTAGGTATATACATATATGCAACAACACACGCATTTTGCTGCACGCACACATCGCTCCTATCTTGCTAAAGGTACACGACTGATCTCATCATGTGTCACAAATACATATGCGATGTTGTGCTAGCGAACATGCCATGTATGTGAACGCACATAGCAGCCTGATTGTACCAATATACAGATCCTATGTTTTCTATTATTCTTTAATCTGGGCTATTCTGTGGGCAAGAGCTTTTGACATTTTGCTCACCGTAACTCGGCGTTAAGCTCAATGCAAGTTTTTATTTTTTGACCCAATGGTATTATATTAATTAATGATGCCTCAATTTACCTTTACCGTTTATTACGTCTAGTTCGTAATTACACTATATTCTTATTCATTTGCAATTGTCTATTCCTGTGCAGGTATTTATGTGCTAGTATGAAAAATAATGAGGAGCTTATACATATATTATACTTGCTTTTGGCTCGAGGTTTCGTTATTGCGAAACTACCCTAGATCGTATGCAGACGCGTATATTTTAGAAAAGCTCGACCAACTCCTAATAATTTTATGTCCTTTTATTTTTATTTAGATGTCGACTGGACCAGCACATAAACATCGTTACAAAAACGTCGGACTAGATTCTCAAGAACTTCGAAGGCGTAGAGAGGAAGAAGGTGTACAATTGAGAAAACAAAAACGTGAACAACAGCTATCTAAGCGGCGCAATGTTCCCAACGTGCTTGCAGAAGATGATGGCTTACCTGTCAATGAGGAATATGCGATACCTTCAGCAATTATAGTAAATATCTCAATTAATTCTTCATTTGACTCATGACTTATTATTAAAAAATTGAATTTTTTACAGCTATCGCTCAGTATAACACCTGACATGGTTGAAGCGCTGTACAGTCCAAATGTAGAAGAACAACTTGCTGCAACTCAAAAATTCAGAAAACTATTATCCAGAGAACCAAATCCTCCTATAAATGAAGTCATAGAAACAGGCATTGTACCCAGATTTGTTCAATTTCTTCAGTATGAAGACAATCATTTACTACAAGTAAGTTTTAAACTTTGATAACGAAATGAATAAATTTTAAATAATTTTGTTACAAAAAATAAAATTATATTACAGTTTGAGGCAGCTTGGGCATTGACAAATATTGCCAGTGGAACGTCAAATCAAACTCGCATAGTTATTGATGCTGGAGCTGTACCTATGTTCATACAACTTTTATCTTCACCTCATGAAGATGTTCAAGAACAAGCTGTTTGGGCTTTGGGTAATATTGCTGGTGACAGTCCAGAATGCAGAGATCATGTTTTATCTGCTGGTATTTTGCCTCCTCTATTAAAGTATGTATTCTTTATAAAAATATATTTACTATAAAAATATCATATGAATCAAAATTCAAGAGTTAATTGAAATTATTTTATTTCGTAGCTTATTATCAAAAATGCCTCGATTAACTATGACGCGAAATGCAGTTTGGGCACTATCTAATTTGTGTAGAGGAAAAAATCCTGCACCAGATTTTCAAAAAATTTCACCTAGTTTGCCTGTTCTTGCTTACCTTCTTAATCGTAATGATTCAGATGTATTGGCAGATGCTTGTTGGGCTTTATCTTATATCAGTGATGGTCCAAATGAAAAAATTCAAGCTGTTATAGATTCTGGAGTGTGTCGCAAACTTGTAGAACTTTTACTGTAAGTTGATTTTCTTTGTTTCCAAATTTTATGACTCATTAAATTTAATACTCATTTCCATAATAATATTTTTTAGGCATGAAGAACATAACGTTATAAGTGCAGCATTGCGAGCTGTAGGTAACATTGTTACTGGAGATGATATACAAACACAAATAATTTTGAACGCTGATGCTTTGCCTCGTTTATTAATTCTACTCGGAAAATCACGTGAAAGTATCCGAAAAGAAGCTTGCTGGACAATTTCAAATATAACAGCAGGAAATCCCAATCAAATTCAGGTAATAAAAACTACCAATATATATATATATATATCATAAATGTTTGAAATTTTCTATTCAATAATTTCTTATTATTTTTAGGCTGTTATTGATGCTGGAATTTTCCCAGTGCTAATTGACATTTTGGGTAAAGCTGAATTTAAAACTCGCAAGGAAGCAGCTTGGGCTATCACAAATGCTACCAGCGGAGGAACTTCTGAACAAGTTGCATATTTAGTGCAGGAAAATTGTATTCCACCACTGTGTGATTTATTGACTGTAATGGATCCTAAGATCATTACAGTAGCTTTGAATGGTTTAGAAAATATCTTGAGAACAGGAGAAGCAGACGCGCAGCAAGTTGAGGGTCGTATAAATCCTTACCCTGTCATGATAGAGGCGTGTTTTGGTATGTATACATTTTTACTATACAGTTGAAAATTTACTAGCGGAGTATGCCTTCCTATGACATGAATAGCACATTGCAGCATCTTGGTGTGCAAGTCATTTGCCTTTTACTGCATCATTATTACGAGTAACTTATAATTATTACAATAATATTAAAAGAAGGCATATCGTGTACTCATTTTTTATTATAGTATAAGAGTAAATGAATTAATCAATGAATCAGTAAACAACCATTTTGGAAAATATGATATAAAAAAAAATTAAAAATATATTTTTATGGATGTTATTCAATTCAACGAACAAGAAAAAATTCACTGGTCAAAAGCAGTCAATCATTGGTCAATCATTATATTTTGCACCTAGTGTAAAATATAGTAGTGGGGTAAAATAGGTAGTGAAAAACTGGAAGTCTCAGAGCACGTGTAATTTATCAATCTAGGCTTCGTCTCGGCTGATAATCACGTGTTCTGAGACTTTCTCTTTTTCGCTACATAGGTACAAATAAAATTTTTTGTGAATCCCCCAGCCTAAAGTGACATTTTGGTTTTGCTCAGCGGGTGTAAAATGTTACTTTATGCTGGGTTAGCACAAAAAAGTATTTATATATTTTGAGACTAACTTTCAATTACTCTTGAACATTTACAGGTCTGGATAAAATCGAATTTTTGCAATCTCATCAAAATTTAGAAATTTATAAAAAAGCATTTGAAATCATTGACCACTATTTCGGTGCCGATGAAGAAGATTCGAGAATCGCTCCTTCAGTAGATACTCAAGGTCAACAGTTCCAGTTTCAAGCAGCTGATTCTACATCACAACTACCAGTTCAAAGTTTTCAATTTTAATTAATCAATCAAAATCAAAACGTATGTTAGAAATGCATCATTTTTTTAATCGAATGAGCTATTGTCTATTTTAGAGAAAAATTTGATCTCTAAAATTCAATGTATTGTAACAGATAATGACCTTGGAATTTCTTCCAAACATTTGAACTTTCATTATAATAATTAGTACTTGTTTTTATTTTAAATGATGATTAATAATTTTGAGAAACCACTGTATAGTTAAAAAAAATTTTTGTTTTTAACATTGTTACAATATTGCGCCTCCTTACCAAGATTTTAATCAAAGTTCTCACATGTGAGCTCATTCATGCTAACTTTTTTTTTGCTTAAGAATTACTTAGTTCGTTATTTTAAGAAAAAGTTATGCAATCATTTTGTCAGCTTATAAAAATCTGAAATGATGTACTAAATTATGTATCAGTACGGTACTCTCGGACACGGACATTACCTCGTTCGACATTGACTGAAACAGATTTAAAAAAAAGTAACACTCTTGCTTACTAGCAAGTAAGAATTATGCGACTGAAGTACGCGACTATGTAGCTAATACGGATAACACTATCAGATTCGCTACTCCCTTCATTACTACGCTAAGTAGATACATGACCAATTCAACTTTTTTACTGTAAATACGTATCTAGTAATTTTACAGGCCAATCTATACAGAGTGCCCTTTAATTTATATTAAAATACGAGAAATCTTATAAAATTATTTTATATATAAAAAAATATACTTTTGAAAGATTTTTTTCGAAAAACTTTTAAAAAATTCTTCGGTTATTTAATAAATTTATTTATTCAATTATTTAGAAGAAATAATTTGTATTGTATAATGTATATTTTTTTCGTAAATTGTGCAAGTGCGAAAACTGTTTTCTTGTCAAATGAATAAAATATTTATCAAATATTTCATTGATATTTTAAATCAAAGAAAAATTAAAATGAACTTAACGAGGGTTCTGCGCAATAAAAATCCAATTGAATATATTTGTTTGAATACTCAAATCATAATAGCTTAATATGAATTTAAAAAACTTAAGTATCAGAGCATTAAGATGTTGTGAATAGGAGAGACTGTACAGCAAATAAAAAAGAAATTTTCGGACATTCTGTATGTAAGGTCTGTGACTGTATAAAATGTATTTATTATTTAGGTTCGACGATACACTACTATGTGTCTCTATACATACAAATACTATACATATATACAACATATTTTTAGTTACCGACGGATAAAATCATGAAAGATATGTTATGAAAAAAGTTACTCGTTGTTGAATATTGCCTAGTTGAAAATTTCTTTTTAAGATAATCAAGAAATAAAAATCAATTTAACGAGTACTCGCAGTCAATTTTCAACGATTTACTCGCTCTTTTAGTTAAACACATATAAATATAATATATTAATTATTTACGTTTTAATAAAACTGAGTGAGAGAGAATTTCGTTGCATGTTAAAATTGCGCTTAGATACACAGCGAGCGATGTACTTTTTAAAAAATGGCACAGAGCTAAAATTATGTGACTTCAAGACGATGTCAGATATTACTACAAGGACTGCCGACTGTTACGCTACAACGTCAAAAAGTTGATGTTATCTTAAAAAAATTTAATCCTTTACTTTTTCAATTGATTTTGATTTTAATTCAAGTGATCTTAACAATGTTTTGTAATAGAATATATACCTAATCAGTAACGAAAAATTTCAGATTCATTAGATTATTCGATTAGGATTAAAGTGCAAAATCTGTGAGCTTTTAGTAATTAGAAGTAATTGTTATTTGTAAATTACATCCATTGTAATCCAATTCATAATAATCAGTAAAGAAAAAGAAATTCACTATTGAAAAATTTCTTAGACCAAATGTGGATTTCTTTTTCTTTTCAAAAATAAATAAATTTTTGTTTGCCCTGAAAGAATTGCCAGTCAACATTGTCTTTTTTATGTTCAAATTATGGAAGTATAAATATAACATTACGACATAGATAATGAAAGTATGGCTTGATTTATTTATTACAAAAAATATTCTATGACTATCAAACATTAAATTATTATTATTTACAACAATTCATTTTTTAGTTTTAATTTTACAGTTATAGCTTACACTTTAAAACACTCGTTTTAAAAAGTCAATTTACAAATCATAGTAATATTTTTACTACACAAGTGTGTAAAAATATAACAATAATAAAAATTTTCAATTCCTTTGCTTAATTTAACTTTTGCATTGGCTATACAGTTAATAGTAGATGTACCTTGTACAACCTTAAAATCAATAGATGTCTAAAGCTAATTGCAAACAGCACACACAAATTTGTTAAATTCATAGAAACAGTTAAAGTGTTGTGGCTTTTGGTAAAGGACAATCGTCAACTGATGGTTCTGAATTTACACTTAAAATAGCTCCATCTGTGATTCTAGTTATGAGAGGTTGTATAGCATCCTCTTTAATTTTGCCTGTTAATTTTTTGTATAATTCTCTTTCCATGAACTCAAGGGGACTTTCTTCTTTATCATATTCATCAGATATTACAGTAATAATATAAATCACTTCTTCCACCAATGGATTGACTGTATCACATAAATTATGAAATGCCTTTAAAGCTTCAATGTTTATGTTAAACAAATCCCAAATAATCTAAAATTGACACAAAGTGTTAGAAAACAAATAGATTATGTAATGAAAAAATTATGTAGGAGTACTTACAACAGCTTTATTATCTTGAATGCTCACACGTAATGATTCTATTACAGATCCCATATCTGATTTGAATTTTTCTGGAGTTAGTAGTAAACTATGACTTCTCAAAGCATTACTACTAATGTTACCTAATAAAACAGCTAAACAATCTGTTGGATCTGCTTTATCTCCTATTAAAAGTAATATCGATGGCTTGTGGGGGGCTTCAATAATATTTGCAATGCTGATATAAGCATCTTGCCAAAATTGATAGTCTTGATTCTTGTACTTTGTTCGCATGTTTCTTAAACTTCTTTTAACATCTTCCAAAATAGATTTTACTTTATCCTGATGATCAGGTTCATCTTTTATAAAATAGCTGTTTATACTGGAATTTGCATTGAAATAATATGCAGCTCCAACAACAACAATCATTGCAAAAATCACAAAAACAATGTAACTGAACAATATACTTTTGCTATTTGCATCTCTAGATTTGATTGGCTCATCATCCTCATCAACATCATCAACCTCTTCATCAGAATCTTCATCTAGATCATCATCAATATCATCATTATCATCATCATTGTACAAATCTTTATTTAATGGTGATACATGTTTTTCAAAGCGCACATTTTGAAAATGTATTTTATCAGCTCCTCTTTTGATGTTGGTATTTAATTTTTTAGTAGGTGTAGTTTTTAGAGTTTTAAATTCTTTAGTTGGATTCTCTAATACATCATCCGTAAAACTGTCGTCACGATAGCTACGACGTCTTCGTGGTTCAGTCTGAAATTACATTAAAATATTAAATAGTTAAATGTAAAAATTAAAAACATTGAATGCCAAGCCTTTAAATTTTACGGACAAAGTATATTCTGCACTATAACAGTGACTTTTTAGAGCACTCACCCTTTTCATGATGGTTCACTTGGAATAGTATTGCAATTGATGTTTTGGAAAAAGAGACGATTTGAGCCAAGTGTTCAATGAAACATTTGAGCTCAATTCCAAAATAAATGATATCTTTACACTGCGTTATTTATAAAGTAGGTATTCCGTATTCGCGCAAGATGCAGGCCGCAACGTGATTCTATATCTATACACCGATTGTTTTATTTTCATATTCGTGTCTGCTGCACGCAAGGTCCGCGTTGGGTACGTAAGTTCAGGTAGAGCAACTGTCAGATTTGGCAGGCCACTATTTTTAATACAGATAGTGATTTTACTGCTTGCCAGATTAGTTTGAATGTATAACTTAAAAAATGTCCGCTTAGCGCACTTGATGTATTTTGAAGCATTTTTCGTACTTGAGCATAATTTTTCTTCTGCGTTTATTAAAATATCACGCATAAATAATCGTTTCAATTACAACATGAACAAAATTTTGCTTTACCAACCTCAAGAAAAAAAATCCTCGACTTAGTTGAGCTTCTCTCATGTAAAAACGAAAAACAGCTATACTGTTGTTTAAAGTGCAGTCGGCAAGTAATAACTGTGAAAGTAAGTGTTGGAGCAGACGATAACTTTATGACAGATCAAACTATCCCTTCGGCGCCTTGCAGCACCGACAGTTGGACAGCTCGTTCTGTCCTTTCATTTTCGATATTACTCAGAGATTAATTTTTAAGTATAATTGAGAATACAAATTTACAGAATATAGTTGTACGTATTCACTTTACGGCACCAGCAAAAATGTAGATGAGATTGAAAAGAGACAACCTGTAAAAAAATTGTGAAGGCTAGCAGTTCAAGATTGGGATGATGAACATACACTTTTTCCGATAATTGCGAATAAAATTGATTTTGTTTGATTGTCAATGATCGTGTCTACGCTTTTCATGTCGCCGGCAAAATGTGTTTTGCAGTTTTCAAAAGAATTTGCAGCTGGGGGCCGCTCGTTGCTCTCGGTATGTATACTTTTCTATTGAACCTAGATGATCGTACAGTAAATAATTACTTTTAGTTTATAAAAAGTTTAAGTTAATTATTTAACAAATCCCTCAAGAAAATAAATTATTATAAAAAGATGAATTAAAAATTAATTTTTATATAAATTACCATTTTAATTTCAGCCATAATCAAGTTAATTACTTCAATGACCCTACACTGCTGCAGAAATAAATTAGTCTCAAATGGAATAGGTGTTACAGACCCAAGTTTTATTGCATTCATGATTTTCAGTGGTTTGACGTTATATCATTTTATCAACTCTGTTTATGAAGGACCAGGTTATCTACCATACAAATGGATGCCAGTAATATTATTTTTTGTTACATAAAACAGTATTCTTCATCATTTTATTCATCAAACCTGTTCTTTGTTTTAGGAAAATTTTAATGATGTTAAATATCTGCAAGCTTGCAACTTTTGCAATGGATACAAGGCTCCTAGATCTCATCATTGCAGAAGATGTAATGTTTATATCTATGCTATTGAAAAATTATCTAGTTAATCTATTATTTTTTATGAAGTTATTAAGCAACTCAAACTGTTTTTAGGCAATCGCTGCATATTAAAAATGGATCATCATTGTCCATGGATAAATAATTGCGTTGGTCACAAAAATCATGGATATTTTACTGCTTTTTTGGCTAGTGCAGTGGTTGGTTGTTGCATCTCAACTTACATACTAATCAATTGGATGATAACTTTACTCTATATGAGACAAAGGTTTCCATATCAATTTCCATCTGTATTGGTTTTATTTTTAGTAATCACTAGCATTGGATTTTCTATTGGAGTAGTTGTTGCAGTGGGAATGCTTTTATATTTTCAAGTAAAGTAACTTTATTAAATGTTTTCAAATTATTCAATTCTAAAAGTAATATTTCTAATTTTTAATATTTTGCTTTGCTAGATATCATCTATAGTTAAAAATCAAACTGGAATTGAAAGTTGGATTTTAGAAAAAGCTAATTATCGTAGATCCACTACGGCTGAAGAAATATTTGTAAATCCATATTCTAAAGGCTGGCTTTTCAACATTAAGCAAGTGGTTTCTTGGCATTGTAACGCTCCAGGAAATGGAATTGACTGGCCTGTTGCTGAAGGCTGTGATCAATATACTTTAACTGTAAGAATAATTTATAAATTTAATAGTATTCGTCAACTCGTTTAAGACAAACAATATAATACAAAAATTATTTTTTAGCGAGAACAATTAGCTCAAAAGTATGAAAAACGGAAACGTGCGAGAAAATACAGAGTTATAAAGAAAGCTACTGGATCATGGTGTCCAATTAGTCATGGTTTCAAAACCTTATGTTCGCCACCAATTACAGATGAGGCTAGAATTAAGCTTGATGTAGGAGATTTAGTTATAGTAACTCGATGGCGAAAGTATGTTATCAATTTACATAAGAGCGTTATTTTTACTGAAAAGCATTGACAAATCAATCAATTCTTTTACAATTATTTTTATTACAGTAAGTGGTTGTTTGGGGAAAAAGAAGGTGTCAAAGCAGTTGTTGATGGCAAAGATAATCGAGTTCGAGGCTGGTTTCCGCGAGCTTGTGCCATACCATTGACCGAAAGACCAGAAGATAATGACAATGACGCATCAAACATGCATAACTGTGCATCAGATGATGAAGTGAAGTACTTGAGCCAAAACACATCGAGCTTATCGAAATCAACCGAGACAGACCCAGTTTCTCATCATTCAAAGAAGAGAAAAAAAGATAAATGATACCTGAATTGGTTTAAAAGAAAACAATTAGAAGAAGTCAATGGAAAAGAAGGTGTACTCATGTAATTCCGAATAATTTTTCGAAATGGCACGTTCGCTATAGTGAAAATATTAAACAAGGTACAACTAAACTGAAATAATATTTTGTGTAGAATAGATAAGCTATAAGAATTAAATGAAAGAAGCGAATCGCGCGATTAACTTTTTAATTTACGTATAAATCAGCGAGTCATTTAAAGTAATTTAAATTATTTATAAATAAGTATTTCCCGCATAAATATCAAAGTCGATCCCGCAACGTATAAAAAGCAAAGGCCAAAAAAAGATCAGCTTAGCTTTCGTATGGCCAGCTTCGATTTAATGCACAATTGACCAAAGGCTTTTTCTCTCTTTGGCGCGCGCGTACACGTACGTTTCAATTGTGTGTGCTCTTGCGCGCGTGCATATGCAATGTGTATAATATCGGTCGGTGACCTACTTGCATATTATCCTCGACGGGCCAACGGCTCTCTGTTCACTCGTGCACCGCTGCCTTTCATCGCTATTAAGCATTCACACCTCTGAAAGAGTAGCAGCAGCAGCAGCAGCAGCCTAGCTAGGCGTACGTATAACACGTATACGTATACACGCGTCCGTGGCGAACAATTTCTCTCATCAGTTTTGTCGCGCGCGAGCATGGCAGCGGGCTGCGGGCTGACAATTTCGCTGATTTACCTTGTATGCGCTTTTTGAAGATTCTCCGCGCGCGGGCCTCTGCCGATATTCGCGAATCACTTCACGTATTATCGAAGCAGCGGCACGCATCGCGCGAAGCACAATTAGGGGTCGATTATTGTGCCACACCCTGGCCGCGTCGATCGTACATTCGACGAGAATCATTCATCGGTGCGGGCTCGAAATACAAATTTCAACTTCCATCTTTCAACTATTTTCCATTTTTTTGTACAATTATTTACTTAGACAACGGCTCGAGTTCGGAGTATCGAATAAGTTTCGAATAGATGCGTTGGTTGTACGACAACTCGTGCATGTAAGGGATGTCGAGCGAAAACGATACAAGCTTTCGCAGATACGTATCGCTCGTTTCCGGTCATATGTATCGGTACAACTTCGAATGCGTCGCATTCAACAGTCTTAGAGCGCGCTGATAAACTTCTGTAAGACCTTAAATAAGTTTTCGCTCGCGAGACAACTTTCCATAACAGGCAGTAAGCATGACCTTATTTTCTTTCGCTTCCATTTTTGCCGAGGATTCGTTCGCGCCGAGGTATATATACTTAAATAGACACGAGTAAATGCAATCGTTTACTCGAAGCGTTCTTTTTGTAACTTTCTTTGGAAAAAGAAGCGTTTCTGAAGGATCTCGTTTGCATGGCAAAAGTTAATTTTTTCATTCCAAGTTTATTTTACGCGTCAAAATTAAATTTTTAATGGCAGATGATCGATCATCCATAATCCTGCGAATTTAACATGCGCATTTTCTTATTAAGATTCGACTGAATGAAACATTTATCACGAAGCATTTAATATTATTTTTAAAGCATTCGTACAAATAAAAGGAGTTGTATAATTCTATGATACTTTTTTATTTCCAGTTATAAATTTATATTATTTTTATATTTTAATTTAATATTTATTAATTAAATTAAGTCAATTGTTCAAATACTGTACTTGAGTGATAGAACTGAAAAAAATCCGAATAATTTATGTTATATCTTGATCCAAGATGAAGGACCATTAGAAATTCAGTCATATAATGATATTAACCGTCGAACAAAGTCAAGTGTAGTCATGTATAATCGACGTTAAAAATTTGTATCCATGTAAAAATAAAAAAAATGAATGTTGAAATAATACTTATTATAAAAAACTATGAGAAAAATTATTTAATAATTATTATAGAAAGTTTTGTAATTTTTTTATCGAACAGATCTATCCGAAGAAAAATGTATATTTCTTACATCAACGAATGTTATGTGCATCATTTAAATAAGGATTGATCGGATTATAATAATATTATGTATATCATACCAGTTTGTGAAATGTAAATATTTTTATGGAGATTTTGCAATATTTATTTTTTGATGTTTTGACATTTTAATAAATACAGTTATTGTATGAAAACTTCAAATTCGTTGACACCTTTCCTTTGTAAGTACAATATTGGCCTTCCCAAATACCGTCGTTTTACCTCGTAAACCAACAGATTAAACGTCACTTGAGTCGATTAATCGATGACTCTGTTTCAAAGCGGAGGTCATTCCTTTACATTTGCATCGTGTACAAACCATAGTACCAGTTAGCAAATTATCGAAACTTAATTTTGCCACTCGGTAAGCACGAGAGTGAAAGTATTATAATTATGCGGTAATATGTACACCGTATGGCAGTCTGAATGGCGCAGAAATGACGGGGGGCTCGATGTGCTGTATCATGCACATGAGCACAGCGATCGTCGAGCGATCCCAAGGAGACTGGACATCGCCTTTTTGATTCAGCGCTCAAGTGTTTTTACACGAGCTTGCCAGTGTCCTTTTGCCGCTTCAAGACGTAGTACCAACTCCAGTGTGCGTTGTTCGCCAAACTAAGGTGATTCGGGCGTACCGAGTCTTATAGTTTCAATTTTTCTTAATAAATATAATTATTTTAAAGAGATTTATGAAAGAAGTTAAAATTTTGAATAATTTTTTACAATTTTATCGATTAATTTTCGAGTTTTTGTTGACTTAAACACTGAAATTGGCATGATGAAAATTAAAGGATACACGCAAAGGATCAAGATGTCCCAAATGCATTCGATAGCTGTACTAATGATGGTTTTGGTGGCGGTTAGTGCCTTTCCCGACGGTGGCCCAGTTGATGCCTGTGTCAAGCCTAAGCCGAACCAACCTTATCACGGACAGACCAAGCCACAGCCGGCTTCGACCAACCCCTATGCTATTCGGGCATCGACTGATCGCTACAGGCCAGGCACGCAAGTAACTGGTGAGTTTTTTTTGTAATCATTGAGCCTAAAAGCTACCAATATAGTTTTAAATAATTCAATGAAATATTTTAGAATGAGAATAATATCCCTTTGAAATGATTGAGTCCTCTAACAATTAATATAACTAAAAATTTAAAAACATTAAATATATTCAAAATTTCATTTTTCTTTGATAATTGAAACTATTGTTTCCGTCAGTTACTTTCGTCGTAGATATTATAATGGTTTCTACAATAATTTTACTTTATTTTTTCGATTGTTTTTGTTCAAGACAAATGATTCTCGTGTCACATGCTCAAATGATCTTAACCATCCTCTTACGGCTTATTTGTCAAGGCAAATCAAAGTCTAATATAATTAATGCACTTTCGAACGTGTTATTCCTCTAGGAGAAATGCTCAAAATTTTATGGCTAGTTTTTATGATTATTACAATTTTACAAATAATACATACAAGATTTTCCAAAATTTTATGGAAGGAATTTTTGCCATTCGATGAACACTTGACAACACAATAATAAATATTTAAATACGTTTTCAATAGTTATTTAAACTTTTCTACATTTGCAATGTAAAACGTCAACTTAATTGATAATACCACCAAAAGGGATCACTTAAATCTTTGAAAACCCTATTCTGACTTATAGCATCATTTTCACTTTAACACTTGTAGATTTACTGATTTAAAAGTACTCACCATCTAGCGGTGAACAAATGAAGTGATATTTTTGTACATGAAGTCATTGAAAATTGGTCCAATTTTTTATTCCAATAGTTAAATCGTCTTTTCAGGTCATTTTAAATGTTAATTCAAAAACAGAAAAATCTTTAGAAGCAAGACAATTAATAGTAATTTATTTCAAAACCTTGTAAATAGTTATTCTTTGGCCGTTGGAACATTATTAATATTGACCATTCTTTCCGCGATTGAAATTGGGATAAAATATGTATTAAAAAGCTACATGAATGTCTAACTAATAACAGAGTCTGTTGTTATTGAACAAACTGATAACACCCGTAAATAATATATAAAACAAAAAAAAGTAGTTTCGTTTTAGAAAAAAGCTCGATAAATGTAATAAAAAATTATCGTATCAACTGCAGCTTCGGTCTTTTTTATCAGTTACTTGATTTGCCAGGATTATTGAAGTTGAATTATAAATTTTCAATTTATTGCTTGTTCTTCCAAAGATTTTGATGTCTCCGATTTCGATGAATAAATTATAAAAATGAGCTTAAAAGTAAAAAATGAATAGATTAGGTAAACTAACATCTCCTATTATCATATACAATTGATCAATTTACTATGAAGTTATTTAGAATTATTAATCTAAACAATATGAAAAAAAATGGGTTTATTAATATAATCCCTTTTATATTATTAAAAAAATAAAATAAAAGGCAGTCAGATGTTTTAGTATAATTAACGTTAAATTTTATAAACGAGCTAAAAGTGGGTGAAAAATCTTGGTGGTAAATTTTGACCGATAATAAATTGTCAGAGCTTACGTTATAGGCTTGGAATAAATGCCAAGCGATTACCCTTTCAAACGAGCGTTTGGAATAAATAAAATTTCGCAACGCGCGAAGTATGCAAGTTAAAAGTACAGCGGCAGGTCAGCGCGATCGCGAAACGGAAAAATTCAAGTTTATAATGCAAGTGCGTATATACTTATCAGGGCGCTCGTGCAGTATAATTCATGCATTTATTCTATTTCGTCTATGATAACGACGATTATCGCTGATTTATTATATAAATGTCGCTCGCGCGCGCGAAACCGAGTGCGCAGATTTAATTATAACGCGCGGCAATGAATATTGATATTGATAAATTAACATATGAACCGAATATCAAGAAAGTGAATATTCATCAGCGATGCGCGCGCTCGCGCGAACGGAAATGAAAAATGTATTTTTCACATACATCTGTTAATTATTGTTATTATGCACGCGGATGCGTAACGAAATTATGCTCCTCGCGAGTATAGGCCAACAACACAACGAATGCACGTTTACACGGTCACGGCTTATAATTACGGCGCAACGATATGTGGATACGGCGTCACATGCAGTACATATAGCAGCTTCAGGTATAGCCCCGTTCCTGCGCAGCAACTGCAGCAGCTATTATTCTCTCTCGATTGCGTATAAAAGGAATCTCTCTCTAGGCCATTAGATAAGCGCAATATACGTAGAGAGTTCTCCGCAGCTGCAGCTGCTATCGCGTACGGGGGGGTTGCCCCTTTATATATACGTATATACGTTATAATGTATATAGGGAAGAGCTTTGAGCTACACATAAAGCTCGAGATTCCAACGAGCGCGTCGTCTATGCGCGAGATCGATTTCGAGCTCGACTTACTTATATATCGCACGATATATAGACGCGCGACGTCGCGTAGTAGTAGTTTGCGGCAGCTAGAAATTACATCGCTTTAAAGTCTCTGCTACGGGTATATCGCTCAACCTCATTTGTTATTGGCCTTATACATCAACCACTTGCAGGACGATGTGTGTGTAAGAGAGAAAAAAAAATCAATGATAATACGGCAGCCTCGGTACGCTGCGTGCGTTAGTTAGTTATTGCGCGACTACAAGCTCTTACGGCGCTGTATAAATTACATTCAATCCGCCACGCGATATCATCTGCTTTTCTGCAGATGACACCAAGACGGCCACATTACACACTTATTGCGCAAGAGCCTGTAGCAGCAGCAGTAGCAGCAGCAGCAGCAGCAGCAGCAGCAGCAGCAGCAGCAGTAGTAGTAGTATAAGTCCGTAGCTTTAGCCTTGTTTGTTTATTGCCATCGTAGGTCGTATTGCGTGTGATTTTCGAGCTCTCGAATTCGCCTATAAAGCCGAGTGTAAAATGGAAAATGTTCGAAGTAGAGAATCGCATGGAATCGTTTCGTGTATAATTACTTTACTCGTACGAGTCTCCTCGTTGCATCGAGCGATATATATAAGGCATCGTCGCACTTTGGCGTGATACATCCGTCCAAGGACTCTTCGCGCGAGACGCATTATACTTTTTATAATTTGATTTCTTTGTAAAAGAACATTTCTTCGGAAAATTCATCAATTATTTTTTTCTCCGCATCAATGACACACGGAGTCTTTGTCTCGGAGCTCGCATTGCACACGCATTGTCGTCGCTTTCATCTCGGCGTTGCTCTTGAAATTACATATGTACCACTCTCTATAACAAAGAGTCGAACTTTTTTATGCGGATGTTTTTTTTCTTTTTTTTTTTGAAAGTACAAATTTAAAATACCGAAAGTGGCTGCGGTAGCACAATGCAACGGCGCAACTGCACGCAACGACACTTTTTGTTCATTCGAAAACTAATTGTGCTGTATATACACAGCAGTGCGCGCAGCAGCTATACGTATTCGTACACGTTATTTGCTTCGACGAGAGTCCTTGAGGTTCACAACGACTTCTGCAACTCTAAGCTAGAAAGTCATAGCTATAAGAGAATATGTTTAGGCTTGGCGATGTCATACACACGGCGTGTATCGCGCCTGTATTACGGCTCTACGTACCTTATATAACTGTATATAGCTGCCGTGTGTGTATGCGTATATATGTACCTGTGGGTATACATATGTGTGCGATGCAGTTCGACGCAAGCCCACGTGTGGATTAGAGTAAATTATTATTGCTGCCGAACACGCGGCGCTATTTAATAACGTTGAGGATTATTTTAAACGGTTTTTTTTCTCTCTTTCTTTTCGAGCTCGAGGCATATGCTTTGTGTACATTATCGATTTCTATATATGTATGCAATAATAGCGTATATTATAATGTACCCGCTCTCGCATTTATGTAAAAGCTCGGGGAGTAGTCTTTTTTTCAGTTTCATTACATTACGATGATATAATATAACGATATCGATGTATCTGGCTGCAGCAAATATGCATCGCGTAAACAATAAGAAAGAAATTTATGCGTATACGCTCGCGATGAAAGCGATCGCCGTTAGCGAGTCATTTCTCATATTATACGCTCGCGAGATCGTGCCATTTGCATGCGCACATGCACGGGTGTGGCGCACGTACCTACAACCGACCGCCTGCTACTTGCGACCCGCGAAGGTACACGGGATCGATCTAATCCAAGCAGCTTCGAGTATAATTACGCGGACTGCAACTTGTTTTTCCCGCAGCTCTTTTTCTAACCGCCTATCGTATGTAAACTTCGCTCGGAAACGCAATACTTCAATTTCTATAATACTTTCTTTTCTTCGCAGTGCGAGTCGAGGGAGCGAGCAATTTTCAGGGTTTCTTCATCCAGGCTCGCGACGCCCAGACCAACGAGTGGATCGGATCGTTTTCGAAAACCGCCAATACCAAAGCCCACGGCGAGTGCAGCGCGGTCACGCACTCCGATCCTCGCGACAAGAAGCTGGCTACCCTCGTCTGGAACGCGCCCAACAACAAGCAGGGCAGCGTTTACTTCACGTGAGTCGGATTTCATTTTATCGGCATTTTTCACGCGGTCGTTTTTATTAATAACCAATCGGTTTTCATTTCAACAGCGGAACCGTATTGAAGGACTACGGCACTTACTGGGTGGACGTCGTTTCGCAAGTCGCTCGCAAATGATTGCACAACTATAATCAACGGAGTATAATACTTTTATTTCGATTTAAGTTTTGTATTTACAACACGAGAACAAAAACATTTTTTGAATGGCTTATTATTTTTATACATAATTTCAACATAAGCATTGGTTATTTTATATTATTTTTTATTGTTAATTATGAAGTGTTACATGAAAAATGATTTTTTATCGTTTATTTTTTCAATGAGAATATTATTACGTTGTTATCGCAAGGATTTTCCTTGCGAATATTAATGACTTTTTTTATTTGTACATGTAGAAATTATTACATTTATGTGAGATGAATAGAATAATTTTTTCTTCGCTGATTATTACTTCATTCGTATTCGATTCCATTTCATACTAGACGTCTCAACGCGAACAAATATTTTATTCAAGTTTCCCACACATTCTGACTAATTAAATAGAAGCGTATTTTTTTCTTTACAATAAAAATTAAATCAGCGTATTTCAGCACGGAAGAGAAAATGTAATCTCGACGCGTATTCATATGAAGAATTTTCCTTTAGTTTATTCAATTATTCATAAGCTCGCTTCATCCCTAATGCAGACATATGCATATTGAGATTATGATCGGGTTAAGTCATTGTCCCTCGAGTAAATGCATTGATTGGATTTAAATAATTAATTAAGCTCGAACCTCAGGAGAATCTTAAGGGCGCGAGAGTTTTGGTTGAAAATATATATGAAAAATTTTTTTGGAGAATTTGACCTCCCGAATCAAAGTTTCTGTAGGTCTAACTCTTGAAAATGAGCTTTTTTTTTAAAGAAAAAGACCAAAGTCTCGAATTTTTATAGTGGCTCGTCCCTAATCCCTGATCGGTGGCTAAGCATGACATGTAAAAATTTGATAATCAATACCTTTATCATCTAGTTGCTTTTATGTCTTTTTAAATATCTATAAAAGTGTAATGAACATGATCAAAATAATCACAGGTGGAATATCAATATTCTTTCTACATAAAATGTTTAATATTGAGTAGAATTGGAGTAGTATTTGAATACTACTAATAGAATGCTTACTATTAATTAAAATTATTTCAACCCAAATATATGTTTGCCGCGGACGAAAGTAAAGAACTTTTCATAAATATTAAGAACGAGTAGGTGCACAGCAGAGATCCGAACAAATGAAGCGCGCATCCAAAGAAACAAAACCTCGTCGAGAGGTCAATGGAAGCAGCGTAAGTAGTCGTTTTCAGTATCGTGGCAAGCGTTGAAAATTCTCTCGAGTCTCGACTAGGCGAGCGAAGACGTCAGCCTGTCTCGACTTTCTTACCTTTTTTTTTCCTTTCTTGGCTACAAAAATACACCCGCAAAACTTTCGTTCGCCTCTTGGGTTGGTTTTTACTTTATTTTTTTTTCTCTCACTGGCGATTGCGTCAACAGGCTAGACGCGAAGGCGTTCTTATTTATTTAATTAAATTATCTTGGCAAAAAATGTGAATAACGGCAAAGTCCGTGCTTTATTACGCAGGATTAATTAGTCTTTATTTCACGAGATTTCAACGTTTTCTCTCGAATGAAGTATTTATCGATTAGCCGTATAATAAATACATAATGATATGCATATTATAAGTCATCATATATACCGATACACGCGTGTTTATATGCGCGGTGGCATATAAATTGCTCAACCAACAGCCGCATGTGCAACGCACGCCTTTATAAACTTCGCGGTCGAAGATGTAGAAGAAAATAAATGGAGCAGGTAAAAGTGTGCCAACGCGGTGTAAAGGCATGACACGCACATCTATTCATGTATGTAAAACACGATTTTTTAATGCTGTTTTCATTTCTATTTCATGTGCATCTTGGCATGCGATAAAGATATTATGGATCATTTAATACGTATAGGATTTGCTTCGAACCAGGTAACGATTTCTAGCCGTTAATACGTATAGGATTTGCTTCGAACCAGGTAACGATTTCTAGCCGTCTCTTATCAATATTTCATAATTACGTATAACTTACAGCTCTTTTTTCAATGAAATGAGACAAGCGGATCAGACAAGTCGTAATACTTTGTACTATGTTTGAAATTCTTCATAGTCATACCTTTCTGTCTATACTAATAGGTACTCAGAAGCATTAAAAGCTGCAGATTAGTAACTAAAAAATTGAATTCAAACACCCACTCGGTGGTCATCTATTGTACTTGCCACTTATCGCTTTTGTCTGACCAAGACTAGATACACGTTTGAATAATCCTAATTACACCTTGGGGGCTTCACATTGTAATATATTGACCATTTTTGGCCTAAGGTGTGAATAATGCTTTAAATGTTTAATTTAGAACGTTTTTATGGTGGTCACATATTAAGCCAAACGTTTCTCTCAAATATACAACATGACATTCATGTATGCATCTAGCGTCATTAGCTAAGTTGAGCATCATCGATTGTAAGCGATATGTCATAATTCTGGCATGGTATATTACCACCACTGTCACACTATAATCACCACGGAATTTTATCGAAGTCATGAGTTTTTTTTCGATTACAAATATATTCGAGTATATCTTCACTGTTCGATACATCACTTTTAATTTTTAAGTCAATCTAAGATAGACGAAAATTTATTTCACGTACGTTTGAAGTTATCAACAAATATTTTAATGGCTTTATAACGATCGAATTGATTGGAACTTTTGTAGGAAAGTATTCGGTTCTTTTTGACGTTTTATCTACCGGCGTCATTAAAAAAAATTTATCTAAAACAGTACAGTATTATTCTGGCTGTGGACAACCCTTAAATAGGAAAGGCTTGAACGAAATGTAAAGTTAAAAAAATATCAGAGGGATTTTTCTAACCATTCCCGTTACTCTTAGAAAAATACCTTAGAGAAATGTATCATGTTCATGCCCTACTTGCCTAGCAAAGTAAAGTTTGTTTTAATATAATAATTTTCGTGGGAATTTTTGAATATATATCCCGGTTACTACAAAAATAGTAATTTTTTCTGAAGGTATTAGTATACATTGAAAGTTTTCTGGCAATTAAGATTTTTCCAGATTTAATCACTTTAAAAGTTTTTGCGTCTTGACCCATTGATGGCTTAATGAAATGTGCACAATCTGAACGTCACTGTTTAAATGGTTCGCTCTAAAAGTTACGACATGGATGTAAAATTGTTCAAAATTACTTGAGAATGCAGAGAAAAATTTAATGCACGAAGTATAAAGAATAAAAAATTTTTAAATATTTTTTAAAATTTGTTTCATTTAATTCGATTTTTATCATAGCGTGTAAGATATTAATTCTGATTATTTTGTTAAAATTACCTTAAATTATAACAATGCCTTTTTTAACTTATAAAAACTGCTGAAATGAGAATCAAGTAAACAAATGAAACATTATAAAAATGATTCGAAAACGCCAATGTATAATTGTGCGAACGACAGTTCAAAAAGTGCAACTTATTTTTCAATTGCTCTCTAAAAAAATAAAACTTTTACAAATATTTGTAGGTGCATTAGTCGATGAAATCGGTCAGGTTTCCTTTGATTTCAATATATCGGCGGAATATTTATTCGACCACGTGCAGCTGTACACGCATACATATCAGAGCCGGTTGGATAGAAAAACCTGTTTTATGCGTGGTTTAAAAAAATTGTGATTGATAAACGTGCACCAATGAATATAAAGTAAAAATAAAGCTGGTATATTTTTTAACGAAAGAAACTATAATAAATGTTGGAGAAACCTGTCACATGGTACTTATATACACAGCAGCCACGAGACGATGTGCAAGTCAAATTATGCTTATACGATCAATCATTATTATGTTGCCGTAGCATTAGAAACTGAAAACCGTATTAACAGACGTCTGCATTTAAACTACCAATTATGACGTTTTAGCTGACTCTGGGGAAGATTCAAATTTTGCATTCGACTCCGATATATGCGTATTCAAAGAACGTCTCGTGAGAATAGAGCTTCGCACTGGAACTCGCATACGATCTTGGGCATCTTTTCGGTGTTCATCCTAATTCAAAAAAAAAGAAAAGAAAAAAAAAGAAGCCAAAGATGAAGATTTTTTGTCTTTTACGAGATAATATTTCTGGTGCATCAGCGCTGCGAGAGCCGCAGCGGGGAAATTTCAAAAATGCCTGGCATTACAGCAAAATGGAAAATGCTTGGCATTTTTTCATTTCAAATAGGATTTTTACGAGTCTCGGCACGCGGAAATTATGTATACACGACGCTACACTGTGTGTAAAGCCGGAGCAATAAAAATTGCGACGCTATTCTATTCGGGCGCGCGAGTATGTGCGCGCGTGTGCACGGACTGGTAGTACATACGTAGACGGCGTTGCAGCTTTATAAGCCGTGCGCTGCTCTAGCTGTTTGGCTGGAATTGAGCCTGCTACGTTTTTATCGCGTTGTCTGTGTAGTTTTCCCCGAGTGGAGGAACTCCGATCTCGCCGCAGCCCGTCAAATTGCACTTTTTCCAAGTGTTACTACTGGTTCCCGCTAAAGTAAATGTCTTTCGGACGAGATCGTCGAATCCCTTTTTTTCCTCGTTAAACGTCTCGCTATATCGCATTATATACGTATGTACACGTTCGCATGCCACTGGCTATATATACACGTTTTGGCACGTACTTAAGAAACTTGAAGAATAATCGAGTTTTCACTTGACATTTTGCTTATCTCGCGGCTCCATACGCGCGGCTCGAGTGACTCGTCGCGCGTCGCGTGTGTGACAGCTTACATAGAGAGTCGAGAGCCGAGCTTTGGCACACGAGCTGCCACACGTGGAAATGATCAATTGTGCACACATCGCTCCCGCACGGGGATATGTGTATCGTGACAGGGAGAAATAGAGAGAAAGACCCGGAGAGAGAGAAAGAGGCAAAGCAAAGCTTCAATAATGCATGCGCATAACAGGCTTTTCTCTCAATTTTTGTTTGAAAAGAAAAACTTTTTTTCTGTCGCTTCTCACGTATTCAGCGCGCGTGTGTACAGCATTCGTAGCGCGTTTTTTCCGGTTGGATTATCTCTAAGGTGAAAATTATTCGTCCCCCGGCCCGAAAGGAAAAGCAGCGTAAGCAGTAATCCGTTTTGAAAATCGCGAAACGAGAAGCGGCGGCCTGTATAATATACACACGCACACACACACATTTATACATACTGAAGCAGTGTAGCACTCGGTCAAAGTTGAACTGCTGCTGGTTGAGTTGACGCGCGCGAAGCTGTGGCGCGCAAATGAAACACGCGCTTGTTTGTACTATATGCATGCGCATATATCCCGAAACGGCTGACTCTATGTGTGTCAGGCTCGCATGTACACACACCTATACTCGTGCACGGCGATGCATCTGTGCGCCCCTTTCTCTCGCAGCAGCAGCCAACAGCAGCAAACGCGTATGTACGTATATACATAATGCTCGCGAAAGCTCGAAACGGCGCAAAGTCATGCAAGCTCCGAGCTGTGCGAGCACTGGAGTAAGCTAGGCTGTATTATATACATATACCATGGAGCGAGGCAAGAGCGCGCACGGATACGTGTACACACACGCGCATACACACGCGAGGTGGCTGCGCTGCTGCTGCGAGCTGCGAGGGTGGCATGTGTGTAGCTTCGGCTGGTGCTGCTGCTGCCGCGGGGGGTATATAGCAGCTACAACGTAGAGCTTTTATAGTACTATAGATATAGGCAGCGATCGAGCTGCAGCAGCGCCGGCGCTTTGGCGCCACCACGACGAGTCGAGCTTGGCGCTTCTACCCTGTGTACGGTTATACCACTGTCTCTATACGCTCGTATACCCCCTGTGTGCGCTGTATATTTTGCGCGCTATATCGTATCGCGCCGAGCAGCGGGTAAGCGTACTGCTGGCTGCGAGCTTTAGCTCTCAGTACTGCTGCTGCCCGCAGGCCGGCAGGAACTCACACACGGATCGTAGTACTCTCTTACGGCTCAAATGCGTATGTGCGTTGTCGGAATATTATGATTGTGTCGATTGCCATTCGTTCGATTTGTAAACGTCGCGATCGATCGTTGATCGTCGTGTACTTTTGATAATCGTTCAAAATAGCGCGAGTGACTAAACACGTGTGCGCGAAAGCGACGATTGTTAACGCGTCGATGACATCGAACGACACCGCAGTCCAAGAGAGATTTTCTTCGTGATATATATCCCTCTCGTTCCATGGTGTGCGTCCCGATTCACGTCGACTCGTGTCCCAATAAATTATATCCTTTTTATTGCTTTCCACGCAAGCTGGGGTCGGTTTACACTTTTAACACTTACTCCCGTTAATCCGTATACGTGCTCCGCATTCAAATGAAAGATTAGCGCGGCCCGCTCGACCGAACGAGCTTGCATCAGCTGACACGATGGGGGTGACCACTACTGTACTGCTGTGTTGCTGCACTGCGGACTGTGTTTATGGCACGAGTAGAGTAACAAAAAAACTAACGACTTCGTGAACATTTTTGTAAAGTCAGGTTTATCGAGTTTTTATACATTTTTTCGGACGATATAATTGTTACGAATTATTATCGATGTTTTTTGTAAATATTATTTACAACTTTGTCAAATATTCATGCAAACAACGAAAATGAAATATTGTTATACATGATGAAATTTTAATGCTTTCACCGATATTTCGATATTTAATCAATTATTTACAACATTTACATCGTCTCGTAAACGTACAGAAACGTATATAAACTTTAAAATCTTAATTCAGCATAAATGTTCATAAAGTATATCGTTTTTTTTTACTCGTCGGAGGGAGAGGGGCTGCACACACGCGCTATACATATAGGCCATGCAGTTTTCATGAGTTAAAGCCAGAGAACCGAGCTCCTATATATAACATTTATATTTAACGCCTTTACGAGGGTTTCACGAAATTCGCATTCGTGCGGCGGCGAAGCTCTTGGATATACACACACACACGTGTGCCCAGAGCTCTTGGATCACCGATTCGTTACATTATTAAAGAAGCGAAAATTTCGTTCGTTCGGGGCCGCGGAATGTTAATTGTGACATGCGGGTATACACGTCGTATTTAAACGTATAGAGATTTAGCTCGTTAAGCCGACGTTCGATATCCACTTGAAAATCTCTCTTTTACGCGGGCTTCGTTCGACGACGTTCATAATTTAATTGCTTTTCATGTGCGATATATTGCTTTGTGCGTGCTTTTCATCGGAGAAAATTTACAGGATTGCCAAGAGATTCGAGAGGAGCGAAATGCAACGGTCAACGTTCCACCCTTCGACATCGTCACTGAATGCTAAGAGTATCAACGACAAGTAGTTTCGAAAAAAGAAGAAGAAAAGCCGACTGGCTTTGCCACACTCGATATGATGTGATTGTCAGTGGTAATTCGCGCGATATATCGCATTATTAATTGACAAAAACAATTATTTCCCTCCTACATTTCATCGTCGAATCGTGGCTCTTTGGCGCGTATAATTTACCCTGCACGAAAGTCCCTTTGTCCTTTCTACGTCGCAGATGTGCATGTATACACACTTATCAAAGTACACAGAGGCACACACGTATAGACGCGTTACATATACATAGATCGCTGCAGCAGTGGCTGCTGCAGAGTTGCCGGTAGTTTTCTGCGCTGTGTGACTCTGTGTTCTATACTGCAGCATCGCGCGCACTTTCTCTCTTTGTTTGAGCTTCAATTGTAATTGTTTGCTTTAAATGCGAGGGCAAAGAAAAACACATGTGCGGGTGATCTTGCTGTTTCTGCTGCCGCTGCTGCTGTTACTCTTTTCACTTCTGCGATAGATAAATATATAGCCTCGCGCAACTAAATCGAATTTTTGAGGTTTCGATCGCGCCAGGGTTGGTTTACCGCGCATATATACGTATATGAAACGACTCGTATTAAAAAAGTTTGGGTGCTGCTGACTGGGTGAGCTGGAATTGGTTGCACGTTTGTAAAGAAAAATATATGTCTCGCGAAAAAGTAAAAGTTTCCATGGAAAATTGCTTTAACGCGCGTACCATCGATTCTAGTTTACATTTATAATTTATCGATGCCTCGCTAAATGCTCTTGATTAATTAAGTATTCGTTTAATTTTTTTAAATAGATGTGGTTATCCTGGCGAGCTAAAATATTAAATATCATTAAGCACTCGAGAGACAAATGGATATCCATGTGCTTCGCGTGCCATATTAAGAAGGAGAATTTAAAATTCAAATCTTAGTCCACATGCCGCTTTTGCCGCAAGTATTTCAAGTGGAACAAGCGCGATAAGAATATGTATTGTGTCCGCTCAAAAGAAAAGCAAAAAAAAAGGTACAAAGTGTAGAGGCCTTAACGTGCTCGACTACTGCACTCACATAAACATAAAGCACGTAAACAAATTCTATCGCCCGAGCTCAACTCGTTTGAGTTTTTCCTTTACGAGCGACTTTTGGTCGGTAATGCTTTTTCAAAAACTTTTCTTTTTGTTCCCCGGTTTCTGCACACTATATATATTTTTGTTGCTCTCATAACTATAGCAACAGTGTAATTTTTTTTTCTTATGCACATGCATGTACACGCGTGCGTGTGAGTGAATCGGGCAGCAGCAGCAGCGGTAAAACCGCGAGGGAGCATTGCACTTCAATAATTTATATTATATAAACGCAAAAAAAAAAAGGAAAAAAGAAAAGTCGCTGTTTGGATAGGCATGGCTCTCGTACTACACGACGCGATGAATCAAGTTAATCGATAAACGGTCGCGCTACACACACGAGGCTACGTTACACAGCAGCAAACAAAGGGAAAAAGCCTAACGTGCAAATTATGTCCACGCGTCACTGTATGTGCCTCGAGATTTTATTGAATTGTGCTTATAGTCATTTTTCCTGCCATTGTATCCCAGATTTTCTCCCCAAAAGAAAAACATTTATCGAATGCTTCAATAGAGCCGAAAGAAGGATACTATCAAAGCTGATTTTGATCAATATCGTTATTTGAGTTATTTATTTTCTTGTTTTTCAAATCGTTTCGTTCTTTTGTACTAGTTATTATCGATTTCTAGTTAGTCTATAATTATGAAAATAATTACTTTTGCAACACTGTAGAGTTTTTTCCTTTAACGTTGACTCGTGAAATGAATATAATTTCATAAAAAAAATAGCGATCCTGAATATATTCCAGTAAATTTCAAAACAGTCAAGGAAAAATCCTCTCATCGAAAAAAAAGCATTTTAATAAAGTCGGCAAATTTCAACGTGCCTTTTTCATCAAAGACGTTCCGACATGCGTATTAAAAAATGCATATGTATGTCACCCTGCCGGTAAATTATAAGTACGACTCCATTATTCATTACAACTGCCGTACAGCCTGCTACATAAACACAAAAAATCAATGATTTTGAAAAACGTGCCATGTTTTTGCACCTTGCTTACATGGCGAAATTACTTTCTACCATTCACCTTTTTGTGTAAATTTTGAATCGCCACTAATGATCCTTATTTTGGTAAAATTTAATGAGGCAAGAATGTCAGAACTTGCTTAAGGTCGCAATTATTGTCCAAAAAACATCTAGGAATTTGAGTGAAACATTCAGTCATATTAATTTACGAATGTTCTAGTAAAATAATCAAAACCAAGAATTTAGGTCATTAGATATTACTTATTATAGGCGCTTAAACGCGCGCAAAGAGCCACGGTTCCCTACCTATACATGTAAACATCATCACATTTAGCGAGTCAATTGCGCACAAGTAACCGATATATGGATTATTCCCAACGGATCCGACGAATCACGTGAAGAACGGCCCTGGAAATCGAAAGGGTTGAAAAGCCGAGGAGGAAGCGGCGGCGAAAAAAAAACAGGAGCCCCGAAGAAGCGCCCGCCCGCCGCTCGGAGCTTTCTCGCCCGGGGGAGGAAATCTCGTACATAAGACACACGAGGCTGGAGCGGTGCCGCGGCATAGCGTTCCGGGCTGCTGCTGCGTCGCGAGATGCGTCGCCGCCGGCCGTCGGCCTATTCGTGGCGGCTCGCGCTGCCGCCCTTCGTCTTCTTGCTGCTGAATGCGCTGCTCCTTGCACACGGGGCCCCGGACCGCCCGACTGCTCTCGGTAAGTTGCTTTTTTTACCTCCCTCTTCGATACACCTCCTCCTCGATATGAATTCAAGCTATAGTAAAGCGGTACTCTGTAATACTTAAATGAGTTTTGCTGATTTTCTTGTATGTATGGCTATACTTTAGCGATATTATCAGTTTAATTACTGTTTGAAGAAGTTAAGCACAAATTGCGAGTTACTTCGAAGGTGTATTTGTGCCCTACCAACTGATATTATTATAGATATATGCATCTTACTGGGTCACAATCTAATCAAACTTGCAAAATAAAAGCCACGTGTATTTTATGTTTCTTTTGCATATATATTTATGCGCGATATAGATGTGGGAAACCAAAGTAAAAAATAATAATCCCCCGGGCAAAGTTTTGGCTGCTTTTTTAAGGGTTTCAAAGGCCCGTTTGCATTAATTTTCATACATTTAAATGCTCACGGAAACGTCAACGTATTATAAAACGCTCGAAATGCGATCACAAATCGAGTATCGAGGTGTTTTTTCATCGAGCGCATAAAGAAAGTAGACGTATGCCTCCTTCTCTGTCCGATGTACACAACTCATAAATAATACAGTCGCGGCAAGCTCGTAGAAATAAGACATGTATATAAGATACGCAGCATCTCCCGACTTTTATGCGTGTACATGATGCACCGCAGTACTTGCGCTAAGCTTGCAAAAACCGACGAGTTATAGTTTGAGGGGCTCGTCAAATAAAATAAAAAACTTTTCCGTCGCTGCGCGGCTCAGGGTTATATGTATTTGTATATAGAAAAAGACACTCCGCGCCAGGGAGCAAAAGTTCGCGTCTTGCCCAGCACGTTGTTGCGAAAAAAAAAGTTACTCTGGTGCATCAGCAAAAGAAGCTTCAAGTCGTTCGGGATTTTAGCGACGAGGAGAGGAGCACATTTCTGCGACGTACTCGCTGCGGTTCGCCTCGTCATTCAACTTTACCATAGAATATCAACGTGCTTATACGTAAGAAAAAATCGAATTATTTTTCGTTATACCCAATAAAATGCATGCGAAAGTTTCAAGAAGTTCCGCGAAACTTTGGCAAATAGCATCAAGTAGTAAGAATCACTCAGCGATCAGACGATTAGACAATGACATGCGCTTCTCCTTTGTACCATAACTTTCAACTTGGTATTCATTCCCCATTGATGAACAAAGATAGTTCAAAGTTGTATCTTGGCTACATAAAATAATGAATGTTATTTTTGAATAATAAACTAATTTAATTATTTAAAGCAAAAAATATTCCCAACTGCAAAACTATCGCAACATCTCAATCCATTAATTATTTGCTACTTTTTTTCATGAAAAGTTTAATCCTGACAAAAGTCGGAAAAGTACGTATTGTATAATAAAAAAAAAGAGTTATGTATAATTGATGTTTCATGACACGCGAAGGACATATACTACTACAGAAATCGTAGTAGGTAGTACATGTCAATTTCGCTGCGATTACAAACATAGTATACATCGGGGGGTAAGGTTATGTAAATGCGTGCGCAAATAATACAATTTTCAATTAACATAATAATCGTTCGTGTTATGCATGGAAACGAGACATTATACCGGGCCAACGGAGAGAGAGAGAGAGAGAGACGATCGCCGCGACAAAGTATATACAGAAGCCGATGGTGAATTCACAAATCAATTTCAATCGAATTACGTTTGGAATTTCGGGTAAAATCTCAGCTTATCCCAATTCGAGATCGGCTCTCTCGTATAAACGTGGAAAGAGCTCGGGTCAATATTTGACGCAGGCTAATACCGTGCACGCGCTCGTACTTTTTTTTTCATTCGAGTACGAGCGCGTGCGACCATCAAAGCGCTTTACGACTCGCGCGCGCGAAAAGTTCCCGCACATATTACGTTGTTCCGAAACTTGGCCGTGTTGTAGTAGGTCACGCGCAATATTTTTTTGGGTGGCTCGGCAGCGGCAGCGGCGACACGCGGACATATAACTACGTTGATTCAATGATATTTGATGGAACACAATCGATCTTCCTCACTTTGCCTCGAATAAAAAAGAATATACACATGTTACGTAACACGCGAGCTGTACAATTCCGTCTCTAATTGAAATCTTCATTAGCCAGTTTTTTACCCTCCTTTTCTCCAGCTCATTCGAGCCTCCTTGCACACACGTACAATAAAGCCACTCGACTTGCTACGACGACAACGACGAAAGAAGAAAGACAAAGTACCAACACCGATGCATACACACCACACACATACACGAGTATATCGTATAAAGGAGGATAGCACATTGCCACAGACGTAGAGCCAAACAATTTTTTCTCACTTAATTATTACCAAGACACGCGTCGTCGTCGTCGTCGCCGTCGTCGCCACCACCCGTCGTTGTCACTTTCTCGCTGCGCACGCGGCTATATACGAAAGCTTTCTTGTCTTTTATCAGCTGTATAATACACGTGACTGCAGCGAGTGGGTGCCGTAATTAGGGCATTGCCTAAAGCAACAAGAGTCCGCGGAGGCCCAGAGAGAGTGAGTGAGAGAGTGAGAGAGCCGCACAATACACGCAAATCCAGGCGATATGTATGTATTACATTGTGCACGTGTGTACATATGTGTGTGTGTTGTAAATGTGAATATTATATAATATGCATGCAGGCACGGCCGTGCGAGCTCTGCAGGCTCGGTGGCTATATTATGCATGTGATGGTACTTAAGCGCGCGCAAACAGCATGCAAGAGACGCTAATGCGGTAAAATCTACCTGAGAGAGATATCATGCATTTTGGGAGATAAAGTTAAGACTCGAGGCTTGTAATAATTGAGCTGTCACTGATAAAATATAATATATACAAAGCGATGATTGTGACTCGTACCAAACGCCATGATTTAAAATTTAAATTTTCTCCTTTTTCTTATCTATTGTTACTTCGCTTGAAGCGTACGTAGATTCGACTACAACAACAATATTGAGATTTCTTGTAAGGATATTTCGAGGAGGATTGCAATTGGTGCATAAAAGCTATTTGGTAACTTCGACCGTTATCTTGCAAGCTGCATTAGAAATACAAGTTATCATAGGAACATTGATTTCAAATTTCCGCTTTAGAATAGAGAAAATCGATTTTGACTCTCTAAAAGCTTTACACGTGGGATTCTTTGCTTTACAAATGAATTGTGCTTTAAAGGAGTAAAAAGGAGTACATTTTTAAATATCATCGTCATTCTGAACTTTAAAAAATTTGTAAATTACTGCGATTGTGCGTTTCATGAGCTTTTTTTTATGTTTACCGTTTATCGTCGAGCTTTCTCAAGAAGCTATTCCATTCTTTTCTGACAATGGGACCATTTAAAGTCTCCTTCGCCTTATACGGAGCCATGTGCGAGTCTCGTCGCGTAATTGCGTTCACGCATAGTTGCTCTAATTTCTCAGCCAATTGGAGTTGTAATTATGCCGGGCATTGGTGCGCAAGATAGCGTTCACCGGTTAAATTACTAGCAATACATCTCTGTGCTGGGATCAGCGACTCATATGAACGCACGCGATTTGCGCCAGAAAAGTCCAATAAACGTGTGAGGTTCTTCGATATATATATCACGTGATAAAGTCGTGGAAGAATTTTCTGTTCGAGTATTGATAATGTTCCTTGTATCGATAGAATTACTCCACACTTGGGAACGAACGTCGTGCTACGATCGATTTGTGCCGCTTCAAAATTCGAAAAGTTAATCTATGGGATTTGATTATTGCTTCGGTATCTTTGACAAGCGATGAGGAATGACTTGACCTGACGTATGGAATTAAACATTTTCTTAAACGTCACCAGTGTTATCAGGGCATCTAAGTATTAAACTTGTTTCAGGGATAAGAAAAGTGGAACAAATAGATTATTTTTCTACTGATTTTCAAAATTAAAATCATGTTTTCAAATTAATATCGAATTGAAAATCCTTTTTGTTTCATAAAATACTATAAGATTAAAACATAGTTTTCACTTGTACCGATAAGTTATGCGCTACACCAAACAGATATATAAGCCAAGTTTCTTCTGCAACAAACCTGCATATTCCGTTGAAAGAAATTATTTCGAGTACTATTGAGATATTGTTTCGTGGATTAAATTTATTTTTGTTCCGCAAGTCTACAAGTTGTTGAGACATTATCGACGTGCCGATAGCTGTGGTATATCTATACAGCGATGGTTTAATAGAGCGCGCTTGAATCTGATATCTGGACAAAGATAGATTTACTTTTTTTTCAATTTTGGCATTGAACACAGGAATAAATTTGTTCGCGTGCGAAGCTCATAATGTAAAAGGATTAACGCGCCAACTACAATAATTTGATAATCATCAATAATGGATTGAGGAATGTAAATGAATAGTTTACAAGAAATTTTTAATGGAACCATATGAGGTTCTGATGAATTTCTAAAAAGGAAAATGTTCGATATTTTCTTGATTGTCGAAGTAAAAGAGAAAAAATTTTTGCTAAAATTTGAATTTGAATTAAATAGAGTAGATTGGCGTCACTGGTACAAATAAAAATTTAGATTCAAATAGATAACTCAAAAGCATTATAAAATACGTAATATGTCGCATGCTCTTTATGAATCTTTCAAATTTGTTTCATTCTTTAAAAACAAAGGAGTATTTCATTGAATTTGATTGAAATTTGATGTGTTTGTAAGTAAAAAGTAATTAACGAACAAGAAGTGTGAATTTAAATTTTGAGAGTTTGTCCGTGAAATGGAATTTTTTATATTTTATTGTATTTTTCATTAATATGGTCAGAGCTCGTAAATTTTATCAAAGATCAAAAATTTTAAAAATTGTGTAATCTTTTGAACAATTCGATTGATTTAATTAGAAATATTGAAATAATTTTTGTCTAGAATGTAAGAACTTCTATACCTAATACTTGAAGAAAAAGTTGAAAATATTTTCTAAAAGCTACAGATAAATTATAGTGCTTACAATTAAATAAGAAAAATAGGAAAACATATTATGGTTCAATAATGCACTCTGTATTTGTAAGAAGATAAAATTTAGTTCGGAAGAAAATCATCAGAAAAGTTACCTGTCTCGAAAAGTTAAGATAACGCAGAAAATACTTTACTCAAAAAATGAAGGTAGAACTTTAAATTACGCATAATAACAACATATTTCACTTTTATTCATGTCAACAATTATTTTAATATAAAATATATGCAGAAGTAAGTAGTTGTAAAACTTAATCTTAATAAACTTGAAAAATGCATGTTTCATAAAAATCTTAATTTAAATCTTCATTCTTCATGGAGAAAGGAGTTGAAAAATTCTTCTTTTTTGCATATTATAATATCACTAAAATCCTATTAGTTCGAAAGATGCTAGACATGTATAATTTTAAAAGAAGACGAAACTTATACATTAAAAAGTTGGCACAATGAGAATTAAGCCGTTTTCCTATTATACTTTCTGTACTAAATGTATACATGGTTAAAAATAAAAATTGTTATAAGATTATAAGGTGATGCCGCAATCTCGTATTTCATCGATCAATCACTCAAAAAATTAATATTTGCATAATTTTCTTTTCAAAACTCATTTTTGAACAACAGCTCTGTGTAGCCCTCTATGTTGTTGTTGTGAACAACTGGATCTGATTTCACATTTTTCCTGAAAAAAGAGAATCGACATTTTTTATTCGGAAAATGGGCATTGATACACAACGACAATGTTTAAATTACTTATCAAGAAATCTTTGCATGGATAAATCCATCTCGTTATTTTTTCAGATAATTGGAAACTTGTTTCTTCAAATTTGTGTTGGTGTACATTAATCTTAAAATTTACCAAGACTAATTTTTTTTTATTACTATTGCGAAGATTGTGTGAATAAATTTAATAAAAAGTAAGACTTTGTAATAGCACTTTATGACAACATTTCACTTTTCTGTTAAAATGCATTCTGATACGAGGACAATTTTAAATTCCTTTTTCCTTTTTCTACACTTGCCCCGAAATATGAAACTCGTGGGAAGGCACGCGTATAAACACCTTTATTCTCCCCTAGTCTAAAAAATAAAAAAGGTTGCAGTATAAAAAAACTTATTTTTCACCTCAGTAAGCTCGGCTATATACTATTCCAATTTTTTGTGCTACCCTTGTGCATAGGAACACTTTCATATGAAATTTTCCTCCTAGCTTGCAAAGAAACGAGGCGCTAGCAGAGAATTACGTGCGATCTATATACGCTGCGATCGATTTTACTATTCCTATCAAAGTGATGCATCGCTAAATATTGCTCTTGAACTTAAGATGAAAGCTTTACCGAGCCAATTCACTCTGATGTAATCAAATGCGTGCTGCTTTTCTACATTTAAATGCTCGAGAGCCAATATGGCTTTAAGAGATAAATTCTATTTTTAATGATCAAATAAACATCGTAAAAAAATGCCGTAAAATGTCTCGACGAAGAATTCTGCTACTGATTGTAAATCTTTAGTCAGTATAAGACTGAGATTGAAAGGATCAGAGTGCTTGCACAAATAACCGACTTTACTTGACACACCGTTTATAATTGTCTCTTGAGCAACAAACGACTCTTTAATAAAGGACATCTGGCTCGAGAACCGTTCGATCGGGAATAATTAATCTCGTAAGATTGATTGATTCGGAATATATTGAAATCTATATATTTTGTTCAATGATCAATTAACCTAAACTTTAATCTAAAAATTTTTAATATTTACCATCTTCATTAAACTGAAAGAAAACATTTTTTTTATCATTTTAAGCCCAAATATTTTATTGTTGCTAAAAATTGCAACTGAAAAGTTGGGACAAACGTATACATTGGTGACGAGTCGAGGAATGCCACGTATGCGTGCTTACACATGAAAAGTCCTTTTAGGGATAAGCGTCAAATCTCGTCGACGCCTTAATCTTTTTCCCACAAGAAAAGTCTATACCTTTGTGAGCTGTGAAAGTTGGCTTTGAGTAAAAAGTACTGCTCGCATATTGCCGACGAAGAGCCAAATTCATAAAGAGCATACTTCACAAAAGGATCTGCAAATGCTTTGAAAGTTTGAAAAAATGCCTCTGCAAGCTCATTGTGCAAAATAATGAATCGTGAAGTATATTTAAATGCTAAAAAATGCTAATGATACTGTACGATAAAATTAAAGTTTTCGCCGTTTATATTTAATTGTTCGTGCTTTAATCATCTAAGCTGCATTTTTACAGTTTACGTGGTTTTTAATGATTATTTAGCTTTTTGAACTCCAAGAAATTAAATAAAAACCGTAGAGAATGTTTACACTCTTGTTTGCTACTATGGTTGAAGCTCAATTTAATTTAGGTTCTTCGAGTCTAGCAAAATGAGAATTAAATTTTTACTTTTTCTTGAGCAATATTCTTCTTTTTTCCAAAAAGTACTGAAGTGCGTGTAATTTGAATTTAATTAAAACGTAAATTGTGTAAAACGCAAGAATAACAATAAAAGTAATCTGGCCTATAACGATTCACTAAAATTCACCGCTCTTGGCTTCTTGGTTAATCTCCTAATTACACTTTTTAAACACAAACAAAGCTTTCGACAAGCAAGTACAAGGGTTGATATCTACTAGTTTACATTCGCTTTTAATTTCTATTCTCAAAGCAAGACTACAAATTGTACACGCAAAGAATGCATTTAATTACCTGCACGTGTCCTTCTTGCAAAAATAAACAAAAACATTCAAAGGTTCAATTGTCAGCTGCCACAGTAGTACAAATCCTGAAGTATCAGACACGCAGTCGTTTCAAGGCTACGTTTTGCACAGTTTCTGTTTGATCGATACAACGGTGTGCGCTAAAAATGTTAATTTTTTGTCGTCGAATTCACAAGTTCGAGTATTAGATTTTTTTTTCAATATCTCTCATTTGTACCGTGTTACGGTAGATCACAAAAGCAGTTAAAGTTTTTGCTCGGGAAGATTTGATTTATTTATATCAGCTGCTAGCTTACTTATACAGGAAATGTTAAAGAAAGTTTTTGTTAAACATTTCCGCGTTGACTGCATGAAACGAGGTCGATGTTGAGGGTTCCTATTTTTCAAATAAAAGTACTCATTTAGTTAATGGACTTTCTTTATTCAAGAACTGCATACGATTAGCGATACCAAATGGATTTCGTTGAAACGAAAGCCGAAGCTTCAAATTGAATCACTCTATGACTGGAATTTTCAATAACTTACACTAAGCATGATCTTTAATTCGCTGCGATCAAATTTTAAACGAGCATGTGCATTTTTGCTATCGATGCTGTTAAATCAATTGATATTTGAATTTCATTTGCTTACATTCGTTTTCAGGTCACATTCGATCATTAACAAGCTCGCGACAAATTCATCATTTCAAATAAAACAAAATAGAAATGCACGACATGAAAGTATTTAATGATATGAGATTCACAGCATATAATTTTGCCGGTAGCATCAAATTGACTTTATCGTCATGTTGCATTTACGATCTAAGTGCGTTACACGCGCGCTCGTGACGCTTTTGTCTGATCGACTGAATCGAGTATGGCGAGTGATCATTTTTACGAAAATGACTCTGAAATATCTTGCTTTGTCAGTACAATTGGATTGTTGGCGTGCTCTTTTTTAGCATTAGTTGAAATGCCGATTATGCATACACTAGTTTTCACGCTCCTTTATGTCGACGTAGTCGATTTCTTCATGTAAATTTTTTGATTTATTCACACGCCGCGGAAACCATGAAATCTCGCAAGGATGATTTATAATATTTTTTCTCCGGTTAGAACTAAAAATTTAAAACTCAAATACAGCAATATTAGATTTTGTCCGATTTTTAAACTACCGTATGAATAAAACATTAGTTGTGAAAATTGCTTATGTGTAGTAAACTACGTATTTTTAGTTGCCTACTCGTAACTTGAAATTTTCAAAGTTAGAATATTCAAAGTATATGAATAAAAAAATCCAATGATTTGATTACATTTTTTAAAAATTAATGATGAAATCTACAAATGCTGACAAAACGTCACCTCTGATTTTATCAAACCAATTCCTAAGACTCGTGGAAGTTTTGTATTTCAAATTAATGAAACGAGAAATCATATACATTCGTGGAGCTTGGTAAAGATAAAAATGTTTTAACAAGGAAAAACATAAAAAATCTTTGAACACCTTCGATCAATTCAATCAAGATTTTTCAGATCAAGAAAAAAATTAATAATACTTTTAGTTCATAAACATCTTATTTGATTAGAGTTGCACTAGATTAATTAAAACACTGACATTTTTTAAACTCTTCTAATTTTATGACTTTTAAAGATGATTGCAAATAAACCTCCTTTCTCTTAAAATAATTTTGGTGCGTAGCCGTTAGTTATATAATCATAATGGCATTGGTGGTGTTAACTCACGCCTTCGTAACGCCTATTTTGTGACGTCATATAATCTCATTTCTCCCACTATAGCTTTGATCTTTGAGTGTGAAAGTGTGAGTCCCCATCTTCATCTATTTGATCGTTGTTAATGACCATGCTAGACTATCTATTGTAGTCTTGGTGGGGACCCAATGAAACCTCCCAGACAGATTTCTTGGTTTCACTGTATCTTAATCCGGGCTGGCGCCCATGACCATGCGAAAGGCTTATCTAATGCATTCGTGCAGGTGGCTATAGTTGTCTTTTGTCATCTTTGTGGGGACTCAATCAATGACCCAGATAGATTTCTTGGATTCATTTGCATTTTATCCCTGTTGGCGCCAATAAGATGATTAATCATATTTAATTGGTCTACGGTCTATAAATAACACCATGAGATCTATTAAATTAGAATTTTAAATCTGTAGATATGAGAGTCAGGTGAAATAGGTAAAAACCAAGTTTAGGATTATATTTCATTTTTTCGGCATAACATAATATAATTATTTCGATAATATTATTAAAAATATTAATTTTTGTTAAAATATTCATAAAATGATCTGAGCCCCGTAAAAAAAATGGTCACATTTTTGTGCACAGGCAATGAATGACTAGTTTTTCAATCACGGCAGCATCCTTAAGCCTCGACATGGCTGGTCAGGAAATTAAATAGCACAATGGCCAAGTATATACAACGATTTTTCACTCTTGGCTAACCGAGGTAATACCACGATACGTTGTACAACCACAGGGGTGCCCCAAGGGTTCTTCCCTAGAAATTACTAGTTTGCGTCTTTTTTTTATCGATTCAGTCGGTTCACCAAAGACGAGAAAAAATACGGCTTTGATGTTTTACTGAACTCGGTATATGTCTCAAACTTTTTGGAAAGTATTCGGAAGAGTGCAGCGAATCTCGTATATTATATTATTTATATGATAAAGGATTTAACTTTCAAGCTATCAGCTTATTTCTTTATATTTAATGCATAGTATACATTATTTATTTATTTCTAGTTTCTGAAAAACACTATTGTGAGATTGAAATTTTTCGAGCGGTATTTTTTAAAATTAACCATTTGACAGAAATTGCCCATCCACTTGCTGCGCTTGAGTTTTAATTTGCGCCGATTGAGAAGGTAGGGTTTTAAATGAAATTGAATAAAAAATAGAATAATTGATTATTTTCATCAATTCCAGTACAGTCGGAAGAAAACGTTTTCGACGGTCATAATCGATTTTCCGAAAAGGAAAGAAATAGGCTGTGCGCATCGTTTTTGATTTTTCATTTTCAAAGTATCTCCTTGTACGCTTTCATTTCAGATACTTTGAATTTGCAGCCCTGAATTCTAAATTCCTCAGCCTATGGGCGCGAAATAAGTATTCCAGCATGCCCATAGCCCTCTGAGAAATTCAAAGATAAACGCACGTGTACTTAGTCATTCGGTATAGTACGTACAAGTGTGTGTGTGTGTGTGTGTGTGTGTGGGTGCATGATTCGCTCCGTTGCCGAAGGTGGAAACTGTACAAAAGCAGCAGTAGCTGCAGGTGAATAAAAGCTACATATAGGTATATTCGCAGTGCTCGAGAGTCGCTCGCACATATAGAGTCGCGAGAGCTCGCGTAATACTTGCTGCTGCTGCTGCGAGAGAAAGAGCGTGCAGAGGGCGAGGGGCGGCGAAGGAGGAGAAGGGAGCAGTCGGGCCAGGTCGGGGTGGGTTGAGATTTCGCCTGCATTGGCAAACTGCCACCCTCGCCGTGCTCTCTCTCTCTCTCTCTCGCGCGCGTTTCCTCGCGCGCGAGCCGAGCACTGGGTTATGCCGCTGCTGACCTACTTTTATCATCGTGAGCTTGGCGATTGACCCCGCGCGCCACTATAACGTATATAGCGTGCCGCTGCCGCCGCCGCCGCTGCAGTATAGACCCACCTGTTCAAGTCGTCGTCGTCGTCGTACATATATGCTGTCTCTCTCTGTGTGCATGTGCACACGTATATATTTCGCCTATGACGTATAATGTAGCGTGCAGGGTATATACACTTGGTATAAGGCGCGTCGCGTCGCGAGCTAGGCTGCGCTGGTCCGGCGCAGCTTTGAACCGTCTTACGTATTTTCAATGTGCACGGCATACATTAGCCGCGCAGCTTTTTTTTCTTGCCTCTTCTGCCGTACTCGCGCTTCTCTCTTCTCTTTGTAGTTGTAATGACGAGGCGACTCGAGCTGGACAGATGTTTTCAAAAGGTGATGAATTATGCGATGCGCGCTAGATGGGAAACTCGCGCTGCGAGCGCTGCTTTTTTTCCAAGTCCAATCTGATGGGTTTTTGTGTATAACCTGGCAGTGGACTTTTTATCGGAATGGATTCATTTATGAATTTTATGCGGCGCATCGTAGAAGGTGCTATCGAGTAGAGCAAGATCAATTATCGAAATGAATGAGCTTTTTTACGATTACCCACGCGTTTCGGGCCTTCTACCACAGCGGATAATCGCTTTATCGATAATCTCGAGTGTATAACCGAGTGTACAGGCTATATACTTCCCGACACACATACTCAACGTACACACGTTCAACTCGTTTGAGTTCCCAGCTATAGAAATGTACATATGGAAAGGATCGTTTAATTTGTCCCAGAGGAACGCGCAAAACGCCCAAAACGTACAGTTTCAACTCGTCCAAAATTTATCAAAAGTTTTCCAGAAAAATGAACTGAAACTTTGCTTTTGACGCGAGTTTTCGTCAACTTTGCGTTTTTAATAAAGTTTACTTCGAAATCTTCAAAATATGAGTTGAAAATTTAATTGTAATGATACGATCGGAAAGCTGATCAAAAAAACATCCCTAAACTAAGACTTTTGATACACTTTGGGTGAATTAAAAGCTGTCAATTTTGACCATTTGTATAATATAATTTGCGACAGCCGCAGCCAATTTTTTTTTCTTCGTCCACTTTTGCATGTGAACACGTACACAATGCACGTGTATACATAAAAAAATACAACCACTACAGGGTATACACGTGTGCCATCCCGCAAGCGCAGTTAAAGAGCTCTCGTGCACCGCTAGTAGAGCACTCGAAAACAAATCGAATCATCCAAGCTTTTAGGCTGGAAAATATACACGTACGGGCGTGTGCCCAACGCGAATCGACACACACACATGTCTATAGTGAAATCGCTACTCTTAAAGCGTACATATCAGATTCTGTTTGTGCATCGAGTTACAATTTGGCTCGGTTGACAACTTCAATGCGAGGCGAAGGTGATTAGTAGTAGTAGTAGTAGTAGTAGTAGTAGCAGCAGTAGGGATAGTAGTGATAGTTCGTTGGGGGGGTCGAGCTTGTTAAATCACACTAACTGACTATTATCCCGCAGAAGTTCAGCGAACGCGTATATATAGCAACAGCAGCAGTTGCCTCAATGAATGCACGGAAGCAACGCATTAGTCAAATAAATCAAGACACCCATTATACAACCTGCGCGCGAAAATGCCATATACGTATGTTTTAGTTTTACATCTGCTCGGTCGGACAAAATAAAAATTCATTTCCTAATAGTTCGCTGTCGCACTTAGAAACATCGATTTTTTGTGTTGTTGCTGCAATGAATCATTACGAAAGTAAAAAGTCGCGAGGAATCATGCGAGATAATCACATCGTTAGCTCGTGCAAACTCTATTTATGCGGTATCGATCTCAAAAATAACTACAGTGAAATGCGCAACTGCAATTTTAATACGCGCGCGCTACTACTATCTAAGGAACGGACTTAACGATTCACTTTGTTTATTGGGCCACGAGGAGCTTTTATTGCATTTCATACTATTATATCGTTATTTCAGTTTCGCCAAGCGTGTAGCTTTTTTCCCCCTCGCATGCAGGATTGAAAACTGCGTTATACAGTGGAGTTCAGCTTTCGTTTCCCATTTCCCTGTCGGCATGTACTACTTTCTATAACCGTATACGAAAGAGATAGAGAGCGCGCTATTGTTTAAAAATAAAATACACAGAAAATACTGCTATGCACACGGAGAAACTTGTGCGAAAAATTAAAATCACAACCATCATAAAATACGATATTAAAATAAAAAGCGTGATATCTTTTAATTTTTAAGAATAATGTTAAAAACGTGAAATGAATATTATTATATTCTAAATGGTTTTTAAATTAAATTTGCTGCAAAAATTTTATTGCTGAATAGCAACAATTATATTTCAGTATTTATTTACGCAATAAAAATTAAAACGTAATGTAGTGTGCATAATAAATTTCATTACATAGTTAAATTTTCAATTTATCATCGTAAAATTTGGTGTGGCCTGTGAGCTTGATATTTTCTCGGATATCATAAATAAGAAGAGGAGTAGAAGCAAACAGTACGCTTTGAAAAAGCGTATTATACCTGCAGCATGTTTTGTTCTGCAATTACGGTTTGCTTATCGACTCTAGATGTCGCATCACCTACCCTCAAGCGGTCAATCCCATTTTAGTTTATATATAAAAAAAGTATATTCAAATTCAATAGATTTGTTACTGATGATATTCATGAAGTTTAAAAACTTGCTTTTAAAATTTAGCAAAATCGCTCTTAAAATTGTATATTCTAAACTAACTTGTTATTTGATGAGTTTCAACGCTTTTTTCCCTAAATCAAACTCCGAAATCATACAAAAAGCCACAAGAAACGTTTTAAGAATGTTATCGTACAAAATTACCAATACGATCATGGTTATAAAATTAACAACTCGAATTATAATACTTATATTAAGAGCATTAGTAACTAATATTCTTTTAAGATGTCAAACTTATTGATATTACAGTCATTTTTTTCATTAATTCTATAAATATTTCCTGAACTACACAGTCTCTCCTGCTCATGTCACAGTGAATAAAAAATCATAGCCATCTTTATGTTAAGTCATAGTCTATAAAGAGACAGCCTACCAACAATGACTGTGCACTGTTTCACTGTGCAAAGTAAAAAGATATTATAAGCTTGGCTATTTTTTGGATGCATACTGCATATATATACGACATAAATAAATACGAGCTCAAACTATACCGCTCACGCTACATAAATTTCTGAAAAAAAAAACTGCTTCAATAAGAATATCTACAAGAATGCATAAGAATTATCAGGTTAATGTTTGCTCAGTTGCGACACTTTTCTGGCAAAGTAAATCAATAAACATGTAGCAAGTTTTTGAATGAAAATAAAATTGTCTCTATTTGGACAACACTTTTGAGGCGAATGCAGGGTTGATACTTCGAAGATAGCTAGGCGAATTTTTTTTACCAAAAATTGCCGGTAACCCATAAAACTTATCTCAAGCCTGCTCTTCTGTATAAGGATGTAGATAAAAAAGACTCGTCGAATTCCCTAACCCTTAGCAGTCTTAGTCGCAGAGCTTAAACCGAAAAAGTACTGGAAGCATCAGCAGCGTTCAGATAAGAATATAAGTTACTCGACGAAGCGTATAGCTGCTGCGTTCTTTTTTTTTTGTTGCTGCAAACATTTACTTATATGAAGTGAATATTCTGATTAGATAGATTTGAATATCAGGATATACTCTAATGGTTGTTCGAATTAGTTGTATCAAACGAATTTCGAAAAAAATAATATTACTAATAAGCCATCGGCACTTGCTACAAGATGCAGTTTTCACAAGAGAATCATTCATTATACATTACATAATAAGCCGACTTTTCCGTGCTCGGACGCCTAAAAAAGAACCTTAAGCGCTCTTGAAGTAATAAATAACATTTTTTGGGCAGCATCTTTGCTACTTCCAGCCCACTGTAGCAAGTGAGGAGTCTTTGTTCGTGATGCGAATTGGGTCAAGCTTTATTTTAAGCTTGCGATAGAGTTTTCTGAAGCTTTTTTACAGCGGGGTTCTGATGGATGTTATCGAGTAATTTCTCGTGTACAAACCATGCCATCTTATTGACTTTTTCGGTCTTGTTCGCGCCATTCACATTTGCATAGCGCGACATTCTCGCCGGGAATTATCAGAGAATTAATCAACAACAAAAAAGCGCAATTGCAGGTGCCATTATCATTCGGCGTATAATTGTAGGAGTGTAATTTATCAAGCTTAACATATTTGAATTCGTTGAATATACAAACGACTCCTGTGTTTTTATTAAATTTATATCTCACCCGTTATTTTTTCAGATTAAATTAACGTTTTAATTTTAACCAGCAACTTTATAAATACGACAATCGCTTATATTTATACAGAATTAAGAATTTAATTTCATTCGATTTAAATTTTTGATTTTTTGATATTTATACAATCGAGATATTTATTAAATAATTTCGTATTTTTAATCAATGAATAAGTAATATCTTATATGATATTTGATTTGATAATATTTTACATCGATCCTTATTTTTATGATAAATAAGCTCTTCCATTATACAGCATATGAAGGTACATTTAAGGTTTCCCAACTTTTAATATGCATACTGAATTTTTAGGAATATAATTTTGTTCTAAAATTCTTAGTTTCATAGTCAATCAAGTTTAGCAAAAAAATTTTTCGAGAATTAGCTGAATACTATTTCGTATTCAGCAATTACCCAAAACTTTTCACGACTGAAAATGTCAGAAAAGATTCGAGTTTCTATGACACGAAGTTTCATTGTATCAAGCATTTCAGTTCAGCTGTATCTTGAAACTTATCAAGTGCTATAGCATTGTGTAGAAATTTTCTTCTTGCTGTCATTAAGATTTGAGCGTTCCCAAGTTACGTAGATTAAAACGTGGACTATTATATATCGATGATACATCGATGATTTAAAAAATATCATGTGATAAGTTATGACGCGTAGAATAAATTTTCTTTATCTACCGGCTTCGACGAAATCTGCGTAGCAGACAGTGAAATTTTTTTTGAAGAAATGCTATCGCCATAGTCAGGGATTAGCGTATCAAATAAACGCCCCTCGGTTTGTCCGTTTCATCATACAGATTATTATAATACTATTATTATCGTACAGTGATTATTGTTATTATTCCGTTCGAGGGAGCAAAATTCATAGTGCCAGACGCATCGGAGGCAGAGATTATTTTCGGTGGGTCATATGTATACAGCGCAACGTTTGGCAGATGTAACGACTGCTGATGCGAAATGAATTATGGACATTTCAATATTGGCTGCAAATCGAGCTTGCATAGATCCAATCGACTTCGGCATATATAGTTCGATACATCTAAACGGCTCGGCCCATGAATAGATAGACTCGTTTTCATCTCCTGCTCTGATAGCTTTTTTCACTGCAATTTGTGGTTCTTATCAATTTTTTTCAACCGCAATTCGGGCTTTTTTTGAAATTTCTCGTTCAGAATAAAATGGGTATATGAAAATTTAATGAAATAAATACCTAAAGTATTGTGTCTACATTTAAAGAGATTTTATTCTGACAGTTTTTATTTTATATTATTATGGTTCGAAACTCGAAAATGATACTCAAAAAAGTCCTTTGAAATTATGCAATTTCATTTTTTAGCCACATCATTTGACTTGAATCGGCCCATATATAATGAAAATTAATAATTCTGATAAGCCTGAAGTTACTTTTGAATATGGATGAAAAGAATACTTAAAGTATTGAATATTATGATGAAAGTTTCAAAATTAACATGACGCTTCCAAACTAAATGGAAAATCTATTTTTTTATAGGCTTGTCCGATCGAGGTACAAAAAAATTCAGTGATGATTGCAAAGAACATTCCGAATGTGGGTTCGATGGCTCATATTGCGATCCAGCAGTCAAGAAGTGTCTTTGTAGAGAAGAACTGACAGCAACTAATCACATTGATAAATGTGGACATCGTGAGTTCTTTTAAAAATATAAAAATATGAAATTGCTAAAAGATTATAATATAATATTATCCACGCAAGTTTAAGTAATTTAATGCAAATAGCATATTAAAAGTCTAAGTTTTTTAAAAATAAAACTTGCTTATTGAATCTTTTTATTTTATAAAATTTTACATGGTTATTAAGAGCAGATTAATAATAATGTCGAGAACATAGGGACACGTATGACAAAAGTTAAAGAATTGATCGATCCATTATATACCGAAGGGTGATATGAATTACTCGTTCGCAGCGGCGAATATCAACGAGTCTTGCTTCTTCACGGAACAATGCGAGGTGACGGTCGCCCAGACGGAATGCCGAGACGGCCGCTGCATTTGCATCTTCGAGAAAATTCCCGTTCAGAACAAAGACGGATCGATCCAGTGCATCGGTAAGAATTTCTATATTACTCGAGGCGAGATCGTGGCTCTCTGCCGGAAATTATGGAAAAACTAAATTAATATATTTGCTCATTGAATCTCTCGGATGGCAGCCGAAGTGAAGGAACCGCAGGACCTGCGCTACATCGATCCAGCGATGATTGGCATACTCGCTGGAATGGCACTCATGTTCATCATCCTCTGCGTCGTTCTTCGTTTGTTCAGCCAGTGAGTTCATATATATACCGTTGTTTTCGTTCCAAAATATTTTTCCAGCGACTGTAAAAGGTCAATATAAAGCAATTCGCGCGGTGTTTGACAATCGTTTAGCTACGAAATAAGAGCGTATAAACGCAAGCCCGATCAAATACTTGCACATTTCACTGATTGCCCGCGTGGCACTTGAGTGGAACGAGCGCGAGCTTCACTTTATATTGGCTCGTATACACTCGAGCCCCCGTCGTCGTCATAAAAATTTAGCCTCAGCTCGGCTCGAAAAGCCTTTGGCAATCACCGCCGACTATATTTGCTCGCTAATCCTGTGTACCGAATTGAGCTTTAATTTTCAACGATCGCAATTGAATATCGTATACAACATTTTCTATGCATATACACGATGTAACAATTTACTTGTGCAAATGTTAAGAGCTCGCTGGCGCGAGAATCGGACGATCTTCAACACGCCCAACGCCCGCCTGATGAACGTCTCGCTGCTGCGCGCGGACAACAAGCTGCTCCACGCCGGCCAGGAGCGACGAGGCTCGCGGGCCAGTGTGCGGGGCCCGTCGCGCCAGCCTTCCATGGCCTCGCTCAGGGCGCACTCGCCCAACGCGTCGCAAGGTGCGAAACACTCACAACATCCGCAACAACAACAGCGACTCAACCGTACGGGTCTTTTATTCATTTCACTTTACTATAAGCAAGCGAATACAAATGATTATATATTCTTCTCTTCCCGATATAATACTGAATCTACTATAGTGTATATACGGCTAGCCATCGTACTCGATTATGATTCTACCGTGTATACACTGCGTAATACTTTATAGATGACTTTGAAAAATTAGAACAATTTCTTGATTAGTATCTTCCACAAGTAACTTATAAATATAACCTGCAATAATCTCTATTTCTTTATAAATTTTATTTCTGTACATATACTGTATATGTATACTAGGATATCAGTTTTTTTATCAAGTTGTGAGCTTACGGTCTCCGTTCAATAGAATCATAATGAATTCAAAAACTTAAAATTAACAATGTTAGAAATATCGTGAAAATAATTAATGCGAATTGACAGTAATGTTTTCAAACGAGTATTTTGAGACGTATTTACTTTTCTTATCCTCTTTTAAGAAATATTTTAAATTGTTTGCTATTTAAATTTATTGCCAAAAAAAATACAAATTTACATAATATCAAGATCTTTCAAAAAAGTTGTCGTTGTATTAAATATTTTATTACAAGTAAATTATTAAGAAATAAAATAAAAGGTTGGTAAAATAAATTAAATTTCTTATTCCCACTAAATGAAAAAAAATGTGAAAAAGAGGAGACCTGCAGTTTGCAGATAGATAAAAGACGAATGCCTTTATGCATATTCGTAATAATGAGCGATGAATAATGATAATATAATTATTTTTATGTATATGATGCTGATGACAAAATGAGAGACTAGCGCGTCCTTTACGCTTTTCTAATTTTTCTATTACTCTGCTGCATTATGGTTGATAGATCGTAACTCGCGTCTCTTCGGTAGTACTTTTTCTTTCTGTCTCTCTATCTGTGCGTATGCGCCAACTACATTTTATTTCTTCTACAAATTCTATGACATACATGATAAACGATCAAAAAAGTAGGTATTTTTATAACTCTCTATTTAGCTTCTGTTGTTTAAATAAATTTAAAGGATTTGTTTCGATTTAAATACACGAACTGTAGTACTGTGGTACTGTCCCTTAAATAACTTCAATTGAATGAAAAAAATTGAATTGATTGCACTTGCTCTAGTTAAGTGATGAAACCAAAACATTTTCATCATTTCCTTCTGTATCATCTTCTGCATTCATTCATTAATACATATTTTATCATGTTGTAATTTATTCTTATAACTGTACCCTTGCAGTATCTTGATTTCATTTTTCTTACTTCAAACTTTTACTACTTTTTCATTCAAAACGACCGAAAATTCACGATAACTTTTTCATTTAGTATTTTTTACAGTTAACACTGCTCCTGCAACTGTGCAAATTTTTTAATGGTCAACAAGCGTATTATGAAATCGAATTTATTGATACTTGCATTAAGTCTACATTTTTCTAGTTTGATTAAAAATCCTAATTCATTCCATACTTGAAGAATTGTAGAGTTTTTTAACATAAAGCCATGTTTTAAAGTCAAAAAGTAAATTTGCTTTTAAATTAAGGATAAAGCAGACGTTCAATTAATTTTTTCACAATACGCATATAGTTATCGATGTTTTTATGGATAAAATTTAATCTCATTTTGTTAATTACAAGCGATGACAGTTTTCGCTCACTAATGAGGATACTGATTCGCGCATACTCGCACGCACACAAGTTAAAAACTACCAAACAAACATTCATTAATACATGCAGCTAAACCTTTGCTCTCTTTCTCTCGCCGTTTTCTTTTTTCCTTCTTTCTTACTGTCTTCCTGGTTTCGTTCGTTCGTCGGTTCGTGACGTTGAGCTTTTATTGCGAAACGTACCTAACTCACGAACCAGACGTTGCATGCATATACGTAACTGTATTATATATATGTTTATTTATACATGTGTTGGTGTATATATAATATATAAATAAACGTGCGCTTTCTTTTCCAAGATGTGTTATAGTCACGCGTTTCAGTTTTTCTGCATGAAATAATACACACTCGATTTTTTTTTCCTCTTTTTTTTCAAACTCGACAAACCCTGAAATTATTTAGCTCCCCCGTTTTCTCTCTCCATTCGCCCACCTCCCCCAACGTCGCGCGCTTAACACTAGATGTAGCTGCTATAGCTTCGTTAGTCCTGGTATCGAATGCAAAAAAAGAAATGCTTTTTCGCGCTTCAATTTGCATATACGTGCGGCCAGCTGATAAACTATCGGGCTTTATATGGGCATTTTTTTATTTTTCATCGCCTCGTTATACACGCGTACGATATACGATTCTTCGTGGATACATGCTTGGTTTTTTTAACAGTTACGTACTCGTTACGTTTTGCCGAACCTGCAAAGATGTACATATACGCGCGGGCATGATTTAAGTAAAAAATAGCAATGATCGGTACTAACATATTTTTTCAACTTAAATGACTATAAAAAAGATCGTATAAATAATCAAAATTTTATTATATTATAGAATAATCTAAAATTATTGCACTGTAAATATAAAGTCGACGTTGATATCTCTTATTAAAATGTGTCGGAATAAGCATAATAACCCGTCATTGATAGAAATTGAGTACGCTTATAGATTTTCATTGCAAGTAGCCACAATTGCACTGTGTTGCACCCTTTTTTGATGTTACACGTGTAGCTCACTTATTTCATTATGATACTCTATTAGTAATTTTAAGCAATGTTGCCTCTGCTATCCAGGTACTTCCTATAAGTACTGGCTTCTATGCTTCTCTGCCAAATGATAAAATAAAAAGGATTATTCTCTCAAACAAATATTTATCGTAAAAATATTTGAAGTATTTAATGAAATGTCATATAAATGCACGCTAATGTTATAACGTGTTTTTGATGTCTAAAGCAATTTTTAAAAATCATACATTAAATACGATATAATTCAGAGAAAGCGTTATTGAACATTTGAATTTGAGCGTGTGAATGTGCGTTTTTGTTTTTAATCGTCTACACTTTTTTAGCAAAAAAGTGTTTAACCGAACAAAAAAATATCGAAGATGCCATTAAACACAATAGATGAATTTAAACTCAATGTTCGAAAAAAAAGAACATCGATCCATTCACTGTCTGTCATCGATGATGCGTACGCACACACGTTCAGTTGAATCGTTCACAAACATGCGGCTGTGAATCACGTAGCGATGTTCAATGACCGGAGCTTAATGTTGCCATGTATTTGTGTGTTTTTTGAATCGCTTTGTGCTTGGCAGAAGAGAAAATCCTTTTGACAAATGGCAAAGGGAATAAACGCTCTGCCGCTGCTGCTACCGCTGCTACTGCTGCTGCTGCTTCAACACATCATGCCTCGGCAGGAGGCACAGCACATCACCATCACCACCAACATCCACAACATCAACAACAACAACAACAACAACAGCAACATCAACAACAACCACAACAGGATACCCGAATAACGGACGCAAATTGTGCCCCCTTGTCACCAGGTTCAAGGACCGGCTCAAGACGCGGCAGTCGTGGCAGTAGTGGCAACAATTCCGCAGTGTCCGGCAAGTCGAACAACAACACCAGATCCTCGCCGCCGAACAGTCAACATCACGCGCATCATAACGGTGGCGGCGAGCCACCGCTGGAAAACGTCACCGTTGAGATTATTGAAAATAAATCTTAAGGGGTAAAAAACTTCGTTGGGATCACTGCAAGCATTATGACTTCCGTAATGCCGAGTGACTTTCGAGGATTCATTGCTTGCGAAATTACTACCTGCGTTAGACTTTCTATCACTATATAATATGAAAAAAATTCTTATGATAAAAATACTACTATACATGTAGACCAAAATATAAATGTAAATGTATGATTGTATAATTGTACGTAACTTGTAATATTGTATGCATCGTAAATATATTTCTCTTGCTATTTATTTTACTCTAAGATTATGTCGATAATTTTTAGTCTAAGCTACCGATGCTTGAATTAAGACAAGATGATACGTATCGAAATGTAATATATATTTGTACTATATTAAATAATTTTTGTGCACGATCAAGAACAATCAAAAATCTTATATGACATGAGAATAGAAAAATATTACTAATTTTAAAATTACAACTGAAAATTCGATACCAAAGTTAAAAACAATAAAAATAATTCAAATAGTTTCTTTTATGTTTACACTTTCAAAAGTGATTACAACCATTTTTGACTCGCGATCAATTTTTTCTCCTTTCCGGGAAAATATCTACCAACGTGCACGTTTATATCTTTAATTTTTTATGCGTTTTTGCTCCAAAAATATGTCCGTTACAATTGACTCTTTAGAAATATCTACAACACCAAAAGATTAAGTATAAGATACTATAAATAAATATACATAGAGACGAATTTAGATATAAAACTTTTTCTAATGTGCTGCGGCAAGTAATATAATGCTTACAAAAGCCTATTTCTCGATAACAAAAGAATAAAAAATCTTCGCTTTAAAATCATAATATAGTATATTGCATATGCGTTTGACTTTTCCACTCTAATTTCAGTATTTAAATTTATATCACAATGAAAATTATAAGAAATATTTATTCGCTTTAATTTAAACTCATTTTAAGATCATTTAAAATCGTAAAAATACTAAATTAAATATCAATGATCGATAAATCATATTATAAAGACGACCAATACTTTCAGAGGATTGATCAAAATATTGTTAGGTGTCGACCAAATTGTAATGTTAAAGCAGGGAAAATGGCAAAAATCAAGTGTAAGAATTATAATTGGTAGATATGGAAAATTTCATGCCACTTACGAATGGGACCAGATGAAAGTGTTTCGTGAATCGATCATGTCATAATAAAAAAGGAAATTTATAATAAAGCTAAAATAAATATTTGAATATAATGTGTATGTGTATAATAAGATGTAAAATCTTGTCTATAATTCTCAAATGTCATTTGATATAACAGCTTTAAATATTATTGTATAATCTAGCATTTCTTTTTTAGTATAAATTAAATTTATTCAGGAAAGGTTTTTCTTACCTGTGTAAAAAAGTGTGGTGTCTTTAAATTTTCGGAAATAAATATCAGCTTGTTCAAATGATACCGTCTCCAGAAATCGTAAGTTATCATTATAACATGTATTTAAACACTGCTACTTTTGGCTTTCATGAATGATCAATTAATGTAAGAATCGAGATCTGAAAAAATGAGTAAGTATCGTTAATCCGCAATGTTATAATATTGTTTTCATAAAGGATTTTTTCAATGGCTACCCAATGTATCTCTCTTCCAATCTATATAATAGCTAATACACATATAGTTATTCTATTAATAAGAAAAATGCAATTAGAGTAACGGCAATATGATGTTGTTTAATCTCTCTATGCGATTCGGTGCCTATGCTATAAATAACAATGAAATTAATCAACTTTTTTTTTCTTAAATGTGATAGTTTGAGAGATACAATAAATGTAATTTAAGTATAATGATATATAAGAAAAATATATATAGAATAGAAAATGTAACCAAATTTAGAACGTAATTAAAGTTATGCAATTATTGAATACTCTAAAATTTACAAAGCATCAACAGATGACAAATGAACTTAGTTTAATTGCAAGTTATGAGCATTGATCTGCCTTTAACTATTTATCTCCTTAATATATAAATGTTTATGATAGTTTCGTAGATCAACTATAATTAAATATATACAAACAAAAACTTTAGAAGTTTATTATCTAATGTAGTGGTGTTTGTGCTGTATTCTGTATTCTGTGATGATGCATTAATATTTATAGGGATTAATATACTTTGCAAAAAAATATTCAATCGTCCAATAAAATTTGTTGGCATAAAATGATAGATCGTAATTTGTAGCGTGATTGAAAAAGCTTCAAAAATAATGAAGGAATGAATGTAGGTAGCGAACTGTAACTTATGTCTAAAAAACTAGTTTTGAAAACTGAAAAAAATTACACATTTCATAATGATATTCGTAAAATCCCGCTACAATAATATCAGTTACTTCATTTAACGAAAGGTATTTTATCAAATATAAAAGATGGTACCCGTGTTACATAAATAAATGATAAATATATGCATTCAGTGAAATGTTAAATAATAATATTAAAGAGTAATAACTAGTCGCGCTATTACACACATGAAGTAATCGTACTTATCATAAGACACGTACTAAAACCGAAAAGAAATTAGGGGAAGGTTTCTGCTTCGGTTTTAGGCGTTTAACTTTATAAATATCTATGCTGTTGTGAAAGTTGAAATAATTAAAATAAGAATAACTTTTGCTTAATTAAAATAATCTAGCAAAGAACGTATTCGTAAGCAGATTTAATAATTGAAATACACACAAATAAACAGATACGTATTATAATCATATTACTTAAATATAAACATAATAAGTAACCGTATTTATATTTAGGCAAAAAAACTGCTTAAAAAGTTAATATTGTTTTTTTTTTAAATGGTACGAGTGCCTCTAAAATATATTGTCATGAAGCGCTACAGATTATAGATACTTGAAAAATAATAGCGGCGCATTCCATGAAATTTTATTTGCTCATCCGGATCATTTCTTCATTTTTTCGTATAAGTATTATAGAAAAATGAATCAAATAATTAAGTATCATTTTTTCAAATAAATGTTGAACTGCAAATGAAAGAAACATTCAACCTCGATAATTCCGAATAATAACAACTGGGGAAGTACCGGAACGATCAGGGTTGAATTCTGCTTAGTTTGACGATAAAATTTTATCATTTACATACTGGTTGTGTATTAAACATACTTGTGTCATACTTATACCTATGTATTCAAAAATATTTTTTTCAGTATACTTTTTGGGGTAGAGTATATTGTTTTACAATGATTGAGAATCTATTATATTTATAATCAATACTCTCATTTTTCATGCGGATTAACGAGGAATGAAAATGTCAGTATGATGAAGTGAATGAATAAATAAAGAATTTAAAAATGTGTTAACAAATAGAATACTTGCTTATCCAGACTTGAAATTCATCTTCAAAAAAAAAAAATGCATATAAATACAATTAAATTTAAAAAGTCCATTGATCCAATACCAAAAAATGTTTTGTTATTGATTAGTAAAGTTTCAATTTACACTAAATGTTTAATAATTTCTATTTAATAAGATATTCATCCTCTAACTTATGGATTTTCAATATAATATTATGTTTTTGTGCGTGAATTACCGTAAATAAACAGTTGAATTCTTATGGTAGTCATTAGTAATCATTATAAATTTATCTATTTTTTATCTGCCTTTGTAATAATTATTAAAAAGAAGTGTCATACTAGAAAAATGTTGGTAATTATTCATTCATTTCACCGTCATAATGTTCAACTCACCTTTACAGAGATATAAAATGAAAGCATACAAAAAAGATTATCGAATAGAAATGCATTTACTGAAATAAAATTAACAGTATATAATACAGCTCAGTCTTGTGTCACTTTAAATCTTTATAATGTACGTACAATTTTGTACTTCTATATTCATAAATTTCTGGAAACAATAATTAAACTTACATACGATTGTACTGGTCCTATCTTCAAATAAAAACTTGTCAATCTGAGGGATACTACATTGATTTTTATTAACCATATTGTGTTGCAAGTAGAAAGCGGTGTCTTCTTTTCATTTTTTTCCAAATAAAAAATCCTTTTTATGTTCTTTTTTAGTTCATGTTATTAATATTTTGAAATTTTTAATGCAGTAGTGAATAGTAACAAACCCATAAATTGTAGAGAAAGTAAGAATAAATTTTTTCTTTATTCCTGTTATTAATTAAAAAAAAAGTATGTTATACAGAAATATATATTTACAATAATAGTATGAAATTTGTAATAATTTTTGACTTATGATTTTTTTGCTCGCCAATCTAAAAACTCATCAACGTTTTCATCATCGCTATCAGAATCACTAGTACTTTCTTTTCTTTCTAATACTTTGCATTTTTCTTTGCGTTCAACCAACTTTAACACACGAGACCAATTTCGCATTTGTTCTTCAATAACATCAATTTGTCTTTCTTCTGCTGCTTCTTCTTGATTTTCACAGATGATAAGAGCTGACTGTTCTTCTTGTTCTTTAATTTCTTTTTGAAATTTCTCCCATTCTTCTTCTTTAGGATCCTTATACTCTACGTGCCGGGCCTGGAAATATTAATAAGTATTAATTAACTATAGAACAATCTTGAGAAAAGATTTAAGAAATCTTTTAATTTATATGTTTTTTTACCTTTGCATCCATTTTTGGATCATCAAAAAATCCTTCTGGTAAATTAGTAGAGTTTGGTTCTCTATTTTCTTGAGGAGGCTCTATAACAGGATTTGACTTTTCTGCTTTAACCACATGTATTGTACCAGAATCTATATTACTACTTGTTGGATTTACACTAACTGCGCTTATTGTGCTAGTAACAGATTTTGAACTATCAAAAAAGTCGTCTGGTAAGTCTGGTACACTTGGTCTTTGATTTTCAGTAGTATCAGGATCTTTTTTTAATATTCCTTTGAGTTTTTTTGGTTCGCTAGAGCCATTAATAGATGTTGATGATGATCTTTTCAGAACACTCGAAGTTGTTTTTTCTACGGGTTTCAATAGAGTGGGCTTAACTCCTTTTTTTAAAAGTTCTGTGTTCTCTTTGTGCACTTTTGAATTGAGATGTACAGCCCATACAGCTTCACTTTTAACTACAAGTTTGCATACAACACATACTAGTTGATCTAGTTCGTTATACGTGTGAGAGAGTTAAGGAAAATAATAATCTATTAGAAAAAAAATGATTAATGAAATGTATTTAACTTTTAAAAAGTTGATTGCATTATTTACAACATCATTACATGTTAAAAAAAGTTAAAATTTGTATAAAAGGATATCTGGCAATTGGTGATTCTATTTTTTTTACAGCACGTTTTTTTTTAGCCTCCAGCATAGCTTTTCTGAGATCTTCCTTGGTCACTTTTTTCGAGGATGCCATTTTTTAAATTTGTTGGTAAAAACACAAAACTAAAACAAGATATTTGTAAACAAAACTATTTGACTCTGGTAGAGAACAACACTATTTTGGTGGGTTATGTTATTGATATGCTCAAGCTGCAGACGACATAAAACTGTCAGTTTCAAAGGCGTCAAATTTGAAAATATTACTAGTTTATTTCTCAATTTTAAAGTTCTTCAACATGCGCGTTGATGCAATTATATATTTTATTTTATTTTGTTTTAGAACTATTTAGTAACTGTCTTATAATTATTATGCAAATTATTACGCTCTATCAAAGCTTATTTGAGATTTCACGATTGTCAGCGCGTTTAGGATTTCAACAAGTCGGATCCAAGAAAATCTGCATGCAACTACTCTGCAGTCCGGTCCAAAAAAAAGAAGACTTTGATGAATCATTTAAAACAATTTTATTTTCACTGCGCAAATAAAAATCTGCCTACTGTATAGTCTTTGCAGAAATTTCTACCTTATCGACTTTTTAACAAATCTTTCATTCGTTCTCAATAATTCTTTTATGTCTAAATAATTTTGATTTTCAAACCAGCCACAGGGCTGTCATTAAAATCCTTAACTTTACAGTTGATCGTTAAATTTCGTTAACATTAAATTTCTTGAGATATGACATTTATGAATATTGAAAAATTAAATATTGATTTTTTGGTTATTATACATTTCATACAAATAAACATATCTCAATATTTTAAAGCTTAAGTGTGAGTTGCAGACTCTTTTTTTCATCTGTTTTTGAAATTCAAGCTGACCCGAGTGGAAATTGAAAAAAATTTTTTTGTGTAAATCTGAAAGAGCAAAGAAGAAATTTAACCAAGTAATATACAAATAAATTTGTCAAAGAAAATTGATTCGTTCAGTGGTACATTTTCACGGACTTATTGAAATACATATTTTGTCAGTATCAGTTTTATTATATAGTTACAATAAAATAAATTTGTTCAGAAGAAGAAATTGGAGAAAGAAAATCTGAGATAACATCGCTACAGTTAGAACGATTCCAGTAGCTCAAGTTTAATACGGGTACTATAATAAGTTTTGTTGAAAAATTATATATTTGCATACGTTGGAAATATTTCCTCTTGAAAACCTCAAATTTTCGGTCAAGTTGCACTACTTATGCTGGGGTAAAAAAAAAATTATTTCTAAAACTTATTCACCATTATTTAAAATTAAAGTCAATATCCTAAATCAAAAGTCATGTGTCGTTCTCTTTGTAAGCAACAAAAAAATAAAGTTAACTATTTGACTACGGAGATGTATATGAGTAATCAGTTCAGCCTCTACATTTGTTCATTATGCATCGTTTTGATAACGAAATACACGATAAGGTGAAATTTTCTACGGCAATGAAGCTGTGAACTTGTCTCGATTTAGAATATCTCTCACGTTTTACAACTGGTGCGCGTATCATAACCACGGGGAGTGACCGATCTATAAGCAATGGGCGTGGCCAACTGATGAGAAATGGCGAGAAATGCGTCTTGCTTCTTGTATCGTCCATCCTTTCCCAGACGGTTTTCCAGACATCATCAGTCATTCTGGCGCCGTAAGATTTAAGTTTACAATAGAACGCCTCACTTTCTGGCGCCGAACGGATTACTGCATTAAATTACTATACCATTAAGATAAGTATGACTTGATCGTGTCCATTGTTACACAAAACCAGCAACGTCACCTCGCTAACGAGTTCACGTAATAGTAGACACCTGTAGATAGAATAATAATCAATTTCTTGTGCACGAGGCTTGCCCACCTTGCATTGCGGGTGTAATAGTTAATGGCTTGTTTGAAGCATCCGATGTTTCTACGTTATCACATACGACAAAGTTCACATTATCGCCCGCTACTCTGATTACTTTTTTTTTCACTTCGTAAGTGCGCACGCTATTTTTCGCCAACCCCTAAGCAAAAATGAACTTTTGCGGTTTGACCGTAAAAAGTTAGTTTCGGCGGGAGTAGCATAAAAAACAATATACGCACCTGCGAAGCGAAAGAAGAAAGCCTCAGAGCACATTTTTATCTTTGAGGCTTTCTAGTTTGTTTCTCCTTGGGCACGTAATCATATAAGTACTTCAACGAGAATGATTTTTGATTTTGAAAATTTAAGAAATTTGCATGAAAAAAATTCATAATTTTAGTTGGTCAATCGCGAGCTTGTTTCAGCAAGCACAAGTTTCGGAGAGAAGCAGACAAAAGAAAGAGAGCCGTCGCAAAACTTTGCAATAAAAATAAATAGACTAACTAAATAAGTGTAACTCGATAATTTACATGACTTTAAAAGGGAAAATTTTACAAATTGTATTTTAATACGTTATATTGATCTGTAAACGGGAAAAGGCAAGTAATATTAAAAGACAAATATTTCATAATTTTTTTTTACACACATTTTTTTATTATTTTATTATTTTATTATTTCTTTTGACATTTTATATTTTTTTATACGCTTTCTCAAACATTACTATGTACAATATAATACAATATGGTATATTGACGCAATTCTAACCAGATGCATCTCATTATTCATGAAAATAATGTGCTCTGTGAGATAATTGCTCCGACCTCCTAAACATTACATTTATTTGTTACAAATAAACAAATGTTATTGTTCTATATTCGTAGATGTTACAATATTTGAGTCTTTTTCTTTTTTATTTTTCATTCTTTTGTTCTGAAACCATATCTTGATTGTGCGCTCTGATAATCCAAGCTTTTCGCTAAGTTCAATTCGAACCGATCTCTTTAAATAATTATTTTTTTCGAATTCTCTACAAAGCTCAAGGAGTTGATCTGTGCTAAAGGTTGTCCGAGTTCTCTTGGGCTTTTTAGTGTCCTGCTCATCAACAGACTTTAAAATCGATTTCATTTCAGTAGATGCTCTTTGGCATTCTGGATATTGCACTGCATTATTTTGAATTCTGTATTGAAATGCTTGCGTTGAATGGTATTCTACAGAGTATTCTGGATTATTTAGGATGATGTAATGCACTGTTTTTGGTGGTTGATAATTTGAATAATGCACTGCGCTATTTTGCATGCTGCAATGCATTGTCTGTGGTGTTTGGTATTCTGGATCATGCTGTTTATCCCTTTGCATCTTTTCATTCAGCCATTCTTCGACTAGTTCGATTTCTGATTCTTGCGCTGTTGTGTTCTGGATATTGTCCTGCTGTCTATATGGTAGTTGGTGTTCCGATAATGCAGCATCTATAGACGATAACATTTCATAGTCATAGTCTATATTTTCCAATGTTGAGTTATTTGCAACTTCCAGTAAATAGGCCTCTGCGAATTCTCTTGATGGTGCAACATTGGCATGTGGTATTTGAAGATTATCGGGGCACGGAATTGAAATAACGGAGTTCATTTTCACTTTTTTTTAATCAAAATCAAAAACCACAAAAATTTTAAAAATTGAACTCTAAAATTGCACTGACTGGAATTACGATTATTATTCACGTCACTTTGATGCTTCCGAGACGAGCGTCTTCGAACAACTGATATTTTTCACAGTCTAAGAAGAAGAAGAAGAAGAAGCATTTTAGAGATGACTTTTTTCGCATGGCTGCCTATACCATCATCCAGAGTGTATTAGCTCCTCCTACTTTTTAGGTCCAATCCCCGTTCCCCCTTTCGCCTCCCACTACGCTTTTTAGTTCCGTTGTATGAGCTCCCCGCCACACCAACAAAGTAAATCGAGTGAGGGAAGAGACTCTTCTGCCTCTTATCTCCCTTCTTCCTATCCCTCGGAGATGTTTAGCTGAAATCGGTGAGAATCGCATGAATTTGGAGGTCCTAAGTCCCTTCAATAAGAATTGCGAATGTTGGCGCTAATACCTTCAAATGCGCAAAATGGAACAGGATAATTCAACGATGGAGCAGACCAGGTCACCAGAAAGACATCTCACGGCCTAATTCAGCCCAGGAGATGATCTCGACAGCGAGTGGCGAGTCAGGCGGCCGAGACCCGGGTAGAAGTATTAATATGAGTCGTACGCGCCGACGCGCCCGTCAGAGCTACGATTGATGTATTTGCCGTCGGTAGGGTGTCCGGTCTCTCACTGAGACCACACATAATGTTTATTTAGAAAAATTGTTAATCTTGTGCGTTTGTTTCTTTGAGTGAGAGAGTATGATTCGGAATTTTGGAAAAATTCGAGTACCCGAAAATTCGAGTTCTCGGCTCGAACTAGAAAAATAACTCAACTACACGAAATTATGTTTATTTCAATCTTTTAGTAAGTGTACAGAATACATGAAAAATAAAAAAGCCGTTTTTCGATTACTTTTTTGGGAAATCTGTCATCCTTCGTGGCTCAGTTAAAATATCATTCATCATTTACCAGACTATTGTCTATACTTCATCAGACATTCTGGCGCCGAAAGATTTAAGTTTACGATGGACCGTCTCACTTCCTTGGCGCCGAACGGATTACATTAAATGACTATTAAGATAAGAAAACCATTGATCATGTCTACTGTTACACTGAACTCACAGTTACTCCGCCATTTTGTTATGAAAATCAATAAAAAATTTTTTTGAGTTCTTCAAGGCATGTATTATTAGTTACTAAAGTCCCAAATTAAATGATCTATGGCGACCACCGCAAAAAATTACCGAAGTTCAGCATGTTAAAAAAATCTTGGGGTAGTGTTATCCCTTATTAACATGGGGAGTGTGTTGATTGCAACCGGTTATTTGCAGCTAACTGATTAATAGCTGTTCGTTATCAATGTGACGAAAGACACAATAATGCCAACGTCCCCGTCTATCTAATTCCCCAAAACAAGACCTAGGTGCACGCGTACCCTAAACAGTATTTGAGGATACCAAAAGTCTTAAATAGTGAGGTTTTTTTCAAAAATACCAATTTCTCTTAACTGTCGATTTATTATTAGTATGCTGTTACTATACAATAAATGTTATTTTGGAGGAATCATTTTGCGATTGACTGGCTTAATAGATGAATAATTACTACAAAGTAGTACTTCCAATCTATGTTAAACATTTGCAAGTATACCTTCAAGTCGACGAGAATTTTTTTAAAAATAAATAAAGTTCGATTCATCGTTTTATCAATCGAAGGATCGTTTTTTTACACCTACAATCACCGAACTTTATTGTAAGCCAAAATCTTATGCTTAAAGAAATGCAAGTATTCTTGTATCTCTGATAAATCGTGAAACTTAAGTGAGATTTTTAGAGATATTAGTAGAGGAAGACTGTATAGAAAGTCTCTCGGCTTCATGCTTGGTGATAAGGGTCGTGCGATATGAGCTGGGTATTTAATGATAATCAAAATAGAAACAATGAACTCCAATAGTTTCTCAAATTAACTGCTTGGGAATGACTTAAACAATCGTTCAGAAGATGCTGTGATTTTTTTTTTTTTTTTTTAGAAAAGTTAGGTACAAGTCTCAAAAAGGAGTATAGACATTTTCAGCTTCTTCAATCAAAAAATTGAACTTCCATCGATAGTATTTTCCTTTTTTAATGCTTTTCGATTGGTCATTGTAAATAGTATTTTTAAGTAATTTTTTAATAATTTTTTTATACTTTGGCTCAATCGATTCAGGCACCGTCAAGCCAGTACGCGTCACCACCTACTTGCTAGGTAAGGCCATCGTCTGGGAATGAGGCACGCGTAGCTTTTCAAGTGTATTATTGTAGTTCTTGCGTTGCAGTTGCGTTGATATCAAATCTTTTTGTCACAAACTATAATTTGTCTATAATTTTATCTGGTTTTCATGCACGCATAGATATGAGATTTTATTTCATAAGATAATCAAGCTAGTGGAAAAAAGGTCAAGATGAAATATGCAATAATGTTGTACACCATATTAAAAATAAATTTTTGTTTTTCGACTCTTTATTACATTTTATTACAGTTTATTACATTTCATTACAGAGATGAATAATCTTCATAAATTCAAATTAATTAAAGTTTATTCTTAAATACTATTTTTGAATATATGTAATAATAATTTAAATTCAAAATCCTTAAAATAATACATACAAAATATAAATGCCTTGAATGTTCGAAATCATTCGTAATTTTACGTTTTATTACAAATCATGATTTTACATGATAGTCTCAATTTTTAATTTACTTATGATTAATAATATTTTTACTAATAGCCATTCGAAAATCAATCCAAAAAGTGCTTACACTGAATTCTCAACAAGAAACAATAGAATTTATTCAAAACATTTGCTTTAAAATACATGCATTGATTTAAAAAAAAAAAAGATAATTAAGTTTGAATGATTACACAATAATATAAACGAAAACACTGTCTCTGTTTCTATTGTTTCATGCGGTTTACATAGTTTATATTTTTCAAGAATAATTTGTGGCTTGGATGGTATGTGATCTTACTCTAAACTTTAAAAAAGTAATGTTTTTCCATTCTTGGATTTTTGTTGAGATCTTTCGTCGGCCCAATGATGAAAGTCAACGAACTCCACATCTAAGTATACATTTATCAATAATTTATTAAAATAAATAACAAATAATGTCAAATTAAATGTTTTCCTTTAACTTAATGTTTTTTAGGGCCTGTCTACTTTATCATTATGTTTCCGTAGAGCCTTGCATAAAAAATATTTAGGAAAGTTTTATTGGATTATTGGAAAATGGGAAATTACTATATGAATATTTGATAATTTTTTGCATACATACAAAGAAATACATATATTACAATTTTTTTTTAAAATTACTATTTACAGTATAACGCGACAATTTGAGGCGATTTGACCAGATGCATCTCATTATTCATACAAATAACGTGCTCTGTCAAATTGACAATTTATTGTAAATCATCTACTCATACACTATCAGTTATCGTTTAAGGTTCTTTAGCAACCATCAAACGTCGCAAATATTTTTTGAACGATTCTGTAGTCACCTTCACTTTGTTACTTTCTGAAGCACACAACAGATCCTTCTCGACAGAAGCCTTAGAAAATTTCTTAAGGTAGTTCCTACGCCACAGACGGAATCAATCAGTTTTATCGCAACACCGCAGACTGTACCCGTGCTCTCCCGCGCAGCCAATTTGAAAATTTTACAATGTGACTGGACTCACACACGCTCACTCGTGTACATGCATTCATGCTTTCGCGGCTCAAAGTACAATCGAATTGACAGCTTTGAATCAACTTTTCTCAAAAACTGTAGTGACAGGTGTTTTTTTTAAGCTAGCTTTCAATACACGCTGGACAATCATCTCCTAGTTTTTGAACAAATTCTATCGATGCGTTTTTTTATAATCATGCAAAAAGCGCCTATTCAAGATGCTATCATAGAGATCTAGCGTTGAAGTATTAAACTTTGATTGGTTACATCTCGAAATTTTATCGCTGAGCATCTGCATTATGAAAAGCAACTTTAACAAGAAGCAGTTAAAATTTACAAAAGATTCTATCGATAGTCATTTTTTATATAACTCCCTTAAAAAACTTAAATCTAATTCGTTACTTCTATTCTTACTTTGGTATATTTTTTAACGAAAAACAATTTTATAAACAAAATTTATCGCTACGTATAAATTATATAAACAATGTAGCAAATGGTTAAACGAGGTATCATCTTACGTATTTGAAGAAGGTAATTCGTTTTTTTGTTTATCTTCCTTTTTTTTCTTCATTCTTCTATTCTGAAACCATATCTTGACTTGGCGCTCTGATAAATTTAGATTGTTGCTAAGAGCAATTCGGACAGGTCTGGTTATATATGAACTTCTTTCGAACTCCTTTTCCAGCTCGACAAGTTGTTTTGACGTGTAAGCGGTTCGATTTCTTTTTTGTTTTTGAGTGACCTGCACATCAACTGGCTTCGAAATTGGATTAAAATGTTCAGTTCCTTGTTCTTTTTTAACTTGCCGAAATTGTACGTGAACATTTGAATTTTGTTGCACTGGGTTTTCTGAAGTGATTTGTTGATTTTGTACACATTGAAGGTTATCGTGGTACTGAAACTTTATGTTTTCCGATAGTTGGTGCTGTTCTGAGTTATTATTCATCGGTCTATCGGTTGCTAAATTATATGATGAACTATTAGACTCAAAAGGTTGTACACTTCCGACTACTTCGTTGCTTTTCGTTGGACATGATTGGTATTCAAATTGTACATTATGTTGCGTCACGAAGTGCAAATTATTTTGTTGTTGAACTTTCAAGTTTTTCAACACTGGATATTGTGCCGAGATATTGGTAGTAGTCCTCGGTAATTGATAAGGTGCACTTCGTACACTTTTTAATGGTTTCAAATTACAATTTGTTCCATTAATAACTTTATTTTGTTCCCTTTGCGCCACTTGAAACTGGTTATTATTTTGATAATTTGACGTGTTCTCTTTTAGAACTTGATATTGTGTCGAGGGACTAGATAACTGGTGAAGAGTATTCACCGGTTCATACTGTTGTTGTTGTTGTTGTTGCATACTTTGTGTTAAATCGTTCTGATCCACGTTCGATCCATTCGGAATATTTAGTTGCACTACTTGATTTATATTATATTGTTGCTGCCATTGAAAATTGTTTATTGGTGTGTGCTGCATCGAAACGTTCTCCACCTGACTTTGACTCACTTGTTGATATTGCTCTGGATTATTTTGACCTATATCATTCTCTGGGTGCACTTGTACGCTGTTTGGTTGTTGGTTGGACCCTTGTCCGTCTTTCGACTCAAATAGTGGCACTATATTTTGACATAAATCCTCCAAAAATGAAAAGTCTAACTCCGGGAAGAGTTCCATTTTTACGATTTTGAAATTTAAATCTAAACAACACAAAATTTTTAAACTGTAGCACGGTAAAGTTTACTACACACGAAAAACAATCATGATCCACGAATGTGCTTTTGATGCTTTTGGGACGAGAGTTTTCGATAGACTGAAATTTTTCTTAGCTTCATCAAAAAGATAGCTACAATTTGGTTCGTACAAAATGTTATCTCTCGAAAATCACTAATTACTTTTACGAAAATCAAGCAGCGAAATGCTTGCGGCAATGACGTATACTTTCGAATGAGTCTTTGACCGGTTATCATTGGCTGGCATTCATGATCTACTTGAGAGTCTATTGGTTCGTTTTAGATAAGTGCTCAGGGGCCTTCCGTTAATTACGTAAGTGTCTTTGGGGGGGGGNGGGAGAGGAGGGGGGGGTGGCCGAATTCCTTACTGATCGTGTTGTGAGGGATAGGAAAACCACTACAGGGGGAGGGGTCGAAAAAATCGAAAAAAACCCTTACGTTATTAACGGTAGGTGCATCTTGGTCATTTAATTCGGTAATGAGCTGAGAATGTAAGTGCATATATAAAGTAGTATAGTATATGTGTGCGTCTTGGCTCGTGTACGACCCGTTCTATTATTTTTCTACTATTTTTTCACAGTTATTTATGTCTTGCAACATTCATCTTAAAAAATACAATTAAAATCATAGCCATTGCACATCTGGCAATGTCAAAATTTAAGTTTATAATTTTAAGCGTGATTTTATTGTAAAGAGTGTAATTATTCCTATTTATACATATCGAAATAACTGATCGTTCTTTATTTATGAGCAACATCTCGAAAAATCAAAAGCACTCCAAACATAATTTTTCAATTGTAGCTTTTCAAATATCCTTCGGATCCTCGTGTTAAATACATTTCAATTTTAGCGAAACTCCGTTTTAATTTTACCTTTCCTTACTTGGGTTATATACGTTTTGTGTAACGTCAAAGTTACCGAGGATACTAGAACGAACCTTAGTTTAGAAAGCAGTAGTGACCATCATGTACGTATAGAGTTAGTGACGTAAAATAAATACGTTCTTTGATGTTAATGAATGAATTCTCAAATTTTTATAGTGCACTCTTCGTAGCGTATAGAGACCTGTTTGCATCAGAAATATTACGAATTCATTTAAAAATACAAAATGAATGAAGACAAAGATAGCGTTGCAAAACTCATAGTCTACCAGCAAGACTTAAAATTGGAAGCAGAATATATACAAAAAATTATTGCAAAATTAGATGCACAATTAGATGCTCTAAAAGTAAGAATAAATGAAATCAAATTTTATTTCATCAATTTATTTGTTATTCATAATAAAATTTTAATTTTATAGGTAGAGCAACTAAATATACAAACTGAAATTAGAAAAAGAGAAAATGCCACCTCTGCTAATGCTTCAACTGATAGAAATATTGTAATAGAAACTGAACGTAATCGTAAGCCACAACATCTTGATCTCAGTATACCCAAATTTGATTGCATTGAAGAGGATGAGGATTAATTTTGATGAAAATATTGATTTACCACAACAGTATTTACAGAAATGTTGCTCACTAAGATAAAACAGTGTAAATAAAATTACTCAATTTTCACTTTTGATATTCTGCTTAAGTAAAAAAATTATTCCCAATGTAAGGTAAACTAGGAAAATAAAAAGAATCTATTTTAAAACAAAACGATCATTAATTTTTATTCTTAGCCTAAAAAATTGATAATCTATACACATTCATCATATAAGTGATCAAACAATTATAGTAGTCAACTATCTGTCTTTGAAATTTATGATAAAATAGTCTATGAATATAATCCTATTTATACATATGTACATTTTACGAAGGATTTCCTTGTGGTGGTCCAAGTTGTGATGGATCGTCAACAACAAGCTGTGGCGGTTTAAATTGTTCTGCCGAAAGTCTTGTGAATAGTATACCAACTCCTTCAATGAGGGCTAATAAAACTCCTCCAATTATTGCACTACCTGCCATTGCTGGCACACCGTTCCTTGCAGCTAATATACCTCCTGTGGCAGCACCGCTTATGATTGAGTTCCAAGGATCTTCTTTTTTTCTGAAGTGTACTAGTGTGCAATCTATAGTAGAGAACATGCCACCCCAAATTGCAAAATTACCAGCAATGATTGGGGATCTTTGTTTGATTGCCATCATGCTTCCCAATAATCTTTTATTCATTCCACTGGGAGCATTTCGAAAGCCTTTTATACTTTGAAATACAGCACCTCCAATAGCTCCCATTGTAAAGGCACCTCCACAATCGTCAACAATTCTCCAAGGGCATGGTTCTCTTGCGTATTCTTCCATGTTCTGAAATAATAATAAGAAAATAGCTTTAAGTACAATGTATTAAATGATTACATAACAAAATGAAATATTTATGATGAAATGAATGAACCAAAATTGCAATAAGAAAATTTAAATCAATATTATCCATAGTTAACTATCAAGACACAAAAAACACTTATAATATCTACATCTTAAAAATGTACTAATAGTTGATCAATTCAATTATTAAAAATTAACAAGCTGATATAAATGTTCCAAAATGAGTAAATTTTATAATGTAATGCAGTTTATAAATGATAATTTTAATAAATACAAAATGTCACAAGAATTGAAGTAATTTGAGGCAACATATCTAAGTAACAGTTTTTTTATTAAAAACTCAAGGTTTTTGAATGATGAATAGTTTCTTATGAGATGAGTTATGAAATATGAACAATGAGAAAAACTGGATACACATGTACAGAAAATGTGTCAAATAAATCCTGAAGATTGTCAAGCAATAATAAAAAATTTCGACTCATATCTCGACATAGAACTAGTTTGTGAGACAAATTGCGTACAATGCATCGTCACAATCGAAATTATTTGAAAAATGTAGATTGCTAAATCAGAGAGTTAGGTTATAACGATGTAGAAATCTTGAGTTACTCTATGCGACTGCACGATGATGATATTCACAGTCTCTGAGCCGGGGACTAGGCTAGGACTATATTACAGGGGTTATCTCGTCTATGATATTTTCTCGCAGCTCGTAAGTTCCTCAACCTAAGTAGCAATGATAGAAACGGTTATTTACCCTATTTTATCGATAACAAATTCTCAACTTCTTGAGGTATGAATTGTCGTCCTCAACGGCGCGAGGTTGCGATGCAGAAACGCCAGGCAGAAACGTGTATAACAGCAAATGCAAAAGAGCTCACGCGATTCGGCGCTCAGCTAACGTTACCATCTATCTCACGCACACGGGGAATACAGAGCAGACTGATTGTTCGCGAGTCGAATCTTCTTCTGCTAATAAAATAAGGGCATGACAATGCGAGCATCGGCCGTCGTTGGCATTTCAATCGAATGTTTCGACGATTTCATCTCATTCGTGCATGAAAAAATTAACAATAAAGCATTTTATTGAAAAAATTCAAGCAGAAAACACTTGCGGTTATGCATTGCATTGTACTCGAGTCGGCCGACCAGTGCGCATCGTCGCAGACGCGTCGTGACGGCGTTACTACTTCTGCTATGCGCGGCGCGTGGAGTTACCGCGCCGCGAAATTCAAACTAAATTTTATTGTTTCTTCGCAATTTACAAACGAGTTTGTAAAGCAATAATTTTAACTCATTTTCAATCGAATCGTTATTTATTTTGTCAGAAAAAATGAAACTTTTGAGATCTTTCGAGCGACCGACGAACGATGCGAGATCGTACATTCTCAACGCTGCATTACAAACGCGAGAGTTTGCGAGTGAGTATATTTATAGATTTCGGTGTAATCGGCTAGAAAGTAATATTACCAGAATAGAATGTCCAAAGGGGCTCTCCAAAAATAATCTGTTTTCTTATTGAGTTGGTATAGCGCGAATGCGAACGTTATGGTTAACAATTCAGTATTAATACGCACAACGCTGAGATAGTATCTCCGAAATAATAATTGTTTTATTCGCATACTTTTTCGATAAAAAAAAATTAAAATTACCGAGGTAATACTTTCCGTAGTGTTGGAATTTATTTATTTGAGTTTTTCCGTAAACATTTGAATATAACATTCAGCTATACAATTTTTCTTATAACAAACTTCAAGGGACACTATCGATTCTTTTCAGTTTACACGATATTTGTTGTATACAAAAAAGTATAATGGAAAATACCCAAAATACTGTGTGCAATAGTGCCGGTGGTGATGGTGCCAAAAGAGTTACTGAGCTACCTTTGAATACGGAAATGGCAGTCCCTGCTCAAATGCATCCAAATCAAACGACAGAAGTACCGGAAATATGTCCAAGACTGGCGGGGGGCGACAATTCACAAATTCAAAGCGAAGTAAATGATTTTACTTGAATATTGAACGATGACTCGAAATTGAGATCGACTAATAAAGGTGCAAATTTTCATTGTATTTTAGAAGAACGATAAAGCGAGCATCGATGCCACCCCGTCGTGCAATGGCAATGCCACGAATGAAGTCGTGAAATTAAAAGCAGCGTTTGAAGTATGTATTTGAAAAAATGTATAATCATCTATTAAAGATACGCGGGCGGTCTTATTTTCATTGCGATTTTAATTATGTTCAGGCATGCTTAGCCGAAAGGGACGCTTTCCGTAAAAAGCTCGAGGAGGCCGAATCGAAGTTATCAGCTCTTCATCAAGCGACTAATAAGCAAAACGACTCGGGCGATCTGAACTTCGAGTTAGACAAATTGAAATTGAACTTGGAAAATACGAAAATTGCCCTCGAGGATCGCGAGCGACGCGTCGCCAATCAAGAGAGCCAAATATCCGCCCTAACCAAGCAAGTGAGCTCGCTTAAGGAAGTCGTGGCCATTACCAAGGACATGCTGAACATACGCAACACGGAGATGAAGAATCTCCAGGAGAACGTGGATAAAATGGAGACGAAAATTTCCGAGGAACGCGAGCGTCACAACAGCATGCTCAACAAAATGAACACGGCCGTGCAATTGAACGCCGATCTAAAAAAAGAATACCAGACGCAGCTGAGACTGTTTCAAGATTTGCGAGGCAAGTACGAGGAAAAAGTCGAGCTTCTGAGCGAAGAAAACAAGGCTTTGGAAACAGCGGTGCAAGCTCAGCCGGCCCAATGACTGGTGTACAGGCTGTACAAATCAGCCAAAAAAGATCCTTAACCCAACGAGCCTCGATGATTGTCTGAATTTGTATGTGCCTCTATTATGACAGTTGTGCGCAGATACTTGCGCCAATATAAATTTTATCTTTACCAGTGAGCGTGATTCGATATTTTCCACAATTTTTATAATTTCGTTTCCACTACAATAACGCCACGAACTTCTACCTATGTCACCTTATCGTTCAATACGACGGAGCAGTCAAAAACTTTCACAAGCTCATTAGAGTAATCTTGAACTCTTGAATTTATCGCTGTAAACTCACCAGCGGTTTGAGATGAATTTATTTATTAATCTATTGATTGGTAGCTATACTTGATACCGTTTTGAATTATTCTCAAGTAAAAATCTTTTCTAGTTAAATATATGTTATTGTTCATATCATTCGTTTTTTCTGTATTTTTGAGTTTTTTATCTTATTCTAACAATATTGATATACTATTAATGTATTTATTGATACAGATTTTCGATATATTATAGGATAAAGATTTTAGTAAACAGAACTAAAATAATGAAAATGATTCTGTGAACATTTTATCTCGAGCAAAAACTGAAGCACATAACGAAAAATGTTTCATGGACGTTTCAGCTTTTATTTTCAATAACTTATATATTTTAAGCCAAATTAAAAAGCTTTTCAGATTGATTATTTTATACTGCAGATACATGAAGAAATTTTTGTACCGAAACATTACAAGTTTTTTTAGCTGTTCAACATATTTTCTCTGTACTGATAAAAACTGAAATAAAAATATTTTAAGTGAAAACATGATTTTTTTTAATTCATCGCTTTTAAAATGTTAATAAAGTGTTTTCAAAGCAAGAAGCAAATATGAAAAATAAATTTTTCAAGCATGCGAATCGCGATTAGTCATATAATAATCAAATTGATTCAAATATAATGAAATAGAAAATAGTGTCATGACTTAAAGAATAAATATTAACATGTGGTTAGTCAACAATAGCACGTGGGAAATCTCAGTGTGTCGCTCGATGTTGCTCTATTTAGTCCACGAACAATACCCGCCAACACACGTTAAAGTCGATTGTATTATAGCTGCTCGAAGATTTTTCAGTCTTCATTTACTCGCAATAGACGATACTTGTTACTCCAAATTTCAATTGTAGCATCACATCGAGTTTCATGAAGAAATAAATTAATTCTTCAAAGTTTTTCGCTTCGTGGTTAAAATGTTTGTTCAAAATAAGCGGGCTTACACTCGTGTTAGTAAAAAAATGTGCAATTACACGTGGTACATAAGCGATTACAGTTTGATTCGCAAAAAAACTGGAGAAAAATTGGAGTCCCCAAAATTCACAGTTGGCAAAAACGAAGTGAAAACTTTTTCTCTAATTTTATTTCCAGCGGGTGTAAATGCCGATTACGTGAATTCGGTTGCTTTGTGTTTGCATCATGAGGTAGCTGACATTACTAATGGACTGGAGGTCTACTGTACGTTTTCTATTTCAAATAATGAGATAACACTAGAAAAATCAAAATTTATCAACTTTACCAAGAATTGGAACTCAGTAGGTTGGAACGATTTTTGTACGAAAGAAGATTTCATTCGCTTTATTTCCAATTCCGATTGTGTGACTATTCACTGTAAATTGACCGTAATCCTAGGATATGAATCCATTGCGCGAGATGCAAAAGCCTTGATCCACAAAGAAAAAACTTCAAAAGAGCAGAAAGTAGAGAGTTTGTTTCTCTGTGAAAAATTTAGCGATATAAAATTAAAGACTGCATGCGGAAAAGTGGTACACGCGCACAAAGCTATACTTGCCTCTGCAAGTACGACGTTCAGCGCAATGTTTAGTCACGAAATGTTAGAAAACAAGTTGAATTGCGTTAATATAATCGATATTCATTACGACGTGCTCGTCGAATTGTTACGATACATTTACCTGGGCTGGGTTGAAAACATGGAGACTTTGGCTTGCGAACTGATAGCCGCGGCTGATAAGTATGAAATCGAAGGCCTCAAAAGTGAGTGTGAAAATTTTTTGAGCGAAAATTTGTCAGTTGATAATGCTTATGAAGTTCTTTGCATCGCTGATAGACATAATATAAAGGATTTAAAAATCCAATCCTTGGAATTTATCAAATTTCACATCAAGGAAGTTATTCAGTCGGATAAAGTGCAAGAAGTCAAGAAAAATGAGGAAGCCAGGCTCTTGGTCGATTTGATTTGTTCGTTAATCGGTGAAATATGAGGCTTAGAAGTTTCTCTGTGAGCAAATTTCAAAAACAGTCATGAATATTTTATTTTTTATTAAAAAATAAGATATTAATTAATTTCTGAAGACGTAATATCCATGCAATTATTGTACAAAATAAAAGCTTGTTCAACACATGCATTGTCTCGATGCTTTCATTCATTGAAAATGCCTCATTTAATATGTTTTCCAATGACAAAGATGAATCCAAGCGAGAGGAAACGACTCGGCACCTTAAACCCGATAATTTGTTGGAAAATCCCCAATACGTCTGTCCCTGACAGTGCTCCATGTAAATATACTGATCAATGGATGTACTTCACGGCGGTATACGTTGATCAGGTCACGCGTGCGCGTGTGCGTACCGTTAACGTAGTCTATCACGATAATCATCATCATCGTCATCATCATCATCAGATCAAGGGCCGAGAGTCCACCGTCACTCTCGTTTCGAGATGCACGTATATGACATATATTTGCGCGAGGCATTGTAACGTGATTTTCTTGCAAATCTAGTTCGACCTATATAAATTGACGACGCGGGCTTTGCGGCGGCTCTTCGTCGTTGGCCATAACAGCAGTTGGCTTATCGAGCTCGAGCAGCGTGAATCAATTTGCATATCGTTCATACATATTGATAATATACTTTCGTGCTTTATAATCTCTTGCTCAAGCATGGCTCGCGCGTCGGCAGCTGCGCTCTCAGGTAATGTTTTTCCTCGGCTTTATTTCTTTATTTTCCCCGCAAAAAAACAAAATCATCGTGGAAATGTTGTTGTTCGAACAGCTCTGGCCGTTGCGCTTCTGTCGCTGTCCAGCAGTGTCAAGGCCGGTTGTATACTCGAAAGGGGTGTAACGACGCCCAACGAGCACGACGCCTACACCTGCATTCGCAGCCAAGACATGAAAGCCGATCTCGCTCGTTTGCCGATGGACAACATGAAGCTCCTGAACGTCGATTTCCGCGACAGCAAGATCCAGAAAATCGGCAAGGACGATTTGCAAAAGTTGGGAACGAAAGCCTTGGGCATCAGCATCGTGCACTCGGGTCTCGAGGACATCGACGAGGAGGCGTTCCGTGGCCTTACCGAACTCAAAGCCCTCATTCTACGTCGAAACCGTCTCATTGACGTGAGAAAGAGTTGGTTCAAGGATCTCGATAAACTAGGTATCTGTCATCGTCGAATAATCTTTGTATTATCGCCTGATTCTACTAATGACCGTTACGATTTCCAGAGAGCCTTGACTTGAGCGGCAACGTCATTCGAGTTTTCGATACGGCTATCTTTGACCACACTCCCATGATTCAAGAGTTCGAAATTTCCGAAAATCAATTAACGCACTTTGACATCGACGCCATGAAAAACAAGTGGCCGAAATTGAAGAAAGCCGGTCTTCAGTGGAATCCTTACGAGTGGGGACAAGGCGTAAAAGTCATCGATTACGCCAACGCCAATCCGTCCATCGTTAAGAACTCGCGCGCTTCGATCGATGGGCTTCGAGACACTGCGAAATTGATCAAAGAATGCCAAGCTACGTTACAGAAAAAAGACGATGCCAAGGAGTTGGACATCTGCATGCAAGGAAAGCTGACAAAGGCCATCGAATTCCCGAAGCTTTTGGAAGGCGATAAGAACTCGAGCGACACCAAATCAGCGTAATTCTTACTGTTAATTGTTCGATCAATTTTTTCATTTGCATATGTTAATTTCAAAAAATGAGAACTTATAGAGATTTGCAATAGTATCTTCTTGTATGGCTCAGTTATGCGGCATATGTTAAGTGCATATAATTTTTGAATTTCAATAAAATAATATGTTTACACTTATTTTTTAATTATGAATGAAGAATTTAAAAATTATCCTTTATCTTTTCCCCTTTTTTTGATAGTGAAATTTATAATTTGCATCATTTTATCGTTGTTGAATTTATTTTTAAATAATTTATTGGATACCTCGTATATTCGAGAATTTGGATATCCCCGAAAATACGAAAGCTCAAAAATATGTTTATTGATGGTTTATTAAAAAAATGCCGCGTCGTCAAGAATTACAACTAAAAATTTAGTTAAAACGAAAAAATAAATTCAAAAATGAAAAGCTAATAATGCTGTAAACTTTATGAAAGCGATAACTTGCTGACAACTACTCATTTTAATTAAGCTGAAAGTCCTACCAAGTATCCGTCATTGATATTTTTGATGCGATTTTTTAATAGCAGTTAATATTAAGGTAAAAGGGTATATGAAATATCTTACTCAGCCAGGTTACAATATTATATCAAACAGATTGTAACACTTCGCAAACTATAAACTTCTAATTTACCGGTTTCAAGAGGGTAAATAATTTCGGGGAGCAAAATACCGCAATTGGTATTTTACGGGCTCTAGTCTACAAAAATTATTTTTTCAAACAAATTGAAATTTAGATCATCGGTGTATATCATAGTACACAGCTTATTTTGCTGAAGTAACCAAGAATAGGAATTTCAATTATGAAACAAACTATCATCGTATGTGACCTTGACTAAAAAATCAATGCTTTTCGGGCATTTTTATTCACTAGATAAAAGCAAAGTCCTCCATAGAGTCATCGTACAGCAGTCGCGAGCTCTAATGACTAAACGAGCTTTTACAATGAATTATATTATGCATTGACATTCGCCGTTCCAGATCTTCTTGTACCTCACGCGTTGCCTGTACCTTCGAAAATCCCCTTTATTCAATTTATCGCAATAAATGACATGTACGTATGCGCACTCGTTGCTACAATCATGAGCGCAATCATCAAATCAATCGTTCCCGACGAACGAGATTGAAATATTCTAAGCATTTTACACCATCCCCTCTTATAAAACGTTAGGTACAACTCTAAGACGAGCTCAGTCGTGCATAATAAAATTGAGCGTGCAGAACGTGTTGAGTTAAGATCATTGAGAAAAAAAAGTAGACAGCAAAATGAAAAGTAGCCTGGCCAAATGTTGCCTGTGCCTATTGGCCATGGCTGCAATGGCCGAGGCTTTTTGTTACCGCAAGAATCCCCTGAAATCCCAAGATATGGATGTGGAACAGATGAATCAACCAGGAAACTATTCCATATGGGTCTGCGTGAAATCAATTGATTTGGCCACTGATCTTGAAAAGGCACCAAAAGGCAACATTTCGCAAATTTGGTTCTCTATGTCCACAGTGGAAAAAATTAAGAATGAAGCTTTTCTTAAATTTTACGACAAACTTGTGAAACTTGAAATTTGGAGTAGCAAGCTAGCCGAAATTGAAGATGGAGCTTTCAAAGGTATGAGATTCAGATATTTGCGCTAGAAGTTAACTTTTTATAATGTACATTCGATTTTACTTGCAGGTCTACGAGAATTGAAAGGCCTGGTATTGCCTCGCAATGAAATAACGGTCCTGAAAGCTTCTTGGTTTAGAGATTTGTCTAAATTGCTGGAGCTGAATCTTGCTAACAATCGCATCGCCAGTATCGAAATCGATTTTCTCAAGTCCGTTCCAGCGTTGATAAATTTGGATCTTCGCGGAAACGATTTAGTTGCTCTACCGACGGACTTTGTCAAGCATCTTCCAGCAACATTGCGTCAACTAAACATTTTCAGTAATCCACTGAATTATCATCAACAGCTTCAAGTAGTCGAATGGAGCAAAAATAAGGATGACAAATTAACAAACGAGCCAAAGATGAAGGAACTCAAACACGTTCTCGAGCTAACGAAAAATTGCCTTGATGACAAAAATATCACTGACAAAACTAACGAAGCTATCGATAAATGTGTTGATGATAAGTTGAATGAGGAAGTTGCAACAGCCGTAAAATCTTAAGATAAAAAACGTCTTAAATGTTTACATTGCAAGTAGAAAAGTTCACGTTACATGGTAAATGTTGCTGAATTAATACAAGGAAATCCATGTAATTTCTCGCATGAATTGCCATGAAATAATTATCCATATGGTTTCCGAGTCATGTCCTTGTATAGAAAAGCTTACAAAAACCCAAATATTTTTCTATATAATTCATGCAAAGAAAAATAAAATGAAATCTTCAACTATGTAATTTCCAATATGCCATAAGATACTATGATATTTATACCTAAATACCGAAATGAAAATTTCAAATTTATGTCTATATACAAATTAATAAAATTTGAAGTTACGCAAATAAATATAATCAAATTAATATGTTGTAAATCCTAATTTATTCAATTATGAAAATTTTGTAAAATTTTAGCACTTCATAACAGTAAAGGTGGAAATTTGATTATCTAATTGAATTATATTCAATATTATTATGCACTCACACTCATGCGATTATTTTCATTATTTAATATTTAATAATATTTAATATATTATTCAATATATTATTGAATTATTTTATAATAAATTTACCATCTTAGTTCATAATTACAGATACGTTCGAGGCAGAAAGTTAAAGTTAAAATCTATAATCTATAAAAATGTATTATCTCTTGAATTACGAAGCAGTATTAGACCGGTTTTGTCGCAAAAATGTCCATACATTTTTCGATTAATATACTGGTCTATAAAAAATCTATACAAAAATCTCTGATATATCAGTTGCTATGGAATAAGTAAAACTTTCAAATTTTAAACTGCTGTTATTGATTGACAGGAGAATGTCAAAAGTAGAAAAAATGAACCACAATTCTTAACAATATTAGAAAATGTTTTATAAAAATAATTTAATTGAGCGACTTTTTTCTCTTTAAATCAAGATATAATAGAGGAAATGTCATAATTATCGTAGAGAAAATATAAAATAACATAACTATTACAGTTAACGTCTGCACTGTAAATATAAAATTAGTTAATTATATTACTTCACTAAATATGAAGTTTAACGATCCACAGCTTATTGAATCATAATCATGCACATAGAATATCATGGAGCAGCTTGCATAATTACCGATTACACTCACTAAATTTATCGCGTGTATAATGATAATGTTCACTCGAACAGAAATTGCGGCAAAATCGCACCGAAAAAACTTAATTGGCTAAAGCTTCGAAGGAACACTTATAAATTAATCGTACAAGCCTTCATTAACATGAAAAAAACTCAACTTTCACCGTTTGAAAAACTATAAAGCCTTTAAAAAAGTTTAATTCTCTCAGTTTGGAAGAGCTCATCGCGAGTGCAAAGAAGTAGTTTTCACATTTTCATTCAGATTAATTAAGGAACAATGCGATTCCATATATTTTTGTGCATGTTAATTTTTCTAATATCAGCTATTTCAATAAATAGTGCAAAAAAACACCAACGACATACAACAACGATAGAACCATCATTAGAAGAAGATGAGCAGCCACAACGTCCTATGCATATGGTTAGTAAAAATACTATTCAGTCAAAATAATCTCTAAAATGTTTAATTATCGAATTGTGTAGCGCCCACGACCTCCGATGCCACATCGTCCGCATCATCATCGCCCGGTATGTGAGCACATAGAAATGTTATAAATCTCATCTGGATACGTTAATACAAAGTCAAAGAAGTATTCATTATTTTAACAGAAAACGAGAGAAGTTTTGAAAAATTTTGTTTTTTACCCGGTGTCTGACTCCTTTTACCAATAAATAATCATTTTTAAATAAACAATAATTATATTTGTTCCTTGCTAAATAATTGGAGGTGAAAAACAAGATGAACCGTTTGAAAAAGAATTGAGAACAGCTATAAAAAAAATCTAAAGATTTTTTAAAATATTCAAAAACGGTCATTCACTGGATGTCGGTCAATCAATGGGTCGGTTACTAATTTAAAAAATGGTTCAATTGAATTCTTTCGAAACTTATTTCTTGAACAGTTGAACAGATTATTTATTTGATTCAACTTTTTAGATGAATAACCCATTAGTCAATTCTCCAATTACATTTTTGATAGATATATCTATTTATGCTATGTTATATAGTATTTGTTATTATTATTTAAAATTTTTCAAATATATTTCAGCGCCAAAAAAGAGAAGCGAAAGTGAGTAGCACATTTAAATCCAGAAAAAAAGGAATATGAATTAACTAAGTTTATTGCAGGACTCTCAAGTATTATTAGGTACTTGTCAAGTCAAAGTTTCTTCAAAACCGTCTATTCCAAAAAAACCAGTGACTGAAAAACCTAATCAAGCTGTCAACATGACATTAATGGCAACACAGAGTAAGAAAAATGAAAATTATTTAAAAAATGCATGTTTTTAAATCTAATTATCGTCAGATTAATCATAATATTATTTTTAGCTCCTAAACAGATGATGATTTCCATTTCTAAATTTTTGCATAGGTTTTGGTTTGAAGATTAATTATTTTATTTAAGTACGCGTTAGCAGCAATGACATTCGAAGACACAGTCATATTCGAGAATCAGTAAAAATCATTATTTATTACGCTTTTATGAATAACTAGTATGTAATCGCCGTAAAGTATAACCACCTAAAATCGCTTCTATTTTTAAAAAAAGGACAACCCGAGTAAAATTTCATTTACAAGTTGAACAGGCTAATTTATAATATAATAATATAAAATACATATAAACCATAGGCTTTTCAAAATGAAATTTTCTCTACTTCCAGAATTCAATTGCACGGTTACAATAGTATAGTTTACTGAATTCTTCATAAATTTTGAAAAAGCGATATCATCGTAATTCTGCATCAATATTATGAAAGTAAATTTAGTATTACATTAGAAAAAATATTGTACAAATATTTTACTCACTTGTAACATTGTCAGATATACCAATAAAATAATAATAAATAAAATAATGAAGATTCATTTTTATTAAAAATAGATTGGTCTGTAAATACTGAATCAACATTTATTAATAATTTAAAAAATTTCGAACTTTATTAAAATATATCTTTTAATTTATAGACAATCCGAACATTAGTTTTAAAAATTATTATTTAATTGAGGGTTTATAAACACCGAAAAATCGAAAAAAGTATATTTTGCAATAATAGAGAAAAATTGAGAATTTTAGTGCAGATGTATTCATAAAAGCAACAGGATTACTACGACAGTATTCGAGATCTAGTATCAATACTTATGACTATTAGCGAGGTAAACAGCAACGAATTGGCGAATTGAGATGCTACCTTCAATGTAGCGGTGCCTAACGTCGGGAGGGGGCGGCTTATGGTTATAATGCCTGATATACGTGGCAATTTTGAGGAAAAATGTTTTGAAATAAACAGGGTTTAAAATTTTCCAAAGAGTACGCGTGACCTTTTTGACAATATTTTGAAAAATCTAAAATGTTTAAAAAACTTCTGAAACATGTTCACGTATTCTTTCAACAATTTTTAATGCTTTTCGTTTATGCAATTTTTCCGTGAATTTGATGGTTCTCAAGTTTAAAAACATTTTTTGGGGTTTCAAAGTGTTTTTACTCTCTTTATATCGGGTTTACAAAAAAGTTAGGAGTAATACATTTATATTATTGTTTAAGCAATAAATGACAGTTTTTTCAGTATGTAAATAGCTTTAGATGATATTTTTAATATATTTTATAACTATAAGAAAAAGCGGTTGACACCGAAAACTAGAGTCCCGAAAATGAGTTGAATAATCCAATATCATTCTACCAAAACTTTTGGTCGTTATAAATCCATTAGTGTATCATTGATAAAATAAGTAATTAACAAATTTTTTGAATTGTGACGTAAAACACCTATATTTTGATTATCGGAAACACCGCGTGAAAGTTTGCGAGAGGTACATGCGCGAGGTGGCGGATGATCATTGAAAAATCATTCATCACATTCAGCTCTGGGAAGGTGTTTTCAAACTCATTAACTGTATCTACCTGACGTGATGAGATGCAACTTTTCAATATAGTATGCCTTGATTCGGTAGATAAAGTGTCGCCAAGTAGATTAGTAAATTACTTTCACTAGGTTGATACAGCGCATTTTCGTTTCAAATTTAATTGCATTGTTTTCCTCATTTTTTAAATAATCTAGCATCTCCTTTATACATCGATATTCGTTAGAAGATATATAGCATGTTCACACAAAATGAAAAACATTTTCAAGCCCATTAACCAGGTCTAGTAGACCTGATGTTTTTGTGGTCGAATCCGATGTCCGGATTTGACGTCAGTTTATCTGGATTTGCTCATATTCAAGGTCATTTGAAGGTTGAAATAAGAAAAGTTGATTTCAAAATTTGAAACGAAGTTAAAAACATATAGCAAAAATTTAAATGATGTAGATTGATCCTAAATTTGAAGCATATTGATTTTGCTCGTGCATGGCTGCGAGTTTTGCATATCAGATAAATCGCACTGCGTGGACGATCCCTTAATAAAATTGTATGCCATAATATTACGTGTTAATTTCATACCAATCTTAAAACATGTCTTATTAAATAAAGCCATCATAAATCCGCGGCGTAAGCGTGGTCTTGTATCTGTGGATTCCGAGATTTGATTTGATTTCTATTTATAATTGATTTTTCGCCTATCCGTGCAAGAAAATTAAGATTTAAAATTATTACAAGGTGTGCTTTTAGTGCTTAGCTTTCAGCCATGAATATAATTTGAAGGTTATAATTTATATTTTAAGAAATCGAATAAGGCACGACAAACAAACTTATTTGCACTGAACGCTTATAACATACACACACACACACACACACACACACACACACACACACACACACACACACACACACACACACACACACACAAAAGACAAAATGAGCTAAATAATTCAATACTAGCATACCAAAACTTTCGATCGTTATAAATACATTAGTACAACATTGATAAAATAAGTAACTAATAGTTCTACGATTTTAAAAAGCAAAGATTATCGGAAACCCCAAACCATAGTCGGAACGTGTTCATAGTAGTTGAAATATCATCTATCAGTATCACTGTCACCCCCTTCAAAACGGGTGTCATGAGCTTATCAGATATTTAGATGTCACAGAACAAAGAATAAAATATATTATCGACAGGTAGATTAGTACATTTTTTCTAGATTATGTTTGTGCATGCACTTTAAATTTTATTGCATTGACTTGCTCTTTTTATTTTTAATTTCAACAAACTTTGAACGTTTCTGTCATAGCTCTTTAAGCATCGATCCACTATTCATAACTTATTTATCATTTACGTATACACGTGTAATTATTCCATAAGTTATCTCTCATCTCTCGCACCTGTATTGTCGGTTTCACTTTATTCTTTTAAGGGCCTTAAAATAAAAAATAAAAATTGTTCAACTTTTAGAAATTTCTTTCTTTCTCTTTACATACAGATATTTCTATGAGCCTCAAGTTTTTTTTAAAGATTAATTACGTATTGATTTTCGAATGGCATTTTTGGATGGATTAAACTCGTCTGTGATGAATGACAAAGGAATGATTACAAGACAATGCGAAAAATATTAAGAACCAATTTAAAAAAGCTTTGAAGCTTAACAGTTTTTTTATTTAATTTTAAAATTTTAAAAATTGCAAGTTTAAAAATTGCAGAAATATCGTTCGTATTATTAATGGGTTAAAAGAGTTGTTTACACTGTCTTTAAAATGTACATTTGTTATTCCATAAATGGTTTACATTGAAACTTTTCGCAACTTAACTTTTTATCAGAAGTTGTAAAAATATTCAATACTTCTTCAAAAAATATGAAATAATAATTGAATTAGGACCAAAAAGAAATTATGTATTATACATCAGGGTTCATGTCACACATTGGATATCATGAAACCTCTTTGGACATATGACAATAACAAAAATATGAATTTTATAGATTCTTTTCGTGAACTTTTTATTTTACAATCTTAAATAAGTACTTATTTATTCATAAAATTTATTCACTTCTTGTTATGAACATTTAAACTCCAATGTTATCTTATCAAAAATATGAATAGTGGAGACATCTTGCGTTGACTCTTTAATTTGATATGAGTGCTATTTTATACAATAGTTTGTGAAGATAATATTTTTTAGTATTTGGATATATTGTAAGTATATATTTTATAAAATGTCAAATGTATTAATTTAAAATAAAAAACTTAGGTGTAATCTCAGCTTTATATCGTACCAAGTAGTACTAAAAGCAGAACTAATATCAATTAATTGTTAATATTTGTTTCAAAATAATGTTTCAACATTTAATTTGTCTTACAGCACTTTCAAAAGATGAACATTTTTCTGAATGTCAATACATTTTACCTTCAAGTGATATACATTTTTTATTGACGACCATCTTATTATCCCGTAATGTATATTTGTATTACCAGTAGAAGCTGTAAAACTATTATCATTGCATGATAAAAAATCACATTCTTTTCTAACTTACCGACATCTGTTATTTTGGAAATACCCAACATAACATATGTTATCTGGGTAAGGTTATGCAATTTTTTATCATACATAATAAAAGTAGCTGTCTTCTTTACCATGCATGTTTCATTTGTGTTCACAATTATAATTGTAAATCAATTTTTACATTGTTATGAATGTTAGTATTTATGCTGAGCGAAGCGTAAGTCTCCTTTGCACAACTTGAAAGTTTTTGTCTTAACTACCGTGCCTCAAAAGCTGCTTTTTTAATTCACATGAAATTTTCAGGATGCATGCTAGTACGGTCGAAAATTTGCTGTATAGTTTTTGGTAATAATCGGAATGCAAATATATAAATTTTTATACACTTTTGATGCAATGAGTTTAAATTTGTAGTATTAATGCTTATAATATTACAATGAAATGGAAAATTTTTTAATTATTGATAGTTTAGGGTCACTTGGCTTGTTCTGTGAAATATTTTTATCGTTGCATCAATATGCACTTTTTCGAATGATGCTTGTAATATGACATTTTAAGGTGGTCTGTACCCCACATTTCACATGAATAGAGTCCCTAGGCTCTTAAGGTAAAACAGGTCAAAATTGAAACTTACAAACTATACGTCTAGATGGCGCGATCGATTGATCATTTCGATTCATCAATTCGATTCATCAACCACTGAAAATACTGATGATCTATTCGTTAACCATTTTTTCTATATTCGAAATGTTATTATTGTAATTTTTTAATTTAGATGGGGTTTATTATATAAATAGAACTGAACTAACATTTAGAAAATAGAAAAAATATATACATAATCTAGAGAATAAGAATTGATTGATTTTATAATCATATCAATAAAGTATATTATACATCATGTTTTATGACACAATTGAATGTCTATTTATACACTTTAATTATTTACAATGCGTAGGAGATGTGCGACATTGACGAGGACTTTGAGACATCTTTTTTGTCTAAAAGTTTTTCCACATTTATTACATACCTGAGCAATATCTTTATGAGTCTAATAAATCAATGTAGATTATAGCATTAGATCATAAAATTGTGAAAAAAATTTTCATGCTAGTAACAAATGTAATGAAATTAGTGGTAGATCAACATACTTAAATTTTAAATGATTTATTTTTCTTTTTTACTTCATGAAATATTTTGTTGTATTTTTTTAGTTCTTTTTAGTCATGCATTTTTTTCAATTTCACAAAAAATTCTCATATTTAAATCACGTGATCTTATTAATTTTCAACTATTTCTATTATTATTTAACTACCACGTTTTATTTCATTGTTATAATTCTTTGATTCTTTATATTCATGCATATTTGTAGTACTATTTTTTCTTAATCACTTTTTTTAAATCTTTCATTTACATGCATTTTCAATATTTTTCCTTTTTGTTATTGATCTCATCGTTTATTTTTTTTTTTTTTTCATGCATTATTTTTATATGTCCTTTTTAATCTTATTACTTTTTTTCCATGCATTTGATTTTAATTTGCTTATTTTAGAATTTCATGAAGTCTCTAAATAACGATTTTGTATAAGTTTTCGAAAAATTTCATTTTTGTAAATCTGATACAACACGGAATACAAATACAAAGAAAAAAATACCTTTTTGACCACAAGATTACACTCATATATGTGGATTTAACGTAAAGTATATTGTACAATTTACGGAAGAATCGATTTCAAATTTGCTCCTCCAGTTTTGCGGCTAACAATCGCGTTCAAAAAATCAGCTTTACCTTGCACTGGTTATCATTCGGATCTCCTACCAGGTAGATGGCCAGACCGACGACGTTGTCGAACTTCATCCAGTAGAGATTGCACTAAAGCAAACATTTTTCGCTGCTCAAGGATGCGGCTAACTGGAGGATCCTATAAATCTGTTGCTAAAACATAATAAAGAAACTTTAGAATTCATAAACATTGAATTACAACAAAAAATACTATAAATTGATTATCCTGAGTCTTCCTAGTGTATTTGTTGACTAAATAATATGTGATGATGGATGATCCAAAAGTCCATCTTGAGCCTTTTATCCATATAGTTAATATGTCGTTATCTGTCTTGTTTTTTGCACAGCTACACGAGTTCGTTTTGGGTTTGTATGGCGAGTCTCCCAACCTCATGATCCGTGTGGCTTCAAATTAGCTTTTCTAGAAGTAGTCATATCTTGCTCATCAATTTTGTTGATAGCACCAAGTAAAGATACTGTCCCTACGCAAAAGAAATAAAAACGTTATGAGATTCAATATAAAATTTTGTTTACATGTATTATTTGTTGAATATCGTACCTGTACAATCAAAGCTTTTTTTATGGTAGCTCTATGACCAATATCTTCTTGCAAGTATGCTTTTAAAATTAACTCCGCAAAGCTGTCATTCACAAGATATTTCTGGCAAATCATGTGCAGAGGAGCCCTTTTGCCCTTTTGCATTGGTGGAGCCCTTTAGCCCTTTTGCATTGGTCCAATTAAGGTTGCGCCTTCTCTCAGCAGTAATGCGGTTGGTTTTATGTGGTCTTTTTTCAGGGTTGTCCTTCCCAACTTGTCCAAGGCGTCAACTTGCACACACTAATTTAATTTGCCGCTAATCTTGAAGAATATCTCCACAAAGCCAGCAGTCATGGTATGCTTTGCAAGTAATATGTAGATTCTACATTGTAGAGCAGATGATCTATCCCAATTGACCAAATTCGGATTTCGCCTTTTCTCAGCAGCAATTTGATGATTTCCTTGTGGTGGCGAATATATCCAAGTGCAATGGTGTCAACCTCACGCGCCATCGATTTAAGAATATAAACAGACAAAAAAGAAAATAAATTAAGCTTCTGGCCTGTCGGATCGCTAGAGAGTGGCCAGGGCGTTGAGTAGGCGCGTGCGCAGCCTCGACCAGACCCGGTGGAAATCGTTGAGCGCATATACCTGCGTTGCAGCCAGCACGGCTGACTGTAGATAGATGACGGTGCTGCAGACCCGTAAAAACCTTGAGCGATGACTAGATGTGCTGATCGAGATCTTGGACGCTGACAGGCGGACAATTGATCACAGAGAACTCACTGTTGTCGGACAGCACGAGGTCAAATCTGTTGCTTCTGCTAGACACGGCGATCATCACGAGCTTTTTACTTGAGTACTCGGCAAAGATGTTCAGGGTATCCTCGATGCCTTGTAGGCGCTGGTCACGATCATCTCGGCCTTGAAGCCGAAATTGCCCGCATGCTTGACGATCTTTCGGCTGAGCTTAAAAAGATGACGCAGTAGTTCTTGGCCTGGGACGAGAGTGTGCAGTACCGTCTCATCGGCCACGCAGGTGAAGTGCATCTTGATCTTCTGCAGATAGTCCTCGGTGGTGCTCACAGCGAGATTGCGATAGACCTACTTCTCTTTTACTTGACCTTTGTTACTGGCCAGAGCTGCCAGGAGTCGTCGATTATGTCGACCTGTCTGCCAGGTCTCTCGCCGAACTCGATCTTCATGTTGACGAGGACCCGGTCGCACGTCACCCAGGCATGCTCTAGAATCTCGAGTACGGCTAGGGTCGTGCTGGCCATCACGTTGCACTCGACTGGGTAGTGATTTACGTCATCTTAGTAGAAGATCTTGAGCAACAGAGGACTGTAGAAACGGCACTCCTTGAGTTAATTTTAGAGGTGTATTCGAATCACACCGCCTCTCATCAGGTATTTGACCACCTTCTCATGACGGCGCTTGAAAGCCAGATGAAGCAGCAAATTACCTGTTTCTGTCCCGAGAAGATTAAGATCTTATCCGAACTCATCAGCGTAGTTTACGTCAAACCTGATGTAAATCATAAAATAATCACTGACCACAACGTCCCATTTCAGAACTTTACGTTTAGCCACACGATGCACTGGAACCAAAAACCAGTGTCCAAGTTTGGTCTAAAAGAATCTAATATTTGTATCTGATAATTTACACAAATGTCACTTTTTTAAATTTCACGTTTGATTTTCTGAGGTAACTAACTTCTAACCTCACTATTCTTGGGCACTGCCACTGCTGTTTCGCTCTTTTGTTGTCACTTGTATGTAATCGTTGACTCACGATGTTTGAATATTGGCAAATGACGCTAACCTCACCCACCTACCTCACTAGTCATTGTCATTGCAACTAAGTGCCTCTGCTCACAAATTGTAACTCGCACAGCCGTTCACATACGGTTACGACGTTGTCAAGCATTGCACGAATGATATTCGCTCGCACGCATACTGTATGAGAAAATTAGGCCAAGCAGCTGCAGCTGTGGCGTTGTTTACTTCTCTCAGCATACAGTGTTGCCACGCGCTACAGCACGAGTTTTGATTCGCCGTGCTATACTGCTGACGAACGATCAGCGAGGCCAGTAACGATAGCTCGCACTTCAGCCACTATTGCGACGACTGCGCGGCTCACGAGTCTCGAGTCGCTGACTTGTACGGACAAGTTTACAACCATATACTGCTAAGCAGGCTATTTGGCTCCATAGGTGCGGCGTGTGTTGCTAAAAATGGAGTTAGCCACTTCTTTACAACATAACTAGTTTTATGCGCTCTTATGCGTAGACAATAAGGAGGATATGCATGTCCCTTATGTGACTCTTTAAATGTACATAGCACATACGCGTATAACATCTCTATAAAAGTATGAATTGGGACGAAATTCATTATCGTCCCAATGTGTTATACTAATGCGAGAGAAACACCGAGCGTAACACAAGTAATTCCTTTTATATTGCAACAGCAATAATAATTTTTTTTGCAAAAAACGTGCAAAGTAAAAGCTAGCTATATGTTGCTTTTTTGCTCTAATAAAATGACTAAATGCAATATAATAATTGTTTATCAAGAAGTAGCATCCTGTCTACAGAATCTCTATGAAAAGAGAAATTTGGCTGAATTCAGAACCAAGTGCTATCGCATGAAAACTCTCATGAGCCTCACATGATATATAATGATTTGATGATAAAAATTAAACGCTCTTTTATGAAAAAATTGTTTTTACTTTAATTGTTAAGCATGATAATCATAAAAATGACCATGAATGTGTAATGTATACTTTACAATTTTCAAAGTGAAGTAATTACTGAATGCTTATACTTTATTTTTTAGATGATATTACACAATGCTCATGAGGATTTTAATACAAACAGCAACAGCACTTGGTTGAATCACATGCATGATTGCTATAAAACAAACATAAAAATACATTCATGATTTTGGATGGTTTTAGTAAATACCGTTTTGACAATAGTCATCAAAACATTTACTTTTTTTTATAATAAATTGTTATTTTCATTTGTTTTATACAGTTATACACATAATTCATATAGCAATGACTGTGTCATTAACATGAATGGTATTTATCCTAACAGAAGAATGGTAAAGGCAAAGAAAAGTTTCAATAACATGATTGATGTAAATTTTTTCTCACTTGATGCATGTTAAGATTCTTTTCTTGTTTACTTATTAGGATTTTGAACAAAGTTTGAAACTGATAACGGTGAATAATCATCACTTTCTTCAATAACTTGCTCAATTTTCAAATCACATCAAAGTTCATATATTTATTACAGACCTTATACCACAGAACAAAACAAGTTTAGAACTTTAGTATTGGTTACGTTAATTGGGTACGTTGACTGGTAGCTTGAGCAATTCTGATCCTTGAGATCCTGCCTCCAGAAGTTATTTTTTCACACAACATTATAGAATTTGAAGTTACTTTTTTTAGTGGAAAATCACAAGGTAATGTTTCAAAAAATTTCAAACGAGTCATAATCATCATCCTGGTCATAGTCATACGTTTTGATCCTTGAACATTTGATAAACATTCAAATCTTTGCTTGTGTTAGAAGTGGGTCAATTTTACATAGTTTATATCAAGATATACAATGTACACTTTCAAATAATACAACAGTCAGGTAGTAAGTTGACAATGACAGTTAGAGGCTAGAGCGTCTGCTTCTCACAGTAAGGTTAGACTATCACTGCTGTCGCCTGCTGCGAGTGTGCTCGAGTAAACCGTGATCAACGCCATCTCCTAGCGAGATCATTCATTCGACGTAATAATACGTGAAAAATAAGAAAATTGCTAAACTAAACGGATCGAAAAAAGGCTCTGTGGGAGCATTCATTTTGTTGCTCTGAATAACTGAGTCAAATTTCAGTTCATTTCGTTCAGCCGTTTCTCCGGAAAACGTGTTTGAAAATTTCAAACACGTTTTCCGGGAAATCTGGTCGGTGGAATTGGATGAAAATTTTTTCTCATATTCATAGCAACAATATAAATGCTCCCACAGAGCCATTTTTTGAAATTCGATTTAGAAAAAAAGATATTAATTTAACAAATTTTGCGCCTCTGTCGGTAAAAAATGTGGGGTACAGACCACCTTAACGAGAAAATTTTTAAATATTAATGTTTATCCGGGTTATTACGATATTTTTATATTATTTAGAGATATAGAACTCTTGAAACGACAGAAAGTAGAGTAAAACGAACAAATAGAAATAGCAAAAATAAAAGTGATGATATGCAGCGTATGCATACGCCCGTGCGATAACCTTACTTTTCATTACCAGAAAGTTCGACTTATGCATCGGAAAAGGGAGCATAAATATGAACTTTTTTTTTATAATAAATTGCGTTTGCCTCAGAAGGAGCATTTAAACTAGCTTTATTTTAAAAGACAACAATCAAAGCCGATTACATGTAGTTTTCACAATTATTACATTTTTTACAATAATTTACAATGTTTACTTATAGCACTATACAATAATTTTGCACTTACAAAGAGATCTTCTCACTTTTGGGTCACGGAACTTCACCAAAATTTTTTCGGAGTCTCGAGGAACCTAATAATAAAGCTCCCTATGATTAGTTTTATTGAATGGGCCTTAAGGCCCATTTTAAACGGGGTTTTCTCTTTTATTTAAAAATCTTTGAGACTTTCTACATCAAGATAGGAGCACTTGAACAAAAAATGCTAAGGTCAAAAGTTTTAAAATTTTTCAAAGAATTTGTCTGAATTTTTTCAGAATTTTTTGAATCGTCCATTACCCTTTTTTAGAGGTTTATGAATTTCGCAAGAAAAGCATCAAATTAGGGCATCTGAAAAAGGGTAATTGACGATTCGAAAAATTCTGGAAAAATTCAGACAAATTCTTTGAAAAATGTCAAAACTTTTGATCTGTGCATTTTTTTGTTCAAGTGCTCCTATCTTGATATAGAAAATCTCAACGATTTTTAAATAAAATAGAAAACCCCATTTAAAATAGGCCCCAAGGCCCATTCAATAAAACTGAGCATAGGGAGCTTTATAATTAGGTTCCTAGAGACCCCAAACAATTTTTGGTAAAGATCCGTGACCCAAAGGTGAGAAGGTCTCCTTATTACTTGAAAATTTGTGAATGGTGATACCTGCGTCTAAATGTGGTTTGGCTATTAAACTCTCGATGTCGAATGAACGAGTGATATTTAATTTTTCGAGCTCCTTTAATAATAGTGATCTCTCATATTAATGAGAGTTGTAATTCCAAATGTTAGGCTGTCGTTTATATTTTTGCGTTGAAGCGATTCGTCGAGACTTTGACGATTTGCGCGCATGCCATTTAATGTGACAATGATCGACCTTGGGAGACGTACTAACTAAAACCAAGGCTGTTTGGATGAAATTACTTTTACTATTAATAACTATTTGTTGATTGTAACGAAGATGAAACCGAAAAAATTATTCTGCGATTACTATTAAAATAGTAGATTGCTCACTTTCAGGCTTTCTTTTTTCGCTTCATAGGTAAAAGGCACCTAGTGCATATAATATTTCTCGCAAATTTCCCAGCTGAAATTAACTTTTTCGTTTTGACCACAGGGATATACTCGATTGATAATTATACGTGTTCTAAGGCTTGGTAGTTTTTTATTCCCTGGACTCGTAAACTATTTTTTTGAATTTCAAGATTATTTTTTGTGGAAGGTTTTCTCAAGGTTGCAGTGCTTCTTTGGAACATTTATACATAAATGTCTGAAAATGTTTACGAGATTTCACTATCGTTTCGGCCGCCGGAACGAAAAAGGTTAGTTTCGGCTGGGGTATAGTACATTACGGGTCTAGGGAGCGAAAAACTAGAAAGCCTCAGAGCACGTGTAATTATCGGCTGAGGGGAAGAAAATGTGTTAAATTTCGTCCGTTTGGCCCGAAACGGGTTAAGAATAAGGATCCGGATTTAAGGCTTTTATCTGTTTTTTGTTCTTTTTTCGACGTTTTTTGCACATTTTTCGGTACTAATTGGCGCCTCCAAAGCCCCAAGTCGTAATAATGATCACATCATTACAAAAACTTATAAGGCAGTAGTTAACATTTTAAGAAAGCTTTGAGAATCGTAAAAGCGTGTAGAGTGCTCAGAAATGTGTTTTTCCGAAAATTTGAACTACTTTGAGTTTTCAACAAAAAAGCTTTCATGCACTTGTTTTAAGTCACTATAATTAGCTAGAAATTATTTTAATGTTCGCAGTGAGCGTATATTTCGGAAATACGTAAACTTTCGGCCTCTGAAAAAGGGTAATGGACAAAATCTACCAAAATTCAGGGACATTTCTGATAAACCAACCAATATGTTTATTATATTGGATACAAAAAAGAAACATTTTGACGCCTTAAACAAATAGCACTGATAGAAATGAAAGAGAAATAGTATTGACGCCAATAGTAATTGGCGTTCAGACGTGATTTACCTGGCTACGAAACTTTCAGATTCAGAAAATAAAATTACTTGCTATATATGGTTCAAATTTTTGAAACAGTTAAACTGTCATTTTTGGTCATTAGGTCATTATTAATGTTGAGTATTTCTACGGCGATTTAATGTCCTTAAATATATAAAAATCTCGCAGACAAGATTGATAACTTTAGAAAAATTGTTACGATTGTAGGATAGGGATAATAAACTTACTATTTTTATAATGGATTAATACGATAATATTTTATATTTAATAAAATTTAAACATATTTTGTTTTTATCGGATACCATTATAATAGTAGGAATTTATAGAAATAGAAGCATGCTGTTATTAAATCTTTAATGTCAGACTTTTTCAATACGTTCAATCTAAAACATGATTCCAGCTACTACCCAAGAGCTAATGTATTAAAGTATACAACACATACTATAAACTTAAAATGCCTCATCTTTCGTATTTTGATAACATTCAATTATTTTCAATAAGATTTTACCTCATTTTAAACATTTTATTTACATATAAATATACAAAACAGCCCAGTGCATACGGTTATGAAGTTAAAACCAAAGACTTATAATTATTTAAAAATTGTATTAATATGAAGATTTTTTTCGATCTCGAAGTTCGAGATAACGACGCTGTTTTTATGGCCAAATTTAATTTAAAAAGTTCTAATCGAGTTTATTTCTTACATAATTCAATTTATTAGTGAATAACAATCGCGTCAAACTCTGAAATATTTCGTTTCAAAAATCATTTTGTGTCTATTAAGTGGGCAATTATTTTACTATTTAATAGCTTCACCCCAGCATTCACGTTTTGTTTCAAAAATTTCTTTGGCATGATATTGTATTACAACGAAATTATTTTGAGCTATGACTGTTTATAAAATAGAAGAAAAATTAACATTTATTTGATATTCACATTTATTTTAATATTAATTTTCCAAGTATATAACTTAAATTTTTTTTCCAACTACTTGGATCTTATTATTTTACAATTGAAAATTTAGTAGCATATTATTAATAACTTTTGTGAAGTGAAAGTAGATTTTCCAATTTAATTGGCGCTGGAAACAATACATATTATTGAATTTTTTTCTTCATTTCCCAAGAAGTACATTAATTACAAGTATATTATAACCCTGCAACAAATTATAGTGTGATCTACTATTTAAAAAATGTACAATTAACTTTGTGTGTAAAATGACTGCTGATTGATCATCAATCGCCTTCGAATGATTCATGAGTGTTCCTATACTTTTTCCACACATATCATTACATAATATATTATATATTTATATATTTATACATAAGAACTTTTGGCCATCAGCTATGTTATCATAAATATTACACTATCGTATTATTAGACATACACTATTTAATTTCAATCGTTTCAAATTATTTTAAACGTGCATGAAAGCGTTGACAGAGCTTCACACTTCATGTTTTTCCAATCCAACATTTAACTCCAATTTACACTAACACCGTGACTCATCTAAATGTGCTATTCTTTTGTCGAAAGCGATTCTGTGCTGTTTTCCGATGTGAATCCGTTTATGACTTGCATGCATCCGTCTATAGCGGCACCGCCGGAACTCGTTGGCGAGTTGCTCGTGCTTCTTGCTGTGTGGTTTGCCAACGAGTCTGGCGCCATTGGCGCTGTCGGGGACACCAGACCCTCTTTCATGCGCTTTTTCTGTTTCATTCGGCGATTCTGGAACCAAATTTTCACCTGTGTCTCGTTCAGCGCCAGGGCCGAGGCGATTTCAATGCGACGGGCTCGCGTCAGGTACTTGTTGAAGTGAAATTCCTTTTCGAGCTCCGTCAATTGTTTGTTGGTGAAGTTGGTTCTCCCAGTATTGTTGTTGTACGCAGCGGGTGAACCCACCGCTGCCGCAGTTATATTTAGCGATAAACCGTTCGACGCTGCCGATGTTGCCACACCAGAGTTCGAGGCTGGCATATTGCAAGAATTGTTGGGTGTAGACGAGGAATAAACCTGGCTTATATTTCCGAGTTGCAGCGCCGGAATATTGTAGTCTCCCAAAATTGGATTATTTTTTGGAGCTGTAAAAAAAAGTATAACTCAATTAGCGATGATTGTTTTTCATAAATATTTCATAATTTGATCTTTAAATTGTTTTTTACGACAATTTCTGTTATAGTGCTGCTAAACTAATAGTACTTCAACATTTAAGGGGTCAAACGGTGAGGGTCACTACTAATAAAAGCTATTCTTATGATAGATCAATGAGTATTACTGCCATCTTATGGGATTAAATGCCGATCTATAACAATACGTAGATTAAAATATCGCTTCAAATCTGTTGGTATTCGAGCGAATGATTAGAAAAGCTGATGCATCTGTTGCAGCTGTTCACGAATTATTCAGTAAATGTTTAATTAAAGGGCTGAATTTTCCTATGCTTCAATAAAGTATTTCTCTCGAATAATTGTTATGATTACTGACCCTACAGTCAGATATGTCACTTTTTTTCTAAAATAATTGTTTAACTTTTTTAAACTAAAGTATAAATATTATCATTTTTATCAAATATATGCAGGTAATACATTTTACGATAAATATTATGATTGATTCATAAATGTCTTCAAATTTCTACATGCATCAACACAGACAATTTCAATTAAGAAGATTCTTATTGTATATACTTCAAGTGCTTTCAAATTTTTTTCTTCCGCAATTGCCTAATGTGCTATTCGTCCCTTTTTTCTTCTTTCTCTTCTCGATAATGGTATTATAAAAATTCGGATGTGCGAAGATGCTCGCTTGTCAATTTACTTAATGGAAGAGAGAAAACGAGGTACAAAAAAACTGTTACCTCTGGTGTTAGGCGTGATATTATGTCAACAAGAAGGTACGCGTATATTTTATCTTAAGAAGTGTAGGCTTAAGCATACGTTTGTGTTCATTTTCAATGATATCATTATACATAAATAACCGAATATTCGTCAATGAATATTGAATATTCCACTGGGTTCGCTGATGATATCCATTAGAAAACTTAATGGTAATTCATCTCAATGCAAAACAAGTAATGTATAAGTGAGTTTCTGCAATTTTTTTTCTTGTTTAAGCGACGTCGCGTTTGCGTATACCGAGCAAATTATTTCCTAAATTGATGAATGAGACCTTACATAAGAGAAGAAAAAAGTATCCACGACTCGCGTGCGACTTCTCACCTCAGTGGAGCTTAATAGAACTTGTCTAACTTGATTATTTGCTAAGCAACTCACCAGAATTCGAGTGCCAGGCGTTACCTAAGTGACTGATAGCTTTTTCACTTATTTATATACATAATGTGTACCACTTTTTCACCCGCTTCTATTGCATGATCAAACATAAAATATTACTTTCTGAATTTTCATAAAATTTAATAACACAAAAATATATTTTATTCGCCCTAGGGAATAAATTATTTACATTGGCGCAGTTTTTACTTCTCCGATTGTATAAGACCTTAATTCAAAATTGCAAAATAAATAGCTCGAACAGTGCCCGAGGCCAGGTGATTTCTAAGCAGAGATTGCGAGTCCATTGACTGCATTATACACACTGCCGTCGGTCGGAAATTATTTGTCGCGCTGACAAGTGGGTGCTGTTATATGTATGTGTATGTATATGCAAAGACGATAAGGTTGACTCGAAGCCCCCTCGAGGTTGGACACTGCTGAAGGTGCACACACAAAGGCGAGGCGTCGACGAGCCGCTAATTATCTCTCTCTGTACGTCCTTTCGTCCTCTTCGATATGTCACGAAGTCTCTCCTGCGCGCCCAAAAAAAGAAAGGAAGAGGTTTCGAGACGTATTCGCGATTATGATATTGTCGGATGACGAGCAGCTTATAAAATATTTGACTTCGATATTAATGTATGCGACCGACTATATGCGAAAAAAAGTTCGAAATTGATATATGTTGTTTCAATAATCAAGCGACTAAGAGCATAAGAGATTGTTTTCTTTGCTTCTTCTTTGTGGCTAAATTCTTTGAATAACTCAAGGGCAAAAATTTCGATCGTTTTGAATTTTAATAAAGCTGTTGATATTTTTTAATGCTAGATCGAGTGAGCCATGTTATCATGGAAGTAATAAAACGTGTTGGTATATTATCACCAGCATAGCTAGCTCGGTGGCTATTTTTGTTATTATTGAAGGTATAATTATTATTGCCGCTGTTAAAGTTAATTTTGTTATTACTAAGAGAAGAAAATAATGAGGACGCGTGCGAGTTTACTCGTAGTCCAGTGCAAGGTGTATATCGATTTTTCGTTTTTCTCACCGGCTCAAGCACAGATTTGCATTATACAGTTAAACTGAGCATACGGTCGTTGCAAGTGCTAAGCTGCACGTGGAACATTGTATTCAAATGGATATTTAAATTTTTTCATCCTTACATTTTGAACTATTACGTCTGGGTGCGTTGTTAGAAATATTCAATAATGAAAGAGAGAGAGAAACTTTTTTGAATAATTTATTAATTGTAACCTATATGGTACAAATCATTTCCGCATTGCGCTTGCGAAGAGGATGTGTACTGTTTTTTAAAATTTGTCATGCTGCAGTTTGTTTTTTCCGGCTCAAAGCTCTCTATGTAGTTACATCAACGAAACACCTCGTCAGAATGTTGCAACCAACAATTTTTTACTTTCGTTAAAGTGGATATTTTTATTAATACCGAATACCGAATTGATTTCTGCACAAATATAGCGACCAAAATATGATTTATTTAAAAGACAGGATATTTACGTACACATTTTTATATTTCGCATCAATCGGTATATCTTTTTAAGTAAAGTTAAATGTTCCACGCAGATGACTAATATATCTACGAATAGTAATAATAGTAAAAAACGACATGATTTTATACGCTGTGCGTTAAGGCACGTGATTACATATTTGATGGAAAAGACGATAGCGATCAAATACACCTGGCCCGTTGCGTATTAGTGTGAGGGTTGCTTTCGGAACACTTATGAGGTAAGCTACACGGGTTATTATTGCGTGCGTATACACAGGTTCGAGGGTTGTGAATCGTGCGACTGTCTTAATTTCAATAATTTGGACTCGGTTGAAAAAGTTGCAAACAATAATATTTAATAATGCAAAAAATAGTTAAAAATTCATTGTTCCCTATTAATTTGAACATTTAATCGCCTGAATTGATCCATCGTTGAGTTGAGAAGTATCTCTTTCAAAGTTTGACGCTCGTGTCACGAAGTTGCATGCTCCGCGTGACCCACAAAATGAATCAAACTTTTTTAAAAGGCTTTGAATAATATTTGCATTGCATAATGCCAGGACGAGGGGTTGGACGATACTTTTCGTGCTCATCTGTATGTATGTATTTCGTGCGCGCGTGAAATTTAATGCCACTAGAACCGAGGATCATTCGACAGATGAGTCTCGTTTGTTTGTACAACGGATTGACTTTCGTCGCTTTTTTTGTCATATTTGCGTGCGTCAGCGAGTGCGTAACCGCTCGAAATTATACAAATACTAGACTCCATGCTAGGAATTTTTGTCGCATACTTCCAACGTTTTCACGCACTAATTTATTGTTTTTATCGAATTTTTATTTATACAATACATAAATTAATCCAATGGCTGAAATAACAAAACCTTTCTTGCAGGACCACGTAACCCACTCCGGGTGTGTACCTTTGCGTATTGAGATAATTCGGAATTCTTTTTTTTTTGCTTCACTCGTGCCGAACGTCAAGAGCCACAAAGTTATTCGAATAATCTTCATTGTGTATATCAGACTGGTTGTTACGTTTGGCCATTTGTGTTTTTCTTTTGGCGTAAAAAAATCTTAATCATCAGGAAAGCCCAAATTGATGTGATAATTAATTTGATTTAAACAGAAGAGATGGAAAAAAATAAATGTACCACTTTTATGGAAACTAAAAATGTTTGCGATATGAAAGAAAATTAGCCAAGATAAGGGGTTCTTTTTTATAAATCATACAAAAATGGTTGAGCTTTCTTACTTATTAAAAGGTCAATTTGTACATCTAATTTTTTGTATTGAAGAAACGAAATAAGTTCCTGAAGGAATGACTTGTTTAATTGGAGCAATAGGCATCCAAAGAAGCAAGAATTTGAAAAAATGAGTGAAAAAGAATACTCGTGTAGAATTGACAAATCTCGGCACACCATACGAGTAGGTACGATCGTCCTACTTAGTCGCGCCATTTCGTTCGTAACTTGGAGATTAAATCGCTCACTAGCACTGCAGTGTTCTTGATATTATTATTTACAAGCTCGCCATGGAGAACGGGCCCGAGCTAAGAAATCTATAAATGACCTTATTTTTCTTCCGAGCACAAGGCACAGCGTACACATTTTTTTATGTCACTCAGTGCCGTGTGCAGGTGATCGTGTACGAAAATGCGATTATATTTACATTTTATGCTCAATTGAAATGTTACAGCGGTTAGTTAGCCACGGACGCGAGCTAGTAATACAATAAAGAATAATGTATATTTTATGCTCGAATTTGCTTATGTCAGGCCAGTGATGATGAAGCTTATTACAGCGGGGCCACGCGCGCGCGCTCCGTAAATCAACTCCTTGGAGAGGCACATACATATAGGAGCGCGAGGCTGCGATCGTATCGCGCGTACCACCTGATTAAGTCCGAATTTCGACGTGCGTGTACGTGTACATGGCGACTCTATTGTAGCGCTGCCGAGAAATAATCGAGAAATTCATAACGCTTTGTATGGATCATGAGAAAAGTGACTAGCATATATTGTACACTGCGCGCTGGCTAGAGAAGTTGTCCGCGCGAGCAAGAGAGAGAGAAAGTAGCCGAGCGTCTCAGACACGAGTTCGGAGCTTTGGAAAATTTCCAGCGATACTTTTCCAGTCTGCCGTAACATCGACGTAATAGCGCGCCAACTTATAGCGCGAGTTTTCATTAAAAAAAAAAAAATCGCTTTGCTCGATCAGCAATAGCCTACCTTATCATGCGAAGATTTACATCCAATACATGCGATACAAGCCCGAGTACATACATATACGTATCGTATATATGAAGTAGAACTGGGCTCGTGAAAAGAAGCGATCACGCGAGAATAATGGCTCGAGCGTAAAAGATTTTGGTCGAACGTAATACGATATACATAAAGAGGGCTTATATGGAGATGTGGTAATAGTGAGGGTGAGAAAAGTTTTTCAAACGACGACGGATAATCTCTTGTATATCTTGTAATCTATTTGTCAATCTTATATCAATCTCGGGAGGAGGCTCGTGAATTTTAAATTCCTATGTGCTCGATGCTATACGATTTTCTGGCATTCAGCAGCGGGATTCGACGAAGCTTTTATCGGTCTCGAGTTCAAAAGTACAAGCGAGTAACAGTTTACATTTTACTGAAGTCCAAATTAGCATGAAGTATTCTTCTTAACAGAGCAGTCAAAACTTCAACTACTTGCTCGCATGTACAATTATTATTGTATATAATACGGCTGTATAGGTGTTGTTACGCGTTTCTTACAGCGGCCGCGAAGTATATACAACAAGCACAATTTACATGGTAATTTACCCGTTTCGACTTCGTTCGCGGCGAAGCAGCAATTCAGGACTTTGAAAAATACATAACAGACAGCCGGCTTTACTTCACTCATCAGCGCGGGGCGCGAGTCCAAGCGGCGGCACGAGTGCATTTGTGTGTTACAGCCAAAAGCTTGGGCCGCGCGAGAGAACAGTGAAAAGTGCCCCGAGCGCGGCGTACTTATAATACAGCACCGAATACGGAAATGAAAATCGCCGCCGCCAAGGCTCGCAAGCCGAGTGTGCATGGCATATTATAGTCCGGTCGCCGGGTCGCGGGGGGTAGCGTACCTACTACTACTACTAGGCGCTCGGCGCACACGCGAACGATTCCTGCTCGCCAGGCACTTAAACCCGAGAGATCCCCTCGCGAGATATCTCGTCTTTTATATATAAATATGCTGCTTGCGCGGCTATATAACGCGAGCGAGCCGCTCGGCTACTACCGCATATACTTTGAGTCAAACTCACCGAGTGTAGCTTTAGCTGCTGCTCTGTAATACGCGCGCGTGTGTGTGCTTTTTTCAACCCCTAATAAATAAGTTTATGAGACGGAGCGAGAGAGAGAGAGAGAGAGAGAGAGCCAAGTTCAGGGCTGTTCCGACGGATTCTACGCGAGTACGCAACGCTTGGACTCGTGCACGGGGTTGAAAGGTCTAGCGATGTAAATTTTAATGCAGGTTTTTAGGTGATTTTTAATAGTCCAATAATTCGATGTGAGATCATATCCGATTCGATATTTTTCATATTCATGAAAAGTTAATTAATGCGCAACGAGAATCAATGAGAGTCATGAAATAAACATTTTGAAAAGGAACATTGCCGCAGGAAATTGAGTAACGTTTTTTAAGTAACTGGCGGAAGCTAATTTTTTACCTTCATATTGTTTATAAAAATTAGCTTTAACAATAACCTACTCACTGATTAGTAATTACATTTTGTAGGTACTTTTCGCTCAAAATACAACAACATATTTTCACCACCAGTGAGCTAAATATAATGCAATACTTAATTTATCAAATTCTAATAATAAGAATCCAGTAGAAAAATATTTGCCTCGTTGCTTCGACTCAATCGATTTGATAAAAAATGTTGATGTCTGGATTATTATTTGGCGCAAGACGCGTCCATAGCAAAATAAGACGCGCCTACTCGTACTTTCGTGCTTATATACGATGTACACCGATGTATAATACGCATTCGCGCACGCATAATCACACACGCACGAAACACATCGGCAGCATGTGCATGTGTATCATAACGGTACACGTATTATATATATACGATCGAAGCGCGTTAGTCCGAGCGCGCAGAAAACACCAAGTCGACGTCGCCTCGCCGTCGACTCGTGCGAGAGAGCTGCGAGAGCCAAAGGAAATCGAGATTCGTTATTATATGATAGATCGGGTAGCGTACAGTTTGACAGGACGCGGCTGCCGTTGCTGCCACCGCTCCTGCTGTTGCTGCAGCTCGATCCAGCTCACCCTTGATATGGCCGCGTTTAGTTGCGCCACAGCCAACACACGGCACAGACACACACACGCACACACGCGCACACGAACAAACTCGCTATGTATACGCAGAGATGTTCGAGGAAGGGAAGGAACAGGAAAGACCCTTCTTTCTCGTCGTCTTCCTCCTTTTTTCTCTCTCGGACCTCGTGGGGATTTGTGCTTGTATATAATATTATATATATAAAAGTACACGCGTCAAATGGATGTAGCGTCGGGAATATAAGGGGAAGAGTAAAAGGGGGAGGGCGAAATAACCATTGATGCTGGGCCTCGTATAGCTCGTGCGTGTGCGTAAAATACAATCTATTGTGTCACAGCAACCAACCAGGATTAGCGAATAAGTTGAACGAAAACGCGTACGTCTACGTGTGTCCCTGCCACGCCCTTTTTATTTTCACCGGTCTGGACAAAAAAGCTTCTCGCTGCGAGTACCTATTAATTCGGAAAAAATTCAAAACGATCGAGATCGTACACACACAAACACGGGAGCCGCTAAAAGCTCACGAAAGTCAGCGTCGAGCGACAAAAAATTTGCCCTGAAATTCAGCAAAATTGTTACGTTAATCGCTTATCGCGCACGCAAATCAAGCGGGGCGCACGAAAAACAGCATCGAAGAAAGCCGCGCAGAGAAGAAAAGGAGCGAAGAGAGTAGCTCTCATGCGTGAAGCCACGACGGCCAGTGCACGAAGACATACATTATATATTAGCTTTTATATATATAGGGTAACCCGATCGTCCAGGACGATAACGATCCGCAGCGAAGGCTGCGCAGCGCGCACGGCGGGGACATTTCAGAACTTTCGGCCCAGAGACGTTGCGAGCCGCGCGCACCTTTCTTTTTCTCCTCTTTTTGGCATGGGCAACAAGTTGCGGAGTCGCCGCATTACCACGAAGAGCACATACACACACACATTTATTTAAATTCAAAGTTAGATAAGGTCATATGTGCCACGCGATTTTTGTGCACGTTGAAGCTTTATCAAGCGAGCAACAGACTGGAAGAGCTTGCATGTCAAGTTGCAGTATATAAACGCTATGTACGCGCATTTTGCATGCGAGTGTGTGTGTGTGTGTGTAAACCCTCATCATCGAGTCGTTGCTATTCGCTTTATTTATTCGATTATAATGAGATTTTAAGAGGGCGCATACGTAAATGCCCTGCATAATTCGAACTCTGACCACTTCGCGATATTGTGTGCGAGTGCATGTGTTGTTCCGCGCTATTAAAGTAAATTGAGCTTCTCGAGGTCTTTTCGAGGCAAGAATTTTCAGGGCTTGCGCGTTTACACAGTCTCGTATGTACGTGAGTATATGAACTCGTAGCAGCTCAGTGAATCCGAGAATGATGGGGGTCGTAGAGCTTTTATTGCCTCTCTCGATCGCGAATGCATTATTGTGATTAAGAGCTTGTGTTTTTTTTTCTCCTTTTGCTTTCCTCCGTTCTCTATATACCTACGCATAGATGGGCAAAGCTAGAAGTGCTAATATTTTTATGCCCCTAATAAAGTCAATAAAGTTTTTTGTTCTTCCATTGTAAATCATTTTAGAATTAGTTGAATATCGCTCTAGCTGTAAATTCAAAGTATTATACTATTGAAAATCAACTAAAAATTCCCGATTCGTAACGAGTGGACGAGCAAATTAAAAATAATCAGAACGTTTTCGTATATACTCGGAGTTGACGAACAAAGCAGCGTTGATTAGCGAAACGACAAATATACGCTACGTATATGGCCAATTAAAAATTGCTTAGCAAAAAAGCCTCATGTAAATATAATGACCGAGTGACGTGCTTGGTTGTGTCGCAAAACTTTACAGCGGCCGCACCGTTGAATTTGTAATGTTTTGCATACGAGTACGAGCTCATTGTGAAAAGTTGGAGCTACTTATATGCAGAATTAAAATAAATATTATAGTGCGTGCGTGTGGCGATGTGTGCAATCGATTATTCGATGACACGATACGTCAATATATAAAGTAAGCCGCGCCGTAAGTCGTTGGCCGTAATACATACCGCTCTCGTCTACGCACATATATATACGAGCGCGATATCAAAACAATAGATTACGTAAATTATTCTTGACCTATAGGTAAAAAAAATTTTTACTCGGAACTATTTGTATTTTTGGTTATTTTTCGACGACAGATCCACCTTCGATTAGTGCGAATATCGAACGTGATTCTCGGGAGTGCGTGACAATCGCGACGAATCTATCTCGAACTAAGCAAAAATTTACAATATCTTACTCGAGTCCCCGAGAGCGATAGATAAAAGAATGCTTTTATCGCGACGTACACAATTATATTAGCGGCTTTTTTGTGCGTAATTTTAACCTCGTTACTTACGAGCGCGGCGGCGCATCGAAAGTCGAAGGTAAATCGCGATGAGGCAACGATCGCGTATACATTTGCATATTAACCTTTGGAAGCGCATATATACGTCTGTTTTAAGTGCGCCGAGAAATGCGCTGTGCGCGAGATCTATTAGCGATTCGCGAGCGTTGATTGCTGACTTATTGCGCCACTTGAGACTCTCTACGACTCGAACGCGATCCCCACCGATCCGCCACCGCGTATAGAGGGAAAGAGAGAGAAAAGGAGCTGCGGTGGTACAGACGCACTCACACGCACGCACACAAGCACACACTTGTCGCGCATATTTGATTTATAGTCTTGGGTACCGAGACTGACACGCCACTACGCTTCCGAATCGCGAATCATGCGCGTTTCCTTCTCCAAGGATACTCGCGTCGGGCGTTTATCGTCCTCTTATCTCTCGTTTCGCGAATTTCCGATCGTCGCGGCGCGTTACGAGAGAATAAAAATCGCTTGTCGCGCGCTCGCTCCTGTATGCGCATATGAGAGAGATGCTGCACAGTTAAGCCTAGGCAATTGCAGCTTGATAGATTCCACTGCTACCGTTCGCGCGGATTAACGACTGCTTAATCGCTTAGAAAATATTCATAGAAGAAATAACGCGAGCAGCGGCTGGGGCTGCAGATTATGTTTTTTTTTTTTTTTTACAAACTCCGTCGCGTTACACATTGCGAAGCGAGTTCGTTAGCTGTCAATTTTTTACCTTATTCTCGTATGCGACGAATACGTAAGTTCAGCGAGCTTCGTGGCTATTTTTAATGAATAATCTGATATATGGGTGATAGGAATCAATAATTTTTTTTCCGTCGATAAGATAACGTTGAACGTGCAAAAATCAAATAATCTTTAGCAATAATATATAGCAACAATAAAAAAAAAATTTTTTTTTTCTTGTACAATAAATTTAATCCTCGATATATTCAATTACGCAGATCAACCTACGTTCTACGTAATTTTCACGAGCGTATAAAAACTGTCGTGTAGCGTTGTTATCCTGTATTTTTGGAATATAGCATATTTTAAAGTCATTATTGAAGAGCATTTATAATGAAAAAGAACATCAGTAATTCATTGACGCTGCAAAACATGTGTCGGTACTCGATATGTAAGCAAATTCTTTCAAAATCGTGTTATCCCCGAAGGATCGCGTGGCTATTTCAAGGAAGAATGAGAACTGGTAAATATCAGCTTCAGTGGATGATGCTGCAAAAATAATCTCTCATTCTCTCTCCCATAAGCGCCGTTTCCCATCGTCGCGATATCGCGTCGGGCGCAGCAGTCGATTCGTCGCGTTCTATTGGCACCGTCGCAAAAACCATCGAGATTTCTAGCCAGGCAATTTCACGCCTGCTAAATCAATTGACTTTGATACGCTCCTGTGAGTTCTATCGACTGCGGTGAGCGCACCATATCGCGACTTTCGTTACTATCGTGCATTGTATAGCAATTTTGCTAAAGGACAAAAGTAATTATTTTACCTGCTGGTTTGGGCACGTTCCTCTTGACTTGCATCCATTTGTAGGTGGGATGACTCGGCTGACGAGTCGGATGCTGCGTCGAGCCCCCAGAGCCGTGAGCCTCGGCCGCTACTACCGATCCAGGAAGATGATGATGATGGTGCATCGACACGCGCTGCGGTATCATTGGATTCGTTTGGCCATGATACGCCGACAGACTCGTGTGCTCCGAGATCTCTTCCTTGAACTGTTGCGGGGGCGTGTGGCTCGTCAAGAGCTGCTGCTGCTGCTGCGAGCCGTAGTTCGCGTGCCTCACCAGCGAGCCGTAATGGGTCGTCGGATGATCCTCGCGCGGCGATAACTGGTGCAAATTATTGTACGTCTGGACTAATGGGTAATCGTTCGATTCGTGACTAGATTGATGCAGCTGACGAGGCTGCTGCTGCTGCTGCTGCGGCTGAGGCATTTGATCCGGCTGACTGCTGTTGCAATTTGCACCGCTAGCTGTGCTAGCCATGTGATGCTGATGCTGCAAAGTCGCCGCAGCCGAATGCCGATACCGCTGATCCTGTAGGTAAACCACTTGTTGGTAGTTTGACGTGTGCTGTTGCTGTTGCTGCTGATCGCAAGCTGATGCAAAGCCCGACGACGAAGTCGACGCGTAATCCAAATTTGTGTAGCACAAACCGTTTTCCGTCGATATGATGGCTGTGCCATCTTCGTTCGTCAGCGGCATCGAATTCGATTGCGTCACCTGTGCTTGTGGCTGTTGCTGCTGCTGCTGCTGTGAGTAATAAGCGGACGCCGTGAGAGGCGGACTACCGGTCGAGGTACTGCTCGTGTCTCCCAGGGCGTCGCTCGTCGTGGCGGTGCTGCCGCTGGAGGTCGTGGCCGCCACGGCGGGATAGACCGCCGACGATCCGATCGCCGATTGCGGCGGGTACTGCTGCTGGATCGGATAGTGCACCGCGCTGGAGGCCACAGCCGCCGCCGCAGCAGCCACGGCCGCGAGCTCGGGCGGCGAATGCGCTACGGGAGACCGTCCGACGGTCGTCGTCGCGGTCGGCGAGTGCGACAGCTCGTACATCTGGCTCGGGTACTGCGAGTGGCTCGGGTGATGGTACGGATGGTGGTGGTGGTGATGGTGATGGTGACCGCTCGTGTACGCGTAACTGGAGAATGCGTCGGGCCTAGCGTAGCCGTTGTACATGCTCATGTCCATCGTCATCGTTTCCAAGACCGATACGATTTTTACGTGCCTCGATCGTAGTAGTTGCGTGCCAAATCAATCGATTGCTCGGTCGATCGGCTTGGCGCGCGGCCCTCGACTGGCTCCTCTATCCCGGGCGCCTATACCCAGACGATGCTCAACATAAATGATAAAAGTTTCACTCGAGGATCGATATTCGCCTCGTCGACGCTTTCCCACTGAATTTTTAACTCATTCGCACCACTATTTATAACAATATTTGAGGTATTAGTCACTTTTACTCGAACGCACTCGTCAACTCGATTAGCACAATCAACATCACAATTATTAAATCCGTGTTTAATTGTAAATAAACAGATCGGAAGCACTCATGAATGGGGCGATACGACACGGGTCAGCGGTGCTGGTGTTACCTGCTCGACAGGCTTGAGCGAACTGACACTACAATAATCTGCACATGTGAGCTAGGCTAGCGAGAGAGAGGCAACTCCGACTGGTCGCACACGCCGCATTCCCTTTCTCGTCCCCGCTCGATATGCGCGGTCTACTCCTATCCTTGTTCAACGCGTCGTGTATGTGTAGCAAATAGCATTAGTGTGTGGCCACTGAGTGAGTCTTGAAACGTATATGCCAGCAGTAGTCGTGTGTGTGTGTATGTAGCGCAGGCGTAATACAGACTGGAATGGTCGAAAGCGTATAGCAGAAGGCAAGTCGAGGCGCGCGCGCGCTAACCAAAGAGAGGCGGGACTAAGGCCACGGAAGCTTACTCGGGGGTGGAGTCTTCCAGCCAATGAGAGCGCGGACCAATGCGCCGCGTGATGGATCGGTTCTGCTTACGTCGAGCAGCACAGCAGCAGTGTCGGTGCAAAAGCATATATATACGTGTTTGTATAATGTGTACGGCGAGCAAATAATTTTTTTTTCGCCTTTTTACTTTATCTATAATTTACAGTAAGGTTGGCCGTCGGGGAGCCGTGTACGTGCGTCACACGATCGAGACGCGAGAAAAAAGCTGTACGCGGTGGGGACACTCTCGACGCGCGTATAAATTTTCTGAATGAGTAAATCTTCGCTCTCGATGAAACGTACTCTTGTACGCATCTGCATCCGACTGACGAGCGAGTATCAAATTTTTGCGAGATCGAAGTGAGAGCGCAAAAGAGAGAGAGAGAGAGAGAGAGAGGGAGGGGAGACAAACACGAGAGAGAGGTCAGAGTGGTGGAATGAAATATATCACCGTACTTTAGCTCTTTCATACCTGTCTGGTCGTTTTAATTAAGAGAGACGTCTGACAAGTTCATCAGAGCCGTTGTCCATAGAAAACATGATGAGATATTAGCGGGGCAGACGACTTGTAAGATGTGTTACATCTTTACATGGTGAGCCTTATTATATTTATCCTCGCTCTCCGAACGATTATAAACACATCGAAGACGATATTATTTCAACGCCTCGCTCACGAAGCTGCAATAAGATGCGACGTTGAGTAAAATAAATGCATCTTTATGAATAAACTCCCGACTAAGCCCTAATCCCCTTTACTTTTAGTATCCTCTATGATCCATCATGTGACGCAGCATATTGTATTCTCATAGCAAATATTAATGTATGCGTGCTCTATTAATTAAGCTAAGTAAGTTTAAATAATGCCTTGTATCAAAATTGGAGTGGAGAAGAGAAAAATAATGGTCGGATTTCGACTGCGTGTCGAGCTCGTTACGTGCCCGCGCTGATACAGGCAACAACCTTCCTCGCACAAAAAATGTACGATCGAATAAGCACAGTGTGAAACATGACAATCGTGTAATATCTCCTGACGTTTCCTTATCCGCGGCCCTATCTGTGCGCGTCTCTGTCCTAAGCGCGTGCATATCGTCGTGCGCGCACGGCATATTATATGCTGCTGCTGCTGCTGCTACAGGGACATATTAAAGTCGAGCGACCCGAGGCGTATGTGAGAGCCGAGATCGTTGCTCGCAGATACAAGTCCATCCAATTTGTGCGACTTTCAGCCGTTTGGCACCGAGAGAGAGAGAGAGAGAGAGAGAGGCAGAGAGCACGAGGCCGATTTTTGGTAGCAGCAGCAGCAGCAGCAGCTCGCTGTGCTGCGCGTCAAATTCATCATCGGCGTGTCGTCAAAAACTCGACCCGACAATGCGTCGTGTGCTACGTCCGAAGTGAAAAAATAACGAGGGAATATCTGCGCACGAAAAAAACCGCTTCGCTAATGTATACCTTTTGTACGCGTTACACGTTATATATGTACGCGCACGGCTCAGCGATACAACTTTGAAAAATTTCCCCTTTTCCCCTTTGCTTTTCTTTCGATGCTATGGCGTACGATGAGCCATACAGGCACAGATCTATTTTATACCCGTAGAGCGTATGTGTGTCACAAGGATTTTTTTCTCGAACAATATATGTACGTATGCCATCGAGAGGTTTAAAATGGGCAAATATGCAGTACGAATTCGCGGCCATTTTCAAAGTCACGTTTAAGAGCAACGATCGACGAGCTCCGACGGATCACCCGAGTTCGCACCTTTCGAGCCGCGAGAACAACTCCGCCTCGTTTTCAAGGCATTTTCTTTGATTTTTGTGTTTTTTTTTAATCGTACGCCCCGTGACGCGGAAAGATTTTTCGGTCGAACTCGAAAATATTCGGCTAGAATGCCGGGGTAATCGATACATAGGCACTCGTGCATTGCGGAAGTGGCAGTATTCGTGAACTCACTTCTGCGCGACCCTGTCGCTTTAACTTTAGCCGAAGGATTTTGATGCGGCATCGAGAAGGAATGTTTCTCTCTAGCCCATCGAGTTAAAAAATATATAAAAGTCCGAAGGAAGATTTTGACTAGTCCCGCAGTGATTGTCATGAGGTGCGGAGGATCGGCGACGTTGCGAGTGACGATATGATCAGACATGTCTGCGCGACTACACACAAATCGCGACTTTACCTGTTATGTGTGTATAATATCATATTGAACACATCTACGAGCGATCACACACAACGCGAGAGGTATTCATTCGTGCGCGTATCCAAACATAATCCGAAAAACATACGCATATTTATATTCATATAAGCTCGGGTCTTGATTTTGATGTGTGACGAGCCCACCGCGACGATGATCATCTTGACGATCTCATCGATGATGATGAAGACAAATGATATGCGCGAAAAAGACGGATGAAAACTGGAAAAGAATTTGTATATATATGTGTGTTCGCCGCGCAACACATCCATTCGTAGCTGCCCGTGTGATTCTCGCGGAGGTACTCGCGCAAGCGCGGGCTATAGTTTTGAGATTTGATATACGGGATTGCGATATGTGTGTGTGTATTATATAGAGCCAGAGAAGTTGGCGCCTGGCCGATGAAAATATCGATTCGTATCGAATTAAGTGATTCATATGTGTATATTTTTTCTCTGGCCTTTATACTTTCATGCCGTGCGATCGTATAAAAAAACATCGCTTCGATACGCGCCTTTGTCGCGCGTTGCGCAAAATCGAATGAATTTTCCATACGCTCGCACGCTTCGATTCTCGATGTGTATATTGAATATACTTTGCTCGAGGATTAAGACCTATATATCGGGTGCGATATGCAACGAGCGAACGATCCGAGCCATAAAGAGAGAAAGAAAGGGACGTGCACGCAAATAGCCGGACAAACGGGCTTCTGATGCAGACGCGAGCATGAGAGCGCGTGTCGATCCTCGGAGACGACGGAGACGACAAAAATGACTAAAACAAGCCAACGAGCTGGACGTTTCAAGTCCACAGACAACGTAACACACATTCCAGGGCCTTTAAACTTTCGCAGGATACTTATACGTATGTGTATTATATATTTTATATAGCTCTTATAAATCGAAACGAGCTGTACGGTATAAGTTTATTAAATAATTTAATATTTTTCCTCTGACATTGACTAATTTTTTTATTTTCAAAGCTTATACGATTTTCGTATTCATAATAGATGATGCTAATTGAGAGCGCCAAGATCATTACCTGCGGTAGAGTATTTTCTTTTTTTGAAAACGCAGACACGCGCGCTCGCTCGAGTTAAGCGGCAAAGAACTGAGAAATCAAGCAACGTGTATCGAATTAGATTTTAATTATTCATATACTGGCGCCTGTATACATGTACTGTAAGCTTAGTAATTCTCTCCCAAAAGTCCGAGCAATGGATCATCTCGTTTACAAGACACATACTCATACTTACACGTGTTCGAGTGTAGTACACGCACGAAGATGAATTTATTTATATTCCTCGCGACGGTCGCATTCCCAAAGTCGCAACTTACAACGAGCCAATCTCCAAATCTTAGCAGGTCTTTAAACAATTGCTTCACGGCGCACAAATGTATATATATGCGCGCAGCCCAATACACGCGAGAGGCCTTCGTGTCCGCTTGTCCGTATGCGTGTGTATATTTTTTCGTGTTTAAGCGATCAAGACACTCTTTGTGAATACTCATCATCTCGGGCAGAGGCATCGGTGTTCTCTTTATGCGGAGAGCCCACGAGGCATATCTCTGGCGTTTTGGCGCCACGCTGAGCGCGCCGCGTACGACTTTTGACGTAAGACGAGGCACCTGCATTGTCATTCTGCACGAGCTACGACTGTCACTCGTGCCTCGAGCCACACTAGGACATTGAAGGAAGAGTAAGAGTAAGAAAGAGAGAGAGAGAAGAAAAAGTGTATATTTTTTTAGCAAGTTACGCGTGCGCTTGTCTTGTCGCAGATTTTTCGATCTCACTCCAAGCGTAAGAGAATGAGAATTTTTTGACGTAAATTGTACGCATAATAACCCCGGGAGCAGTTTTTGCATGCTATTTTTACAATGAAATACCACTAATTCAATTAAAGCTCGCGAAGATTTGAGCGGGTGGTCAAGTGGTTTTATTTTTTTTTTTGAATTTTGACGCCTTCAGAGCAGAAGGTGTCCAAAAAGTCATAGAGATTATTTCAATTTTAATGAGCTGACTAATCTCATTCAGTTAGTATAAGAGCCTTTAGAGTGCTACAAAATCAGCTAAGAAATCCCGGCTAATAAACGCCTTTAATTCAGTGATTGATTTATATAATTAGGTCATTATTAAAAGAATGCATGTATATTACATCCAAAGTGAAAGACTTACATTTACATGTTTAAAGATCCCATTAGTGAGAGGCGTGGAAAACCTAATGATAATTCGCCGGTACAATCAATTACATTAGACCACTGTCATCAACAGCTATTATCAAATAACCACAATTATAATCGATCTACTAAATCAATATTTATTTACGAGTTTCTACAAATAAGTCTGACAGTAATTCACAGCTTACGGCACCTGATTTGGCTACTTAAAATACAAACTCGCGACTTTGTTTGCTTAAATAAACATACGCTCAGAGGACATTGGCCATCTAGAATCAAAATCGATCGAGGACATAGATCGGACAGCTGTATAATGGCCCTGATCAATAATAAAAACTACAATCGCAATTTTACCGAGAAACCGCAAAGATGACAGAGAGAAAACCGATGGAAAAGATTCCGTCCTGACTTTTTGGCACCTGGAGGACAAAAAATAATCGAAATGAAAATAGTCAGAAGTCCGACTGCGCGCCTCGACTCGGCTCGAGCTGGAGCCAGATCGAGCATTATATCACATACAAGTCCCTGAAGGTTTCTTTATTCCTCCGGGGAATCTTCCCTGTCTTCTCCTCGCTCCAGACTACGCAGTACCGAATTTCTAAGCGCGAAGCAGGCGTGATACGTCGTAGTTGGACTATACAGACACTCTCGTATACGCGGACATTGCATTAAAAAAAAAAAGAAAGAAAAAAGAAAGAGTGTAAGGTCAATGGTTGGTAGGTATAAACGCTGGCGCTGCGCTATTATGCGCATCACGGGATTAAGTAAATAGAGACAGTTTTTGATTGACGTGCGACACGCACACGTACACGGGAGTAGCCTATATAGGCGACTCGGCATAATCGAGCTCGAGAGATGTGGCAGACCATTTTTGTGACTAAACAATAATTGCCAACGATTCCATTGTCTGGGGGCATCGAAAAAGACTCCTACCTGTGAGTCGCTGCATGCCCCCGTCGCGCGGATTATGCGCGATTAGATGGATATTATAATATCAATGATTTTTGGCTTTTTTATTTCTCGCATTTTTGATCTCACTTCTCGCGATTGATTCTACGTCACTTCGAGGTGACAAGCAAGTTGTATTTTCATGCCTTTTATTTTATTATTACTTTATTACACTGAATTTTTACGCTTGTCCGAGCAACGAATCCTTATATTTTCATCAATGGTATAAAGGATAAAATGTTACAAATTAAAATAATTGTATGTTTTAAAAAAAGTGTCATGTCATTCGTTTTTTAAGATTCCACAAAATTTGGTTTTGTGTAAAATGAAATGCATTTGTCATGAAATGCTAAACAGATTAGTATTATAACAGCGGTCAAAATTTCAATCGACTTGAATAATTAGTATAATATATAAAAAACGAGTTTCACCTGTTACACATCAAATAAGTCAATCTACACGCGCGACGAGCTTATTCGGGTCATTTGAAATAGAATCTTCGGAGCGGCTTTTCTGACGCAAGCCGTTTTGTTTATGTAAATAGCTTTGGCCACGACAAAAAACTACCTTGAAAGCCGCCGAAGACAGGAGAAAAATGATAATTATAACGGCGTGGAATCACTACAAACATATATTTCAACAAATCAACTCAACAGTGAGCTTCGGTGCTCCGGGCGCGTTTATTGAAAAAAAAAAGAAGTTGTCGCTCCAGTGGACCTTTCTCTGCATTATGTAGAGTGCGAATATACGTTCTCCTCTTCATATATACATCAAATATTGCCGGATCATCGATCTCATAGCTGTCGAGGTTTTCCATTTTCCGTAATTCTAGACATTTCGTCCAACACGGGGCTGTTGGTGGACCCGAAGCGTTCGTATCTGGATATAGTATTTGTGTGTGTGTGCGAGACGTGTGCACATTCATACACGTCTGCGTGAGCCTGTATGTGTGACTGCGTATCCACGTGCGCTGCACACTCAAGTAACACATATACCTACTCCATGGCTCTCTTCTCTCTTCTCTCTCTCTCTCACTCTCTCGCGCATATATACCTACACGATTGACGCGTTCGCGAGTGTGTGTGTGAGAGTGTGAGCGTACGAGCTGCGAGGGAAAGCTCGTACAATGGAGTCATCAATCATTTCTCTGCTCGAGCTAGCTCGTGAACGGGCTACTGCTGCTGCTGCTAGACGTGCAAGTGCTCCTCTGTATATTGTACACGAGCACACACACATACAAGCTCAGCTCTACATCCACATCCATATCCAAGCGAGACTGTAATCGAATACATTTGCAAACACACCAATGCGCCCGAGCTTGAGAGATGGGCTATATACTTGCAAACGTGCGTATCGTATACGATATGCATGCACTAGCTTATATGCGATTTCGTGAGAACCAGATCATTTGTTTTGGCTTTGGTATAGTTCTTGAGCTGTGTTTATGAAATATCTTTTTTTTCTTTACACGTTGATCGTATAAGTCCAGGATCATTTTATTAACTCTAGCGAAAGAAAACGAGATGGAAAAATTAGAAAAGAGAGACGAACGTAAAAAAGGTTTCTTTGTGACTTACCGAAATGAAGTACAGACGGGTAGAAGAAAGTAGTAGAAGTGAAGTAATTTCCATATTCGAAGTTTTCTCAAGAATTATTAATGATGTTTGCATTGTTGTCAGAAGTTTTTTTTTCAAAATCTTTAATCAAAATTAACTCACGATCGAATGAATCCTTTCAATAAAAATCAACGTCATCCCTGCACTTCATTGAAATGCATATTTTTGGTAAGTGGGGGATTTTAAATCCACGAAACAATTTTGTTTTAATTACAAATTATGATGATTCTCACTATAATCTGAATCAAGTCTATTACGTAACATTATTACAATTGAACGGGAACATGAGCACGAGCGACGGTGTAAGGTGCGTGCCAGAGCCGTTCAAGTATGCTCTTCAAGTCTGGCTCGTGAGATAATTCAACCGAATATTCCCAAGAAACGATTATCCTAATAAAGTACCCTAGCTATTGTATTTGACGATACTGGCAGGTGACTTGTGCCGGTCACACGTCTAACTTTGAGATCTAATGAGTTACGATCTAAAAACGCGCGTAGGAGGAAGTGTAAGAAAAGTTTGGAAGAACTTTTATCCTCGCAGCGAGGAAAAGAAAAATTGACTGACAAATCTAGAGGAATAGAAATGTATCATTTTTTTCATAAATTTAAGTAATTTTCATAAATTTTTTAAGATGCTTTTTTATGATTAAAAATCTTAAAATGATTCGAGTACTACACTAATTGAAGCAAATACTTTTTAATGTAACAAGCTTTAAAACTCTTATCTCGTAGAATTAACTCAAATTCTATTATCTCTCTAGTTTCGAAACTACTTGAATATTATTGTATACAACTAAATTTTATTTAACTATGATGCATTTAACATTCGGAATCAATTTTGATATTTCAATAACAAAAATTATGCATTATTATTGGAAAAATAAATTCTAATTGTGCAATATTGTTGATAAATAAATTCAATACACGAAGCTTCGATAACACTCGATGAGTCAGAGATCTCAGCGATAACTTGAATTCTGCCTCGATGATCAGCGCGATCGGTTACACTTATAAATAAATATATATCAGATTATTATTTTCTGATTGATGTCGGCAATGACGTATGAATTTAACAACTATTTTAATAGCGCCATTGTTTTGCGACAAAACGTTTACTGGTTCTACTGAGGTCGAGAGCTTTATTTTATGCACTACGTACATTATAACAGAGTGTATAAGTGATAAGGGTACACAGAGTCACAACCATCTATTAAGCTGAGACAAACGAGGTAACGAGCCTGTCATAATTAACGTGCCGTAACTCTGTTACTGTAGTGACGTACACAAGCATTTCCCCTTCACTAAATTATACGTACGTGTGAAGACGAGCTTCGTCATCTTTCTATCGTATTGTCTTTGAGCTGGGCTTATTGCAAATACAAACTTATGCCTCTGGTAAATAATAATAAATTCATTTTTTATTTTTAGGCTTTTTTTTTAAATAAAATTTTTCACTCAATTTTCATCTCAAAACAATTACCTGTATTCAAAGGAAGTCTTTTTGTTTAGAATTTGTAATGCGTGTATCAGATTGTTATTTAATTTTTTTGAATGAAGGGAATAAATTAAATCATTTTTCAACATAATATTGAATTTCAAATGGTACTATGTCATTAAATCGTATAAATAAGTTTTCTTCTCTCGCCTCGTTAATGTCCCACATCCTATCACTGTTAAAAATGTTTATTTCTTGTATACATAAGATATAGGAAGCTAACCGCTGTATAAAAAAATCGAGATATTCGTTTTCTTTCACCTACATCCTTGCGCGTCTTATATCAAAACAGACAAGCGCGTTGTTGCGACAACACATCCGGAGTTGATTTTTCGTTTTCTTTTCTTGTCTGTATATTGCATATATTAATCATTTTTTTCCATTCATTAAATATCATGCTGCTAATTTTTTTTGCTCTACGATCAACTATCATCCAGCCGAAAGTTGATACATGTCACACAATATAATTTGTTCCCAGACCTCGAGATTTTTGTGTATTCATATTTTTGATAGTATTTTCTTCTATATGAATAAAGTATAATGCAGACGTTCTAATACAGTTAGAGAGACACGCTTGCACTCTGAACGGGTCTCGTAGTATTCTTTTCACTATCAATATAAATATAGTTTTTATATACTTTGAGCAATTTCGAGTCTTTCAAAATTGAAAAGTTTAGAAAGCCAGCCTTATTTTTCCAAAAAAATATAGATTATTGAAGTAGAGATAAAATAATTATTTCGCGTGGTCTGATGCATGATACAAATTTGAATCCACACAAACAGTACAAATACGACAATTCCATATAACACCGAGGAACGAAGTAATTACGTTTCTATTTACGAAAATAATTTAACACCTGCTACAACTTAAAAAATCGAAATGCGTTTTCAAAAAAGTCCTCGAAAAAAATCAGAAAAAATTAATTTATGTAAAAAAACTATTATAAGTGTACCTTATAAATTATATCAACTCACCTTTGATTGGCTTTAACAAAATAGAGTTTCATACTACATCTTTTTGCGACTACCATGATTATGATTCTCTATAATGCCGTTTAAATCAATTTCCAGCTTCAACCCGTTGTTTTAAGAAAATAAAAATGCAGTAAAACTTTCATAATTTTAAGTCTATATCAAATGGACAGACACATTGCTGTGATTATACCGAGCAAACAGTGAACTTAATTCGTTTTTGCCTATCCACCACAGATTTATGGTCGAGAAAAGCAAAATACTACCCTGCGAAGCCAGCCAACTAAGTCCTATTTTAATGTTGCAGTGGCAAAATGTTACTTTTCATGCTACCCCCAGCTAAAATTAACCTTTTTCGTCCTTTTTTGAAAAAAGTTAATTTCTGCTTGGCGATTCATGAAAAATAGTATACGTACCTATAAAGCGAAAAATACACGTGCTCTGAGGCTTTTCAGTTTTTCGTCTCTAGGCACGTAATATACTATATGTGCTTTCTGCAGTAAAATGTTGTTTCAGTGCTCGCTTCAACAAGGTCGGTTGATCGATAACAAGTAGCTCACTAATTTCTTGTAGTTTTTTCCGTTTATACTCATGGCTTATTCTTCCAAGCTGTTATTTCTACATCAACCCCAGCTTGAACTATTGTCGCATACCACCTTCAAGTTACGCGACACCAGCTGCACAATCTAGAAAATAACGTAAAAAATGTCAAGCTACATTCATCGTAAAAATACTATGATATATAATTAGAAGAATTACAATTAATAGTTATTTATGCAACAAGTGCCCAAAAAGCATTTTTGCGCTCAGTGTATGCACGACGGCTGGCGTCAGTCAATACGAGTGCCAACGAATAAGACATGAGTGCCAGCTACGCCGGCACGAGAAGAGACACAAGTGAAGGCTATGCTGGCTTTAGAGACTCGTTTTGCGCACACTGTTCGGAAAAAGCCCGGCACTCGTTGCATACAAAATTTTATACAATAGAATGCGAAAAGTGCATAAATAAAAAGCATGATATCTCACAAAATATCAGAAATTTTACCGCACACCAGTGTCGAAAAACGCTTTTTAAGCACTAAAAAGTGTGCGCAAAAAGGCATTTTTCGCTATACTATTGCATAATAGTACTTTACGATACTCGGGCCATAGGGGACCCTTGACTACGTGGTTATTAGGACTCTCGCTACGCTCGGACCTTTAACTATGCTGTCACTTACAGCCCTTGTATCGTAAAGTACTATTATGATATATAAATATTGATTTGCTTGATTTTTTTCGATATTTTTGTTACAATTAGATTAAAAATATTGAGCGTATTCGAAATGATTGAAAACAACAATTTAAAACAGTTTTTAAACGTGTGTATAAGATAATACCACTTTAAGCTTCTACCGCTAGATGGCGAGTTCTTTTACGTGTAAATCTGAAAGTGGTAAAGTCAAAAATAATTTTATAAAGTTTGAGTTCACACTTATGGGCAGATTTTCTGTAACATAAGTCGCCCTTTACGGTCCCGCGTCATTCGCATCGCCCTCGCTGTGCTCGTGCGCTAACTTCATTCCGTGGCATCAGAAAGTGCAACTTATATTTCGGAAAAGAGGGCATAAATTTGAACTTAGCACAGTGCTATAAAATTGCGTATGATACTCGTAACATGAGGACACTTTTCGGCACTGTGTTTTTAGGGTCATTGCAACGTAAATAACTGAGGAAATGTATCAATTTTTCAAAATTTTCTTTAATATTTTCTTCTTCCTCTGTTTCATTATTGTGTGTAGCAACAATATAATAAAAATATGAGAAGGCGAAATTTATAGAAAAATTATACAAATACTCAAAAATAAAGAGATTATTTACGTCGCGAAAAAAAGTCAATTTCCCCATGCTCAGAGTTCGTTCCTTGTTCAATGAAAAAGTTTTGTTGTGCATTTAACACTTTTTTATATAAAAATTTCGTTAAAACTCGTAGTAGTTGTCACAGTATTTGTTTAGAGTTGTTAAGATTTATTACGGAAAATGTAAGAGAAGAATTTTTACTACAAATTCTCGTTACGAATTTATGCTTTGTTGCGCGTACAGTAAGTTGATGTAATGTATGGTTCACGTGTAAAAACTTACCTCCAATATAGAATTTCTGCGAACATAGAGGGCTGTCCTTGTCCCTATCGGCGACTTTGCGTCCTCGAGCTCCCGTAATCCTTGGAGACAGATACGTCACCGGTACTGTCTTCACATATATACATGTACATATACATGGAAAGGGCGAGGATACTTTAAGTTTAGCGAACCAGTTACTTAGACCACTGCGCCATTTTTTTCAAACGAGCATAAAACATGTTCTATTCGTGTTTTCATATAGTTTCGCTCGCCACAGAAAAAAGTGTGCAAGCATAAAAGAGATGTAAGACGAGGAAAGAGCTCTTTTATTCTGCATTTCGGAATCATGGTATGAAGCCGATCCATCAAAAACCCGCGTCACTAGCCATTAGCACGCTCCTGTTGTCGCTGCTCTGATTCTATAGACGCATTTACGTGTGCCTAACCCATAATGTTATTCAATACCATCCTCTTTTAATATTTTATATTTGTCACGATGTCCAACTGTCATACTGCTCCTGATATTTTTATTTTTCTAAACAGTTTATTCGAAAAAAATCCAAAAAAATGCAAAGTGAAATTTATTAAGACTTCATTTGCCGAATGGAATTTTTAAAGTAAAAATGTTATTATTCATAAATACCATTATAAAAATTACTTTAAAAATCGAACGAGTAATAAATTTAAGAGAAAAAATTACTTTTTAAAGTACATCAATGTTATATAATTTCCTAAAAATAATAGATCATTATTAGGTTTAATATAACTAGACATTTACGGCAGTTTATAGTCTTTATTCAGGCTTCAGTAGCAATCATCAGAATAAAATTGGTTGGCATCCAATTTGAAGTACATTAGAACGTATATTAGAACGTTACGGTAGAATACAAGTTATAGCATTATCCTTCAGACTTTTCATAACGAAAAAATCCAATTCTCATTTTGACAGAATAAAAAATTGATTTTACGTATCTAAAAATTATATATAAGGCTTACTGAATGGGAACAAAGATGTTTGTAATTAATTGAATGCTAATGGTTAAAAGGCCAAATTTCAATAAAGGAAACCGTAAATATTTTTAAATAATACATATAGATGATTAAAACTTTGTTCCTTTTTTTAATATTTTATCAACATAATCAATACACCAGTATATATTAAATTGATACATAAAAATATTGATTTTTCTCTAAAATTTGCTGAATTACTTAATAATTTACTTTTTGATTATAAGTATTCACGTTTGTTTATAACCGTTATACATATCCTTATATTCGCTTCAAAATATACAAAAAATTTATTTACAAAATGCACTCTACAAGAAATGATCAGCATAATACTTTTTATCGTCCAAGAATGCAGCGTGCTTGATTTTCCCATAGGAAGTCATTCTAAATAAAATAAATTGAAGTTGTAAATTCATACATTTTAAGTGTAATAATGTATCAATCGATACAAAATGAACACTTACCGCGCACTTTATTATACTTATAGGATGCATATAGTGTCTCTGACATTTATAAACACAATCTCCAACACATCGGCGAGCAGGACCGACAAACAGTCCTTCAACAATATTAGTAACCATATTGAAAATCTGAAAAGTTATAAGAAAATTTAATTTCCTTTATTCGTAAATTCCGTAGTTAATAGATTTATTTTTCGCTACCCGTTCTTCAATATCTTCTATGTCTTGTGCCATGGCGAAGAAGGAACCAAAAGCAAAAAAACTAATTGCGATGGAAAAAGTGACGAAAATGGAAGAATTTTTCATGTTTTAAAGATCGGTACTTTGACACAGGTAAAATGCAACTTATTTTTTATTTATCGTATCACTACTTTTATAGGACGAAAATTTTGATGTTATGAGTGAGATAAAATTTTATCTTCGTGTATAAATATTGACTTATTATTTTCTTTTTCGAATATGCAATTGCTTTTCGTAAGAATATTATTAATGTTCTAGTATACTTTATATTCATTCAGTTGGGCATCAATTTTTAAATTTGATTTAAATCACCAAAGGTAATTCTATTCAACAAAAAGTTCATTGCCTGTAAATTCTTTATACAAATTCAACACATTACTTCATTCTATAATCAAATTCACTGAATTCTTTCTCATGAAAAACAGAGAGATCAAAGAAACAAAGGCTACAATAAAAAACGTCACATGTTTATAAAGTGAATCTTGCAAATATATTGTCACGTGCATATCGCGATTTTCGCATTATGACACACTGGATGAATGCGTTTAATATAATAATATTCTCTTATCATCTTTGACGGGTAGGCATGAATCAACTGACCAGAAGCCCTCTTAGTTGTGCAACTCGCTGCCACACGTATCATGTGCGCATTCGATGAGAAATACACTGTGGAAGCCGCACAGTTATCCATCATGACAATGGCAGATCCTCTACTCTTTGCTATAATTTTCTTTTCTTTGTGAGATATGGCGCTTACAGGTATCACGAAACTGACGTTTTCAAAACTTTGCCAGCTTAAGATCATTTTAAAATAGATTATTTATTGCTTATGAATTTTTCATGAAAAAATCTCACAAAATGATTTTTTTTTTTAAATTCGAGGATTCGAGTTGCACAAATGCATATAGCTTTACTACTGTAGCGTGTAAATTTTGCTAAACATAATAATCCAAGTTCAAAAAGAGAGAGAGAGAGCGTTGACAAGGAAAATCGCTTCTAGACTTTCATTCGTAGGGAGGTTGGCACAGCAGCGTCTCTCACATGTACGATTCTATTTGTTGGCCGATTGTGAGGTGTTGCAGAAATCAAGCCTGACGAAGATCGATCGCACGACATTTCGGGTGGTGGTGTCAACAACGAGAACGTCTCTGTATGTATGTACATTATATACTTTTTTCCTTTTTCGACCCTCTCCTTCTCGCATCGGATGATATTTTCTGGAGATGAAAGAAAGTCAGCGCGAATGATGGCTATATAGTAGTGTAAAGCTTTCGCAGATGTGACCAGACGCTCTGAAATTTCTATTAGTTCTGTCAAACTGATATCCCCTCTACATACAATACCGTGATGCTTATTCGGAATCAATTTCATAGAATATAGTTAAGTAGAAAATAAGTAGAAGTGATAATAAAAGTATACTGTGCTTATACTTGAAATAACTTTAATTTATTAATATTACCAGTAAAACATGAAGTAATTCGATATGAATCTTTCACAATTTTTGTTTCGTTTAAAAAAAAAAAAGCTTATAACTTATAATATTTAAAACATTTTTAATTCATGAATTGAATGTGAAATTTTTTTGCACTATCAGATTTTCAACATGATTTGAGATGTAACTTGTCGTTTGTTCGAGAAAGTGTTTGCTCTACTTAACTCTTGTACGGATGCTGAAATTAATTATTAAAAAATTTAAGTTCTTAGCAAACAAAGTTAACAAATATTAGCCATCTTTTGTAAGTAAAGAAACCAGAACTTTACCTAAATCAAAAGTGCCTACTTTTATCGTTATTCTAAACCATTGGAAATCACTAAATAAGCTTAGAGAATAGGGCCCAAATTTAATTTAAAATTTTCTAATTTTTTGAAGACTATTTAAATAAAAAAATTAATTCGTTTGGTAACTGCACATTTCCATACCAAATGGCTTGAGCTTGATCATTTTGCAAAACAATATACAGAATATTTTATTCTTGACAATTTCGTAAACGACAACTATAAAAAATTATTGTTCGTTCATAATCAGTAATTTTTTCTTAAAAATTGTTCATGTTACCCAGTACACAATTTCAGACATATTTATAGATTTTACATTTCCTACCATCAATAACTTTCAACTGAAGTTAAATTCAACTAAAGGTAGAGTAGAAATCCACATTACCGACCACGAGTTTTGCTCAGATGCTAAACTTACCATCAGTCCCTATTGTATCATACTAATGCAGTCCTTCCACTGCTAAAAAAGAATCAACACTATGAAGTGTTTAGTAATTATGGCCAAAGCTGGCGATAATATCGCTGGTATATGATTTACATCGCAGCAAAGCAATCCAGAGAATCGAGGGTGGTGTCTACTGACAGATGCTCCGCCTATAAATCAACCATTCTTCGAGTTCGAACAGAAAGTAGGGGAAGACAATTTGACGGCCATGTTAACACACGTAAACAAACTTTGCTTTATCCCTGATTTGCACGAAGTTGAGATAAACTGAGTGCAGTCCTTATACTCGTCTAAAAATGTTATTTTTGCTAATAAATTACCTTTATTTATATGAATGTACGATTTCGAATTAAAATTTAAAGATTTGTTTTATGATGAATTGAGCATCTGTCGTTAACTTTATATAAAAAATAATAATATTAAAAAATAATTTTTTCGATTGTTGATTATAATTATTAAATGCAATTTTTTCAATTAATAAAAATATATACTACGATGATCGTCCACGATGATGATAAGAAAACATCACTTTCTGCAGCGACTGATGTTTTCACGTTTTTAAATACTTCAAATCGAAAGGAAACTGATCTTCCAGATAGTGATGTAAGTTGTTTTGTCCTTCTGAATACCCTTATGCATGTCAAGTTTGATTATTTTAAACTTTATAAGACTTCAACACAATGATTTATGATTAGATTAAAAATTCAAATAATTTAAATTGATCAAAAAACAAACCGTTTTAAATAGTCCCTAGTTTGAAATACCACAGAAAATATCCCTCGATTCTTTAAAATTTGAGCTGCAATCGAGAATAGATAGTTTTTAAATTGTTATTACTAACCCTGATCTAACCTTCTCTTTCTTCAATTCTTTGTTCATTAGATTTTAAAATATTGAAAGTTGAAAACTATTTTCATGACTAAAATCTTTTTTTGAATACTATATAATTCTGATTTCTAAACGTTTGAATTTATTCTAAAAATTTATTTTCATTATTTTCTGAATTGTATGTATGCTTTAAATAGTAATATAATATTTCCATGGGAATAAACAGCGCGTGCACGAAATAATATGTATTTAAGTTGCTACAAGGCAATATAATGTGCAAATAATTACCAGTTCATATAAGTAACAGAATATCCTCGAATTCCAGAAATGTTCAATATTTCATAGTCACAACTCAAATCAGGATAAAATCAAAGTGATTCGGTAAATCCATTTTTCACATAATACAACATTTATACATGCACGTGTAGACGTATATTTATAAACGAATCTTCGGTAGAAACGTTTAATCAACTAGCAAAAATAAAAAATCAACTTCGTATGCGAGTTCTGCTAAATACACGTACACTGACTATTCTCATAATATTATTCTGAACAACGAGAAGAGTACAATTTCGCTGTAATCTACATTTTCATTTTTGCTGATTATGGTTGAATCAAAAATTAATAATAATTGTTGATTGTTGCAATTAAAAATAGGACAACTAGGATTTGGGTAAATATTTTTATAGGAGCTATGTTTACTACAATTTAATTTATATTTGTGTATCTTTATCATAAAGCTAACTTTAGCGAATGTACTTTTTGCAAGGTGATCTAATTGGAAACTCTAACCAAATAAGATAGGCAATGTCCTATCTAACTACTGTAGGCGTCTACATACTGTACTATATTGAAAACCCAGGAAAAGTATGTGCAGATTATAGATGAGAAAAAATATAATTTAAAATATCATTGATTAATGATATCACTCAAGCCAAAAATGAGAAAGTTATATTTTTCACAGCAGCTCCGGCAGTAAACTAGGCGCACGTAATATTAATGTCCGATTTCTCCAATTCATATAAATAACAACGTGTACTCATCTTCTCATCACCCGCGCATTTAACGATCTCGACCTCTTTGAGATGCCTCGTGCTGCCCAGCATAACACGAAGTACGTATTGAAAAAAGCCGCGGCACAGCCTCCAATCACACGTGCGTTGAAATTCATTCGATTTCTGTCCTTCGTTGTGGCACAGTCGAGTCGGCTCGGTATATACATGGACGCGTATATGCGCGGGCGTGCTCTTGTATATGTATTATATACATTAGCTGCCGTTAAAAGGCTGACGAGCCGTTTATCATCCCGGGGAGCGCGCAGGGGTTTATAATCGTTGGCTGCTGCTGCGGCGGCGCGCGCGGAAGAGTTGCGGGAAGAGTTAAAACCTCAGCATGACTGGTGGCTCTCGGTTGCGCGCCCGAAGAAGAAGGCAGAAGCACTGCTACACACTACATACAAGCTGCCGAGCAGAGCCGCAGCGGTAGCCGATGGACGTGTCACTTATGCATTCGCATACACCGCCGCCACGAATCAATGGCTCGACTTGTGCCGCCGTATAACTGCTGAGCTTTTACTCTTTGCGCGATCATTAGTCATTTCTGCGAGCGCGGCCGCAACCCGTGTAGCAGCCGCATATATACAAGCTCTCGCACGGACACGGACCAACACACTGTCGCGCGCGAGTCCATCGTCGACGCGGCGGCGGCCGCCTGCTCACGAGACTTATATAGTACGTACGTGAGAATGATTTTGCGAGGCGTCGCTGCTGCTGGTCGACGGCCCCTTAATCCGACCGCACGGTGCATACCAGACGCTGCGTGTGGAGCGGGCAAGGTCATCGACGCGCGATCGATGAATCAGAAATAAAACGCTCCTGTATGCGAGCAGTTGTGACGTAGTAAATGTTAATAGCTTTTCTTAGCTGCCGTTTGCTGCGACGCTTGTTCTATTTAACATTTCAAAAATAATGAAGCTCATTTCAAGATTGTTTTTCTTGAAAAGTTATCAAGTGCTTTTACTTACATCGATGATAAAACTTGCCAAGTTCGATTGTGAATTATTTCGTCCAGAGAGGGGAAACATGAAATTATATAATACTACCGGTACCCGTCGTGGCTTCGCTCACGTTAAATTTCAAAGAGTAGGAGAATATTAATAAAAACAAAATAATATTTTAGCCTTTTTATGCAAAAAGACATTCGGGAATATGTTTAAAAAAGTGCTTGAGGGTAGGACAATTAGGAATGACAGAAGATTTGAAGTAAGCAACGTTCATCGCCCGACAACGACAACTTTCTTTGCGTATGAAAGGGAAATTTAAACAAAGCCTTTTAACGATTGAACTAAAGAATTCTGGATTAACTTTTTTAAAAATTGTGGAATATCACCAATGAGCGATGAGCGATGAGCATTGAGTATGAGGGTGCGGTGAGAGTGGGGGAGCAGGTGAGTGTGTGCGAAGTGATAAAAAACGAAAAAAATTCAAAAGTCAAAAACAAAAAAAGAAAAATGTCATCTAACATCGTAGAAACCTTCACAGAGGTACAGTAAATGTATGGTAAAAATTTTAAAACGAAAGTACGGGTAGTTTTTAAGAACATAAGATACAAACAGACGTCGTTACTACTTTATATATATAGATATAGATGGATATAACCCAAGCAAACCATATAACCCAAGTCACCCAAGTAACCGAAGTAACCGAAGTAGCCCATATAACCCATATAACCCAAGTAACCCAAGTAACCCGAGTAACCCAAGTAACCCAAGTAACCCAAGTAACCCAAGTAACCCATATAACCCAAGTAACCCAAGTAACCCATATAACCCAAGTAAACCAAGTAACCCATATAACCCATATAACCCAAGTAACCCAAGTAACCCAAGTAACCTATATAACCCAAGTAACCCAAGTAACCCAAGTAACCCAAGTAACCCAAGTAACCCAAGTAAACCAAGTAAACCAAGTAACCCAAGTAACCCATATAACCCAAGTAACCCAAGTAACACAAGCAACCCATATAACCTGAGTAACCCAAGTAACCCATATAACCCAAGTAACCCAAGTAACCCAAGTAACCCATATAACCCAAGTAACCCATATAACCCAAGTAACCCATATAACCCATATAACCCAAGTAACCCATATAACCCAAGTAACCCAAATAACCCATATAACCCAAGTAACCCAAGTAACCCTAGTAACCCATATAACCCAAGTAACCCATATAACCCAAGTAACCCAAGTAACCCAAGTAACCCATATAACCCAAGTAACCCATATAACCCAACTAACCCATATAACCCAAGTAACCCAAGTAACCCATATAACCCAAGTAACCCATATAACCCATATAACCCAAGTAACCCATATAACCCAAGTAACCCAAGTAACCCAAGTAACCCATATAACCCAAGTAACCCATATAACCCATATAACCCAAGTAACCCAAGTAACCCAAGTAACCCAAGTAACCCTAGTAACCCAAGCAACCCATATAACCCATATAACCCAAGTAACCCAAGTAACCCATATAACCCATATAACCCAAATAACCCAAGTAACCCTAGTAACCCATATAACCCAAGTAACCCAAGTAACCCAAGTAACCCATATAACCCAAGTAACTTAAGTAACCCAAGTAACCTAAGTAACCCAAGTAACCCATATAACCCAAGTAACCCATATAACCCAAGTAAACCAAGTAACCCATATAACCCATGTAACCCATATAACCCAAGTAACCCAAGTAACCTAAGTAACCCAAGTAACCCAAGTAACCCTAGTAACCCAAGCAACCCATATAACCCATATAACCCAAGTAACCCATATAACCTAAGTAACCCATATAACCCATATAACACAAGTAACCCAAGTAACCAAAGTAACCCAAGTAACCCAAGTAACCCAAGTAACCCATGTAACCCATATAACCGAAGTAACCCAAGTAACCCATATAACCCAAGTAACCCAAGTAACCCATATAACCCATTTAACCCAAGTAACCCCAAGTAACCCAAGTAACCCATATAACCCAAGTAACCCAAGTAACCCAAGTAACCCAACCAATCGAGGGGAGAGTTATATCCAAATTTTTACTCAAAAATACTGTGAGAATGTGTGTTATACTTTTACCTGTTGCAAGGAGCATTTCCGGCCGAGTAACCTAAGTAGCCCAACGGATCAAGAGGAGAGTTATATCCAATTTTTTATTCAAAATAATTTGAGGATGTTCATTTGACATTTACCAATGAAAAGGAGCATTTTTACCCGAGAAGCTCCAGTAACCCAAGTAAACAATATGACCCAAGTAACGCATATAACCTACTACCGGTACCCGTCGTGGCTTCGCTCACGTTAAATTTCAAAGAGTAGGAGAATATTTATAAAAACAAAATAATATTTTAGCCTTTTCATGCAAAAAGACATTCAGGAATATGTTTAAAAAAGTGCTTGAGGGTAGGACAATTAGGAATGACAGAAGATTTGAAGTAAGCAACGTTCATCGCACGACAACAACTTTCTTTGCGTATGAAAGGGAAATTTAAACAAAGCCTTTTAACGATTAAACTGAAGAATTCTGGATTAACTTTTTTAAAAATTGTGGAATATCACCAATGAGCGATGAGCGATGAGCATTGAGTGTGAGGGTGCGATGAGAGTGGGGGAGCAGGTGAGTGTGTGCGAAGTGATAAAAAACGAAAAAAATTCAAAAGTCAAAAACAAAAAAAGAAAAATGTATTGTAAGATCGTAGAAACCTTCACAGTGGTATAGTAAATGTATGGTAAAAATTTTAAAACGATAGTACGGGTAGTTTTTAAGAACATAAAATACAAACAGACGTCGTTTCTGCTTTATATATATAGATATGCCATACATTACAATTTCTTTTGTTTATACTGTAAATTTTTTCGACACTCGAGTTTCAAAGTTATTATGGAAGTATGTAGTAAGTACCTTACACGAAGTACAGGACTTGACGGAACTATTAATCTTTGCTAGTCAAATAAGCACAAGTACATAATTTATAGTTCCATTATTTTTCTGCCACAGATCTATCAATTTATCCTTCTTTCAACTTTCTAACCTGCGCAGACACATACGTGAACGATTTCGCGTTCGTATATATATACGCATGTATTACACAACTGCGTCCACATGCGTACACGATTGGCATTGATAAAAAAAAACGACGAGTTATTACGAGCATTAGGCTTAGATATAAAAAGCGTAATAAAGCTGCACCGTATGAGCTGCGATGGCGGGGGATGCTTACCTGCGGCCGCGTATTAGTCTCGAAAGCTGCATCAGAACACGCTGCCGTTCTCGCACGTGTCAGTCGGTCACTTATCATTTTAATGATTGCTTTGTATGGATATACAGCTGTATACGTGTATGTGATGTATCGCGTTTATATGCGTTTTTGCGCGGGGACCTTGTTATTAGTGTACCTTCGCATTAGAAACTTTTATTTTCCCTGTGAGCCAGTTTCGCATATTATTTTTTTCGTCTTATCACCACGCAACGATCTTAAAAAAAAACGAATTTTAGTTTGAGCTCAAAAGATAAAAATCAAATAGTTTCTACTTTATTCAGCACTTGATATGCGTTGACAAATTATTTGCGGTATATTGTTTTTCTTATCATGTAGTTACTTCAAAAATAATCAAAAATACTCACTATTGAAAAAGAGTAAATTCTGCGTCAAAGTGGGGTCTCGCAATATTTCAGATTTTATACGAGAGACCTCATCCCCTGCGATACCAGAGCAAACTCACAAGTGAAACTTGGAGAAAGTCGTCGATTTAAAAATCCTCATCATCCGCGTCGAAGTGCTACGCACAAGCAAAGTTTCAGCGGAGATGTCAGAAGCGCGAGCATCCTCCAACCCCTAATAGACTGACTGTGCATGTGTATAGGGTCGATACGTATATATATGTGTATGTGTATTCACACACGTTCACACACGTGCGTTTAAACAGGAGAAGCGTATACACTTGAACGCATCTCTCGCGCTGGCTTGTATGTTTATATACTCTATTTACATTATCCAAAGTCAGCTATAGGATTTCGCATGCAAAAAGAAAGGAGGATATCTGTACCATTGAGTGAGCATATATTTTGCCCCTGTTGAGAGAAAAGGACAAAAGCTCGACTCTTGGCACCATCTATCAAAGCGAAGCCACGACAAACCGTATGTGCGTGGCTGTGCGCGCACCGCTCAAAAGCAGCCGCCAACGCGCTATAAATAATCATCGTACAAGACTGAACGAAATATGCTCTGCTCTTCGGTCTTTACCTGACTAATTATTATGCATGAAAATTGAGCAAATCTTGGATATAATTGAAAATCAAACGAACTTACTTCTAAGTGAATTAGACAGAATAATAAGTAGTAGATTTTTAATTCGAACGATTGAACCATAACTATGTAGAGACAAACCATCACCTACACCTGGCTTCTCCTCACTGCTTCTCCTACCATGCTCACTGCTATAGCCCTCATATTGTTTTTTGGTACCGAATAGACCTAAGACACATTTTTTTCGACAAAGGAATCGTTTATTTTTTTTATTCTAAAATAAAATAGTAGGAATGCTTTGAGTCGTCAATAGAATTACACTAATTCAAACACTAGAAATTATCGCCGACCCTGTGATGATTACAATAGGCACAGAAGAAAGTATGTAAGATATTACCGTAACCGCCATCAAAGGAGAGTCCTAGAGAAAGATGCAGATTTTGAAAATCACATTATCGTGGTCGTAGTCGCTGTGTAAGATGTCGTTCTTGGCGCAAGAAAAAATATTGATGATGATATAATATTGATGATTGTAAATCTGATTGCTACTGTGAGAGATGGATTACACGTACTTTTAACCGATTATCTCTTTTTAACTTCAGTTCGTATTATTATTTTATACTTTTTTTGTATTGTCCACAAGTAAAATATAAATTTCGTTCAAGAAATTCTGTATGTCCGACGCGCTTTATTTTTTAAATATTCTTGTGTAAGAAAAATCTCACGTACGGGCTTGTCGAAATATTGAGGTACATTCGTAATATTCAAATATCTTCCACGCGTATGAGCATCATTTTGTCGGTGAAATTTACTGCAGCAAAGTTTTTTTTATTTACGATGATTTTTTTCAGTTGGATTGAGGAAGGATAGTGTTCGTCAAAACTTTGTTCACGACATTTTACTTTTACCCTTTTAAAAGGGCATGGATCACAACTTTGAGCTCTACAAGTTGTAAGTTTACTTATTTACTTTCAATTTTACATTAAAGCGCATGAGGTTAATTTACCATTTTAGATGGAAGTACATACAATTTTATACAGGCGTGATTCCATTTAAAAATAGTTTGAGACTAACTTACATACAGGGCTCGGGCTAATGTTATTCATTGACTTATAGAATTATTTTTACTTTACCACTTGCAGATTAACACATTAAGATAAACGCCATCTAGTGGTAGAGACTCAAATTAGTGATATCATATTCAAACGGTTAAAAAGTAGTCTACATTTTTTGAAACAGTTAAATTGTCATTTTCAGTTAAATTCATGGTTAAACAATTACTAAATAGTTGGAAATAATATTTTTTTATTTTTTCCAACTTTTATTTAGATCGAAAACTATAATCGAATGTTTTTTTGGGAGGTGTGGTACGTACCCGTTCGCGAGATGAATGTCTACATAAACTAAGCACACAGTTTTATGCTTAAAAATTTTAATAAATATTTTTTCAAATAAAAAAAGATTTGTTGCGAAGGTAGTATGCGGACCAAGGTAAACGTGAAAAAAATCTAAATTAATTCGCAAGCGCAATAAAATAAGTTCAGCAGTGTAATTGTATTTTAATCGAGAATGAAAATTATTGTTAAGCAGAAATAACAGTTTATAAATAAAACAAATAATTTAAAAAACGATTAAATTTGTACGGCTGAAAATTCACTCAAGTTGCTAGTTCTGTGCATAAAGGAATGAAAGGGATAATTTACTTTTTTCTACTCACTACTTCTTGTTCAGTTTTCTCAATCAAATTCAAGTCATTCACATTAATTACCATAAATTTCATAAAAAATGTCATCAATATCTCGTAAAAATAAGAGAGGGTTTGATCTCGTGCCGGTGATGTAAAAAAATTCTGCTTTTGGAATTTTAAAATCATTGATAGATTTATTACAAAATAATAACGAGTCTGCATAAAATTAAAAGCCGAATGATTGTAAGAAAACTGTCTTTGGTGGAAATTCCGTGAAAGATCGAGTGGCTACCCCCTTGAGCCAATCGAATGAATCTTATTGAGTATTACAAGTCCACTTTTTGATAGCAGCACTATCGGTGAAGCAGTTATCATTGTGTGGCAGTCGTGAAAAAGGCAGTGGCGGCTTTTTTTTTCAGCTCCCTTTCTCGGAATATCAGGCGCAAAGTCAAGTCTATAACGGCGTGTGAATGAGTCGTCCCTTAGCGACGACGAAGCCAAGATTTATAGCCTTCTTTTGACCCTCGAGTAGACCCTTCGTGATCGCTCGCGCGCGTGCTAACACACATACACTTAACCCTTGACTTTTATATTCTCTTTGTTATTCTAATCTCTTTATTAAATGATCATCTTTTATATAAACATTTCGATACGACTACCATAATTTATCGGTTTATCGTTTATGCGAATCGATTATTTAGAAAATATTTTTAATTACTTTTTTGGCACCTCTAAAATTATTACTATTTGAAAAAAAATTTGTATGCAGGCTACGTTCGAGTGGAAAAAAAAATTAATAGCATCGAAATTAGGCGCAGTTTCATTTTCGGGGGACGCGATGTGGCTTATATATGTATGTGTGCGCGTGTGTTTGTGTGTGCGTGAGGGGTGAGCCAGATGCGCGCAAGAACCGAAACTATATGGGCCGAGTGAGAGAGAGAGAGAGAGAGAGAAGACTTGCATCATGCGGCATAATATGCGCATACTGCTCTCTTTCTCGCTCTCTCTCTCTTTCTCTCACTCACTCTGGCTGCACACGCACTCATCCATCATTGTCACCCGAACTCTTCAAGCTTTAGGGCCGACCGACTGCGTTCGTTGTTGCTGCTGATGCCTCTCTATCTATTTTGTCTTTCTTTGTCCGACGCTTGACTTTATTCGTGTATGTGTATATTTGTGAGCCTGTTCTAGTGTGTGTGTATCTGCGTACGTGCATACTTACCTATGTATAATCCCAATACTGGTTAACTGGGAGGAAGAACTTTGGCCTCTTTACATGTGATATTCCATTTGCATAAAGATCTTCATTGCTTTTATTTATTTATGTTTTTTTAAGAGATTATTGCAAAAAATAAGACTTATAAACGTAATTGAAGTCACATTGATCGCAGACATCAGTGAAGTTTTAATTTGAGATACACGTGGATATGAGATGCTGGCTGTATTGTCACTGTATGGTGTAGGAAAATAATCAAAAACATTGCAACTTATAATTTTTCATTGTATCTTTAATTTATTCTTATCACTTTGACGGAGGTATGATTAGAATTTGAAGACTATCTATTTATATAAATTTAATCTATATTATCGTATATAGATCCACATCATAGCTGCTCCAGCTTTTCTTCAAACTCTAGTGTTTGTATAAATATTTTTAAAGTGCCGAAATATTTAATCTTTGTGTTGCACCGTCAAGTTATTACATTTAATGTTATGATGTCTGTAAAATCTTATACGAAATTCAGATGAGCTCATCTTCTCCGGACGAGCAAGATGATAATTTTCTTTATTAATGATCCAGTTCTGTTACATAATTATGTAAAGACGGAGTCATTAAACGGCAGCTTTATTAAAGTGAAGTAATGGCTATTATATGCAACGCAATTACGTGTGATAATCCATGTTTATGCAGGGAGTTATCTCTGAATGATGCAAATCTATCATTTTATTTATAATGAAACAATATTGTGTACATATCTTACGAACTATTTTTTATAATATATATCAGTATCATATATTTTCATTAAATAGAATATTTATATTTTGCAATAGTATTTACAATTTTTTCTTAATATCGTACGATGTCTTTGATTTTCGGAAATTCGATTCTAATTTGATAAATTGTCACGCAATATAAACGATAACAGCTAATTATTTTTCTACATACTTTGGCAACATGTATGCAGACATAATTTACAAAAGACGATATGATAATTTGATTTTTGCCGCGTTAAAATTTAAAATTTGTATATCTCTACGCATTATTCATAATTACAAGATTGTAAAATAAAAAATTATGATAAAAAAATCGTTTTGATTTATGCGTGCATGACTTAAATGCTGAAAAGATCAATAGACACAAGACAGATAAAAATTTCTATCTAATATAACAACTATACAATATTTTTACACGTACAGGCACTAGAAAAATTTTAATATTGCCTTGACAATAATAACTGATTTCGCGTTATTCATGTTAAACAGATTTTTGCGGAAATAATATTTGATGTAGCAAAAAATCGCGAAGAATTAAATTCAATCAACTGAAATTATTTTTCATTAAAAACATAGATATTGTCTTAGAGTTTTTAATCGTCTATTTAGATCTAATAGTTCTAAACTTCCGAAACCTCATAATATTTACATTATGGCAAGTATAAAATACTAATGTTTGAGTTCGCTATAAAACAAGTAGTATGAGCATTAGAAAATTGTGAGTTACTTATTGAGGTCAGGATTGATTCGATCCTCCCCCGGTGAGGGCCTACACAGAACTCTTGAAATAAGCTAAACTAAATCCCGTTGCGAGTTCTCTATAGTATCAAGTTTGGCAGCCGGCCAAAGCGAATGCGCTCGTGTATCTTCTAAATGTTCGCATAAATATTGTAATATTTTCAATTCAGCCCTATTTATAAAGTTCAAATTGCACAGTTTGAAAAATGCCGCCGATCGGACATGGAGCAAGTCACATCACAGGAAACTTTGTACACACCGCCCAACCACTCGCACGTACACACGCGCACACACCCACGCGCGCAAATGATTTAATAAAGTTCATTGAGCAAGTACTGCTCGTCGTTCCAGTCGATCTGCTGCTGCTGCTGCTGCTGCTGTTGGCAAGCATTGCTCGCAGCAGAAGCGACCGGGACGTTTTGCTCCTGAACTCAGCTGAGCTGATAATACTCCGGCGCGAACTCGTTGGCGAGATTGCTCAAGAAGTTGAAGTCCGACGAGCTGTTGCTGTTGTCGGTCTGGTGCGTGGCCACCGTCGACTGCATCTGATGACTGTTGCTCTGATCGACCGAGGCAGCGTAATAATTACCGAAATTGTTGTACGACGGGTCGTGCGTCGTTTGCTCGTTGTTGACTATCGCGGGAGCGACGACGGCGGCGCTCGTGGCGGTCGTCGCGGGTGTCGCGACCGGGAAAGGGTCAGGCGACGACACGTAACTCGCTGGTATACTCGAGGCCTCGCCGCCCTGGTGATGATGCAGCTGTCCACCGGCCGTTTGATGCTGATCGTAATACTGCTGGCATTTGTTGCCTCGGTGATGATAGTCCATGTTGGAGTGCATCGCGGCGCTTTGATGGTTGATGTAGGCCTCTTGCTGCTGTTGCTGAACGTCGCCGTAATAATGCTGTTGCTGGCCTGTCGTCACCGCCGCTGCGTGCGCGTGATGCAATCCCATCGTGTTCGAGGTATCCACGTTGTGATAACCCGAGGTCGCCGCTTGATAGCCGTAATTATTGCTGGGCATGTATCCGTCGGAATTGTTCGAGTCGGTGGCAACGGCCGCGTACGCTTGAGTCGCTCCGGTTCCGTAAGCCGAGCTATTCGCATTTTGCATGGTTCTGTAAAAATTTGAATCAAAGTACCGATAAATCGAAGAGAATCTTATCATAGATCTCAGCTCGTAATGAAATTTTAAAAATTAGTAATTAAAGGAAGTACCTGGCGTGATAAGAAGCGTGATAAGCTCCTTGCGCGTAACCATTGTACACTCCCGTTCCTCCGTACTGATGTTGCTGCTGCTGTTGATGAAATTGTGACATCGAGTGATGATTGTACGCAGATCTACCGGCGGCGGCATTAGCTCTGGCATGTTGACTGACGCGAGCCATCCCCTGCTGTTGCTGTCCCTGTCTGCCATATTGCATGTCACCGGCTGCCGCGTAATGTCCCGCCCGCTGTTGCTGTTGTTGATAAGCCGTCAGGCTCGCATCCCTCGAGCAGTAGGCGTTCTGGTGTCCGGTCATGCCTTGCCTGTTGTTGATGCCGTTTCGGTAATCGACGACCGCGCCGGGTATTTGATTGTAAGCCGCTGCCGCTTGCTGCGCCTGGGAGTAACGATTCTGCGGAGCGATCGCGTTGCTGGACGACGGCGAGCTTCTGGGTCGCTGCAGATAGACGTGGCTGCTGTTCGGTTGAGCGTTCAGGGGACTGCCTTGCTGCAACTGCACCGAGGCCGGTGTGCCCGGAGTCGAGGAAGGAGTCAAGCTTCGCGTCGACGACGATTGATTGGCCGGCGTCACCACGGTCGAGTCGGCCAAGCCGATGAGTACGCCGTTGTTGCTGCACATGTCGGTTTTGGCCGGGGACTTTTTGCTCGTTCCTATCTGCGACTTCACTGCGCTGGGATTGGGACTCTTGTGATCGCCCTCGAGTTTGACTCGTACGTCGAGCTTCTTGGAGGAGCTACAGGGCGAGGTGACGAGATGATCGCTGTCGTCGCGCGATCGCGAGTCCTCGTCGACCATCATCTTGTCGAAGCTGCTGGAGACGCTGTTGGTGCTGCCGCAGCTGCTCGCCGGGCCCGTGCTGTTGGCATTGAAGCCTCCGCTGCTGTTGTTGTTGTTATTGTTATTGTTATTGTTGTTGGTGGCGTTGGGGGTGTTGTTGTTGTTGATGCTCGCCGGATTGCTGGCGTCGACGTTGAGAGGAGTCGCGCCCACGATCGCGTCGCCGATGCCGCCGAGGTCGCAGTTGTGGCAGCTGCCGGCTTTCTTGTCCTCGTCGTCGAGGCCGTGGTGCAGCTTGTCGGGCTTGGACTTCTCGAGGCCGTCGGACGAGGCCCCCCCGTCTTTGTCGTCGCCGTCCTCCTTGCTCAGCGTCTGTCGCTTGTGCTTCATCCGGCGATTTTGAAACCAGACTTTTACCTAGAACAGCGATTGTGCAAAAGAAATTGCCAATAACCTGCCGTGTTATAATATAACGTGAATAATACGAGAATCGAAATTGATTAAGTTACGATCATAAATAACGTAATAATAAATCGTCAGTGATGTGTGCGCGCGCGCTGCACGCCATGCGAAACGAACGTGTGTGTACTTGTATATTACATTATCTCACCTGTCTCTCGGTGAGATCGAGCGATGCCGCAATCTCGATTCTTCGCGGCCGACACAAATACTTGTTGAAATGAAACTCTTTCTCGAGCTCCAATAGCTGAGTGTTTGTGTAAGCCGTCCTTAATCTCCGGGGTAAGCCATTCTCTGCCAACATACAATAATATCGAGTGCTTTATTAGTTCAAACTCAACTTTTCTATCGCGCAACAATTTGCATTGCTACTCCTTTTTTTTCTTCTTCTTCAATAAGCCAACGCATTGAATCATATAACTAGTCTTATTTGGAAAGATTAATGATGTTCGCAGGATGTGCATTTTAATATTAAATAAAGGACACATTCCGTGTCCGAGGGTCCTAATAGCATACACGATATGCAACAAAATGCGTGTATGGAAGCGCCCAACGAAGTAAAAAACTTGTTAGTTTTTTTTTCTTAAATAACAAAATACCGTCCGAGAGAATATTTTCTCAAAAGCTACTGATTGGATTCCTTAGTGGCATATCATGAGAACGTGTGTCAAATGCATTGTACGCCGCGACCGAGCCTTGTACGACTCCTCGAGTGCCTCGAGTATATGTATAATAATGCACGTTATATCACGGGGCTACAGGGCGGAAAAGGGAACATTCTGCGGCTGCTCTCGGGCTCCTTCTGTACAAGTTTCGCAGCAAGTTTTCAAAGCTGTATCTTGTGTCGATGCGGGAAGAAGGAGCCCTAATTGTTATCGGTAAGAAACTCCTCTCTCTAACACACGACAAGACGATAACAAGAGGAAGCCAAGTTCTCGAGAGCTAGCTGCTAAGGTATACCCTCTGCAGGGACTTGTGTCTTGTGCTAGGCTAAACTTTCGCCAAAGGAACGCGTGTCTCTTCGGCAAAGAAATATGCACCTTTTAACTTGTACCGCTATATATACGCGCATCGATGTAATTAATTCAATGGATGGCGATCGATCATGCAAGTTTGCGCTTGTAACGTTTTTCACTGTGTCGAGTTGAAAAATTTAAATATTTGCAGCAAAAGTATGATTTTACTTTGATACAATTTTTGTCGACAACAAAAACTCGGCCTTGATAAAATAAAAACATTTTTCAAGAGTCGGAAAGTTTTAAAATATATCGCGAAATTCGAATTACGATATAGGCAGGAATTATTCACGGCAGCGTGGATACAAGCTTTTCCTCATATTCAAATCAAGCGGCGAAGGCGATATACATAAGCTTCTGTCGGCCTCGGTATAAACTTCCGTTTTCGTCGCTCAGGCGTCGCTCATACATATACATATATCGAGAGGCTGGCCCTCCAGCGCTGGATATGCGATATCCTTCGATAGGGGTGGTATAGTCAACGATATATATGTATGTATACGAGACACGAGGAAAGGCGCGAATATAAGAAGATCGAGTGGGGTCGCTTTTGGCAAAGTCGACGAAGGGACGAGCTATTATACCGCCGCTACACGGGTAGTAGCTGCCCGGGCACCACGGCGTATACGGGGGGGCTAAAAAGTCGTCGCGACGTTTCTGTTTGATTGACAGGTGGCTCGCTATTGGTCGCGTAGCGAACCTGTCAATCAAAACTCTAACTCTCTCTCTCTCTTTCTCTCTACTCCACGCCTATTTATTGTATTAACTCGCTGCCGAGTACTAGCCGAGCGGCTCTGCGGCGCAACCGAGCTCGAGTACACTGGAACTTACTTGTCCTTGTCTCGCTCGCCGCAATAATCAATAAAATTACTGACTGCGTGCACGCCCTTCAGTAATTATACTTTATATACTTGTACGCGAGAATTTTGACCTTCCATTTTTTTTTTGTTTCGTGCCGAAATTAGAAGTCGCTCGCGTGTTCGGGTCATTTTTACCCACGCAAGCTGTATACATCTTCCTAATCTCACCCGGAGCATAACAAAAGTATACGTGAAACAAATATCGTGCGCGCGCGGGATCATGTGAAAAATAAATGACTGGAACGTGTATGTTTTGCCAGGCACAATGTATGCTGAGAGTGCACCCATACCATATAATAATATAGTCACAATATACCGGACGACGAAAATATCGGACCCCGAGCGTGTGCTTTTGTACGCAGCGACGACGTACGCTTGTTGTGCGCAAGGTAAACACGAGACTCTCGACGCGTATTATATTATAAGGCCGATGCTTTTGCTGCGCTAGCTGCGGTGGTTTGGCGCAGCGACGACGGATCGTCCGAGACACACTGCGCGAGAAACGCAATCGCGCTGAGACGAAGACTGACAGGTATAAGTCCGCGTCTGCTCGACGAAGACTCGAAGTTAAATAAAGACGGCCAAGATTATTCCAGTGCCCGAGTATATATAGATTAGTTACTTCTCTCTCTCTCTCTCGCTTTTGAGTGCTGTGCACCACTGTTACATTTACGCGACTTTATTAGGCGGATGAGCGCGCCCGCGGAATTGTTTTCGGCACACATGCGGTCCGAGGCCGAACGCCGGCAGAATTACTCGGAAATCGATGCACAGAAGTCGAGCGAAAAAATCTGTCACTCGTGCGGAAAAGGATGCGCTCTCTCTAAGCCTCGTTTTGTCGACGTTAGAATGTCCTCAAAATTTCGGAAGAAAAAATTTGACGATTTACAAGCGCGAGCTTATTTATTCCAAGCTTCTCATACAGATACAATTTTTTCTCTTTTATTTTTTAGCACAAGTGGCCAGATCAAGAGTCTCTCGCTCGCTCGCGCAAGAAAGAGAGAGAGAGAGAGAGAGAAAGAGAGAACACGCGCGCGACAGCAGTTCACCGCCTGAGATTTTTAAAAGCGATATTTCAAGAGTACAATCGTCGCGCAGAGACGTCGTGGTAGTAGAGAGAGAGAGAGAGAGAGAGAGAGAGAGATATTTAACAAAAAGTGCGCGAGGCAGCTGTCACTCGGCTGCTCTTCACTAGCACAGACATCCATCTTTTTTATCAAAACGAAAGCTAGAGGAGAGAAAAAGAGCAGCGGCTAGGCTCCTCGTTGTCGTCGTCGTCGTCGTCGTCGTCGACGTCGACTATATACGTATATACGATGCATGTCGAGTATACGTACGTGCGCGATGACGACACTCGAAAAGCTTGGCGCGGAGGGTGCGGAGAAGGAAAGAGGGAACTTGCCATAATTACGCCAAACGCTTCAAGAATCAAGCCGGTGGCGCCTGATGTCAAAATTGCCTCGGAGCGAGAGAAAATTTAATACTGTTTTCTAATCGCATTAAACAGCCGACGAATATGTTAAAAATAATAATATTCGTTACTATTTCTCATACACAGCGGAATATCTTATCTCGTAGCTCTTCTCGACGAAAATTTGATTTTCAAGAAAATATAATCCCATGACGCTGTCGAGCTTTAGAAATCTGCGAACTGAGTGCACTGCGCCAGAGACCTTCAATCTTGCTGTGGTTTACCGTCGGCCGTCGCCAGTTGCACGTGCTACTCCTCGCACGTTGCTCTGCACATGCAGTTCTCGTACAGAGCGTAGACGTGGACGGCACTTCCTTCGGGATGCGTGAATCGACCGGTGCAGTGCATGTGGCCATCGGCCAGTCGACTGCTGCGACTGTACGCGCGTGCACCGGCTGCTGCGACTCTCTCTCTTCTCTGTATAATATGCGCCTCGACGCAGCGTATTATTGATCGATGACAGCTCGAATGGATATATAGCGGGACGGCGAGGATTCAGCAAGACTATACGGGAACGCTGACGCGCGCAGATGCGCTCCCGGGGCTATTGAAATTAAATGCTCTCGACTTCGTTGACTCGTATACGCGTTGATACTTCGCACCTATATCGGCATCGTTTTTGCAATAAATAATCACGCGAGTTCAAACGGTTGGCTTACTTTTTGCTCTTTAACTCGGAATTCGTACAGTATCCAAGTGCATATAAAAAAAACTACCAATGAAGAAATCCGAGGCAGTAGCTCATTTGAATATTACGATGTGAATATATCCGCCGCTTGGATTATTCAAACGCTTGATGGATGTATCCGAAGAATGTAAATTACTGTGCCAGTATACGTTTGATTTCCAAGATATTTTTCAAGTATAAAAAATGATGCAATTATATTTTCTGTCAAAACTTTTGTGCTTTAACCGAAGAAATTTTGTTCCGAGCTACGAATACAAAATATTAACTCCACTTTGTCTAGCGAGATTTCTCGGAAACATCAGCGTGGAAAAGTAACTGTCCTCGATCAGGTGGAACAATGCACCCGCCAGCGCTGTAGACCCGATTGACTCCGTTTCAGCAGGTGAGTTCAAAGAAAAGTCTCTTGATTCCAAAGTAATTTGTCTTTTGTTTTCTTAATAGCGACAAAGAAACAGAGACAGAAGTATAAAAGTAAGAAGAACGGCACCACGTTTAAATACAAACAGATGTTGATGAAAAATTAACAATAACAGTTGCTACAAATACCTGATATTGTTTTTTTAAACTATAGCTTCTTGAGTTGTTAGAGCTACATTTTAAAATTGATGCACTCGATGGATTTATGTTCTCGCATTAAAGCAACGTCTTGGTTTACGATTTACTTTTAGATAAAAAGGCAATAATTGATTAACAATTTGCTCCTTATTATAACGATCTAAATATGCATATATCATGGAATCTCATATGTGATGTAAATCTCAAGAATTTGTGCATAATTTGTATAGGAACTCTTAGCTGAAAAGTTATAGATGATACAACAAATTTAATCATTACGAGGTCTTTTATCTGCTATTATGGCTAATTATATCTAGCACCGAGTTAGTTGCCTCATCTGCTTCTCGCGCTTCCTTCGTTATATTAAGTATTTTTCTGTCCAAGATAATACAGCATAATAAACTAGTCGAATGCGATAGGTGGGAAAGTCAAAAAGTCTCGCTCACATAAAACAATGGAAAGTCGTATATACATAGGTAATAGCGGCGCGCTCGGTGGCAGCGGCGGCGTGACTGCCAAGCTATTCAGGATAATTAGCGGTTGACGGGAGGCGCGCGTAAACGTGTATGTATGCATAAAACAGTATGGGAAGTAAATCTCCTCTTCTTCCCTCTCTCTCTCTCTCTCTCTCTCTCTCTCTTGATCTTATTACGAATTTAGCCCGTGCAAGAAGCCAACGAAGGCCTCTCGTACACGCGGTCTTGTATTACTCCGAGATGTGCTTCTTGAGTTTTGCGAGTGCGCCAGCGATACGCGTATATTCCGTACACACACATAGATATACGGGATTGCATTGAGGCAAAGAAAAGGGAGCTCGTAATCAATTAGCAGTTTCAGCTCATGGGAACGCGAGTGGAAGATTAGCTTTGAGATGAGGAATCGTAATATAGGCGCGCGATGAGACAGAAATTGCACCGAAAGATTTATGGATTGTTATCCGGACTCGCATTGCGCGTAAGATATTCCCGACTGCGGTTGCCGTGTTTTGTCTCGCGTCTACATATTATGCTGCACCATGTGCGTATGTTTTCTTGTACGAATACGCTGCTCCTTTTCAATTGTTTCGCAGCATTGTAATATTTAATAATTACGTTAATCGTCGAGTAGTCTCTTATGTTTTATCCTATTAATTTATTAATTCTTTTTTTATATACAAGAGGCAAAACTGTTTGCTTAAAAAAAGCTATTTGATATCTGTTTAAGAAGCCTTAAATGTAGATGTAAAATTGAACACCAAAATTATAGCAACCGAAACTGAATTTTATATAAAATGTTTTTACCTGAATCTTCTCTAAAACTTAATGTATTAATACCGATTTATTTGTTTACACATACTTTGCAAGGTATGCGTGTAATGCAATCATATACATTATTTTTAATGTAAAATTTAATAAAAAAAGATTCAATTTAATACTTAAATTTGTCAATTCAGATTGAAAATAAAAATTTGAATAACGATTTACTTTTTGTGTTAATCGCTCAAAAAATTGATGAATATTCAATCAGAATTAAAACCAGTCCTCACCGCTAGATGGCAAGTACCTTTATCTGTAAATATGCAAGTGGCAAAGTTAAAATGAGTTTATAAGTAAACTTTTTTAGTTATTAAATAATATAGTATCTATTCATAATTTCTTTTATGTGTATTCTAATTTTAATTAGCAGTAAAAATTGACTATGATACAAATTTATGTTAAATTTAATTGCGTACTTTAAAGAGATATCAAGGCTCAAGGGAATCGTTGGTTTAATACGATTCACTCATAGAACATAAGAAGCTTTTGAACCTCCTTGCAGGTTCTTGATTATTAGATATCTTTAAATCGAATTCAAATCACATTAATTCTAATTCATAAAAATGAAATAATCAATGTGGAGGAAAAAAATTCCTCTTTTTTAATATTAATTTTAATGAAAATATTTTTAACAGTTCAATATATTGAACCGAAAAAAACTGACATCGCTATTCTTTATCCCTAAATTTTTCATACGACGTCGCTATTAAAACAAAGACCAATTTTTTTTTCAATTTATCTCTCTGATCTTTTAGTATTCTTCGAAGTAGATGTAAATATATATAATAATAATTTTTCGTACACCTTTTTCCTGTATTTCGAGAGCCTTCGTGGTTCTCCATCAAGTTGAAAGAACGCACTGAAGAAGAAAAACGAGCAAAAGTGTATTTATCTGCCGGCCTTCTCGAAGCCTGTGGCTACATACTGCAGCAAAAAATGAGAGAGAGAGAGAGAGCCGTGTGCGCAGGTATATACATAATACAGCCATGTTGTTCGTGCAACCTGTGATTACGCCTAGCTATAGGCAGAATGAAGGAGAGAAAAATAGAGAGAAAGAAAAAAAATTGGATACGAGCACCTTGGCGGTGAAGGGGGCGGGTCGCGAGGTTCACGCAACCTGCAATTAACGGGGTGGGGCATGTGTACGTCGAGACTCGCGCCGTGTATGAGTAAATGCACGTGATGGGAGAGAGAGAGAGAGAAAGGTTGAACCTACTCGCGACTCCAAGAGGGTTTGTACACATGCTTAGCTCGACTTTGCTTCAACGCCAGTGTACTGAGAATCTTAGCTTTTACAATACGAAAGTTTTACAATTTTCCAAATACTTGACGTAGTTTTGGAATTAATTCGTGAAAATGATAACTTAAAAAAGATAATTGTAAGTATATGCAAAAAAGGCGATTGTTTCCAATTTACCAAAAGATTTTTTTTTTAATACTTTACTATGAATTAATAAATATATCATACAAGAAAACTTTTGTGACTCGACATTTAGCAATAATTTTAACTCGTGAAAATCCAGAAAAAGTATGTAAAAAAAGTTAAAACACGAGATTAAAAGAAACTTTTAGCTTCCATAGACGCTCGCGCGCGTTATACGTATATAGTGAATGCTCACGGGTCACCTTTTTCTCAAGGTGCCGTAAGAAATACCGTATACCTAGTTATATGTATACAGCATTGAAGGCGAATATGTCTAAAAAACGCTTGGCTCTCTCTCTCTCTCTCTCTCTCTCTCTGGCTCGTGCGCTCGGTTCTCGCTCGCGCGTACATGACTCGCGAGTTTTGCCCAACGATGATATAGAACAAGTTTCGTTGGAAAAAAAAAATAAATAAAAGAAGGAGCGCAGTGAGCGGAGTTCGCGCGTACGCGCCTGGCGACGCAGCAGCAGCACACTAGGCGAACTTTTCCCCCGAAAGTTCGTCGCTTATATATCGGCAAGTCTAGCGCGACACGCGCGAATTATCATGAAATTAGTTTTCATCTTTGCGAACTTTTGTTTTGCGCTCTTTTTCCCTCTCTTTCTCTCTTTCTTTCTTTCTCTCTCTCTCTCTCTCTCTCTTTTTCTGTGTGCATGAATAAGTGTGTTTGACAAAAAGAATGAAAACGAGAAAAATGTACACACAGACAAAAAAAAGTCAAAGTTGTAATCTTGGACGAAAAAAGAGAGAAGTTCAGTTGTATAAACAGAGGAAAGAGGAGTAAAAACTTTTTGGCTATACATGACAGCAAAGAGTGAGAGATTGATTTTATGAATGCATCTTATTGCATTCGATACTTTCAATTGATCTTCAATCGCTATCTCGATGACTTTGGAAATCGTTTTTGTCTGCAGTAAAAATGCACGAATACACAATGATAAATTAAATAATGTTGAAGAAAAATTAAGAGTCTGCACGAGAGCTCGTTGCGGTGTTTAAAATGCAAGGAAGATGATTATGATGCGCTTAGTGTCAGCAATTGAACGTAATTTCGTAAAGTTGCATCCATAGGAAGCCAGCCAGGCACGACCATAAGAGGCAGCCAGAAGTGTGTGCTGCAGGTGCGCTTGATAATATTTATTCATTACGCAGAGAGCCAGAGAGCCGACTGCGGACTATTCGGAGTAGTGCGCCTGCTTGTACTATAATTCAAACTGCTCCGCTTCTTCTTTTCTACGAGGCCATTGTATTCATAATTACGAAAGAATAGTACAAAATTGCGAGGAAAAGAAATTAGATTCAGCGGCTACGAGGGCAAGGGTGAGTGTGCATGCTCGCGCGCGCCCGAGTGTATACGTAACGTGAAAAAAGGGGATGCTACATACATGCGCGCACCGAAGCTAAGTACGCAAGTCGCGCAAGAGGGTCGACGAAGGAGCGCGTAGCCCAAAGCCTTTCCTCGTCCGCCACGACGACGACGGCTGCCGCATGTGTGTATAATAATGTTAAAGAATGTTAAACGCAAAGGCCCACTGCTGCTGCTGCTACTACTACCGCGTAGTCGGAGGCGACCTGCGACGCTGCATACATTACTTGTTAACAATGCTATAAAGGACACTCGGCGGCTACTACTTTAACCCTCCCGCGTGCGCGTGTTGCCTCGATGCGTATTACGTAGTATGCATGTAAGAGAGAGAGAGAGAGAGAGAGAGAGAGAGGAGACCAACGCCACTACCGCCATACTCTCGACTCTTTGGAGATTTACGAGGATCTTTTTATATTCAGCGCCAATTCTTACGTGGCGTACGTGTAGTGCGAGCTTGAGTCGAGGGTGTGCGCAAGGGTGTCCCGTGCGCCACCGTGCTGCTCTCGTGCCTCGGCTATGAGCTTCGAGTGGCTCTTGCTGCCACCGCTGCTACCCGCACTAGCCCTTACAGTTATAGCCGAGGCCGAGGTGCTCGCTCTACTGCCGCAGAAATGCCTCTTATCCTACTAAAGAGAGAGATTTTTATGGTCTGTTTGCATGGGTAAGAGCCCGCGCCGCTTGTTGAATCATTACGAGATCGTGTAGCATTCTTGTAATGATTCTTTCGAGGATTTTTCATTGCTATGCCTGTACTCATCGCAGTATTTATATCTTAGAATTAAGGGCAGTCATACACCAATTCACTCCTTTTTGGCATTTTTGTGATATAAATGATGTGAACACGTGTGACACGAAAAAAAGTGAAAAAAGTGGCAGAATAGGCCCTTGAGTTTTTGAGGTAGTAACTTCTGATATGGCCCAATCTTCAGAATAGTACCCTTTTATGGGTTGGGTAACATTTTTTATCAAATTTTTTTATAATATTTTTTTTATAATCACGTTTTTTATGAAGCTTATTTATTATAATACTTTTATTTATTATCTATTTTTTATAAACCCAAATTTTATAATTTTATAATGTTACCAATATTTTTACCAATGACCATAGAATTAACAAATTATAATGCGCAAATGATAGTAATAGGGTATCTGCATGAAAAAAAAAAAATCATTGAAATAATTACGTTATAGTAATATATACGTATCAAGGAATGTGGGAGTAAAAAAATAAACAATTTTGAACAGTCAGGTAATTTTTAATACGAGAATATTTAATACGAGAATTATTTTGAACTCCACAAACGATTTTGATTGGTCCGCATAACTGTGACGTCATACTTATAACCTAAGTCGGCTGCTGTATGTAATTTGTATACCTATATATATGCGTCTACTGATAAGTATGACGTCACGGTCCGCTCGCACAGCTTCGGGCGCTTTCGGCGCGTTGAAACGATAAATTTTTAAGTATAAACGCAATGAAAAATTAAAAAAAAAAATTCATTGAGAATTCATATATGTTGATTTCAAAAATATCATTACTTTTTTTTATGCAAATACCCTATTGAATACGATTAATATCCTTACCGAAAGCTTTGCCGGACAAAAACTTGATTGCTTCAACCTCATCAACAGCAGATAAACATGTGTGATCACTCGCTGCACCTATCACCAATTGTAAATCATCTGGACCACCGATAGTCACAGCTCGGGCGTTGCACCGAGCATACTCTTTACACATCCAGTACGCTCGTTTTCCTACAGTTCCGTTTTCTCTATCATATAGAAAACCTTCTAAGTATAGGTGACAGAAGTATAATGATTTTATCAACTTAGCCATGTTATTTATTAAAAACGTTACTTTGTTGCCCGTCGAAGATGTTATGATGTATAGTTATTCAATTCTGTTCACAAATCTGATCAGATCAGATCTGCTGTATACAGATATGTTGACAAATAAGTCAGTGAGCTTGGTGTACATACGTTGTATACGTGTAAATTTATATTTATTATTTCATGTTATTATGAAAGAAGGTATTATAAATAAATGTTATTATAAAAAAAGGGATTGTAAAAAATTGATTATAAAAATTTGAATTTATGAAAAAAAAAAAAAAAATTGTATAAAACATTTTATACAAAANCCCCCCCCCCCCCCCCTCCTCTACTAGGCAGAGTTTTGTGGAATTTCGATTTAGACCTTCATATCAGTTTTATTATTCGGTATGTGCAGAAAAACAGCAATAAATTGTCTTCTTTTCTGCTTTTTTTGACATATGTTGATGCGTACAAATTTTTTTATAACTTTAATCAAAATTCCAGAAAACTCAGCCCATAAAGGGTTCTATTCTGAAGATTTTGGGTCATACCAGAAGTTACTACCTCAAAAACTCTGATTTGAACCTTGCGCACAGTGCCAAACTGGTAAAATAGAAAAAATAAACTATTTTTAGATGCAAAGGCCTATTCTGCAATTTTTTTCACATTTTTTAGGGCTCAAAGATGTCAATTTTATGTTGAAAATGTAGATTGACATTAAACTATTATTTATATAACAAAAATGACAAAGAGAAATGAATTGTTGTATGACTCCTTAAACAGTAAATCAGTTGTGAACATAGTCAACATCATAATTTTAATAAAAATGCTCAACATTAACTTTAGCTTCAAATGACGATCATTTAATGTGTTTTAAAAAACGTTGACATTTATTGGATTTCTATTGGTTTTCATATGAAAAATATTAATCACATCTTTAATGACCAGAAAATAGCATTTAACTGTTCCTAAAATGTAGAGCAGTTTTAAAACACTTCGAACGAGAATACTTAAGGTGGGAGATGTCGCTATTCAGCTGGTCATTCTATAGTTGATAATCGAAAATATTCATCAACTTTCCTCTAAGTGCGGCGATGCCTCTTCAAAAACCGATGGATTCAATCTCAACAATAGCTTCAGCGAATAATGTAAACAATTGTGTCATGTGTGAAAGAAAATTTATAAAACAAAGAATAAAAACGTAAAAAAATGCAATTTCGAAAATATGAATTTTTACATATCAAACTAATTTCAAGCAAAAATACACTGAGAAAAGATTGGTTGTGAAAATAATATTAAACTGCAATAATCGTCCGAGAGAGTTACGATTTCTGCTGCTGCTAGTGTTGGGACTGCAAGGTTTTCTTCCCGACCACGACGAGTATAAGTGAGAGAGAGATTAGATTAGATTAGATTAGAATATTTATTGGGCCATGGTTTCCCGTATGGCACACAGGCTTATACCTCAGGGTAACTAAAGGTATAAGCGTTACATAAATGTAGACAAGAGTAAGGTAAAGTAATTACAAAAGTAAGCAGTAAGCAGTAAGCAGTAAAAGTAAGCAGTAAGTAAGTAGAACAAAAATAGTGAACAGAACGTTGTTTGGTAGCAGTAAGATTTAAGCAATCAAGACATGATTTATGCCAGGGCGCAAAGTCCTAGTGACTAGCTACTCTCCTCTCATCCCCAATCAATTTAGTGAAAATGATGTTTTTGATGTGAGAGATGCGTGATGGGCAGAATAATAAGCGGGTCGTGAAGAACTTATTTAGTAGGTCCGTGGCTGTGTAGACGAAGGACGACTGGTGAGCGCCAGTGCGTACTGAATGACCAACAATAGATCTTTGTGGTAGTCGCGATGATGAACGATCGATGAGGGCCTGTGATGGAAGAGCGAAACGAGAAGATAAGTAGGGTGGATTCTGGTGGGCAATGATGGAGTAGGCAGTGATTGCAGTGAAATACTGTCTGCGGTCTGATACCGACAGCCAGCCAAGTTGTAGCCTGTGTGGCGTGACATGGTCGCGCCAACCAATGGTACCCACGACAAAACGCACACATGCGTTGAGTGCCCGTTGCAGTTGTAGATTTTGGTAGTCAAATAAGTCATTATAGACTACACACGCGTAGTCAAGGTGCGGGAACACTAGTGATTCCACCAGATCCTTACGAATGGGAGGTGATAGGGCACGGCGGCATTGACGAAGTGAAAAGAGGGCGCCTTGGATACGTCGGGCTACTTTGTTTACGTGGTTCCCCCAGTCGAGATTCGGGTGCAACCAAACACCGAGAGACTTGACCTCGGTCGAGTATGGGAGTTCAGTGCCGTGAATTTGAACTTTTGTGACTGTGGTTACGTCGAGTAGGTCTGTGAAGTATTTGCTGCCCAAAATCATCACTTTAGTTTTAGCCGCGTTCAAAGATAGGTGATTGTCTCCAGCCCAATCCGCCACAGCATTCAAGTCCTCGCTGAGCCTTCCGATCTCAACATCAAAATCCCTGGGGTAAAATGAATAGTACACCTGAAGATCATCGGCGAAAAGCATATGCTTGGATCGCACTAGCACGCCTGGCAGGTCGTTGATGAAAAGGGAGAAGAGAAGTGGTCCCAAAACACTGCCTTGAGGGACCCCACTGGTAGTGGGCAGCCAATCCGACTGCACACCATCAGGGCCCACGACTGCCTGAGAGCGACCCCGCAAATAGGACGCAAACCATCTTATCGTTTGGTCGGATAGATTGTATTTTCTTAGCTTTGAGAGTAGCAGACCATGAGGGACTGTGTCAAAAGCCTTGGAGAAGTCAAACAAGACCAAGACTGTGACCTTGCGCTTGTCAATAGCAAGACGCACGTCCTCCAGGACGCCAAGGAGAGCTGTTTGGGTACTGTGCCCACGTCGGAAGCCGGCCTGACGGGTATCGAGCAAGGAGTTCGACTCGACAAAGTTGGAAAGCTGGTCGTGAACGATCCTCTCGCAAAATTTTGAAATCTCACAAAGCTTGGAAATAGGCCTTGTATCGGAGATGGCTGACAGGCTGCGAGACTTTCCCAGTGGCAAAACTAGAGCTCTTCGCCAGGGTGATGGAAAGTGAGAGTAGAAGAAAGAGAGATTGATGATACTGGCGAGGGGCTCGATGAAAGCAGAGGAAACAATCTTGACCATCTCAACAGAGATAGAGAGGGAGAAAGAGGTCGAGAGACCGAGAGCAATAACTTACCACCCTCGGTCAGTAAAGACCATAGGGAGAGAGCCGCTTTGTGTGTGTATGTGTGTGTGCGTGTTTGTGATAATTGTTTAAAGTGACCACGCGCGCGTTAGTAGCTCTCAGTAGCAGCCCTTTAGCCCAGAGCGTCGTCGTCTATGCTGCGCGAGCCTGGGCTATTACTGCTCTCTCACTCTCTCCCTCTCTCAAGAGAGAGAACATTCTAAGCTACTTGATTAGGGTCCGAAGTATGAAATGTATATACCTACGGACCGTGTGGGCTCCACCGAAAAACTTTGCACTCGCTGCGTTAGCTAGCTGGACGCCAACGAGGGGTCGCTGCTACTGATTTCGATTCTATTATTGAGTGTGTACATTTGTAGCTGATTATTTATGAAGTTGGGCTAAACGTTGTTGAAGCAAATTATTTGACTCGCAACGGGGGGTTTGTATTTAAACTGGCCTGCCGACTGATGAAATAAAATCATAGACGGCACCTGCCACTTTTTTCATATTCCTGTACCATTCAGAAAGTGTAAAAATAAAAGGTATTTTCCAAAAATATAATAATTAAATCAGCTCGGCATACTATATCATTATAAAATGCCCCTAGATACGCGGGTAAAGAAAGGAAATATAAATATTGTAAATCAGATGGTGGACTATGACTACAGAGTCGGCCGTCGTTTCTCAAGCGTGGAATATCATGACAATGGGTCTACGTATGTATATAACATTTTTGGATTGCCTCCAAAAAACATGGCACTGCGTTGTGCACACAAAACGTTTGTATATGATATATACACAAGAAAGAGAGAGACGATGTCTAGCGTACAGAAAAAAGGTAGCTAAAAAAGGACCAAGAGACGTAAGAAAAGTCAAGAGGTGATAGGGAGAAAATAATAGGGAAATGATTTGCTTCTTGTTAGATAAAGTAGGAGAGAGAGAGAGAAAGAGAGAGAGAGAGAGAGAGCTGGAGCAGCTCAGAAAGACTCGGCACGAGAAAAGAATTATTGCTTCGCGGTGCTCCGGCTATGTATGGAAAGCAATGGAAGCCAAGCGCGAGGACACCGATTTCTTCTCCCCCCGCCCCTCCCTCTTTTTTCTCTCTTTTTCTCGCTCTCTCTCTCCGCGCTCACTTGCTTGACTATTCGAGCGAACTTGCAAGCTCGATTAGCAGTTAAATTACGCGTTCTGGAATTGAAGAGAGTGAGAAAAGAGGTTACTTACACGCGACAATGGGACTCGGTATGTCGATATCGCCTGGTCCTATAGCCACCTTCTTCTTTCGTTCTTTTTTTCTCCCTTTTTTCGTGTATATATGAGCATAAAAAAAACTTCGTCTCGAGGGGGCTTCACCTGTATAATGCGGTTTATTTCGCGGTCTATCGATTTTAGTCGCGGCCGATACTACTTCGATTGCTTTTTATCGAGTTTTATCGAGCTGTTATAGACGGCTGCACACACTTTTCTCCCAAACCGCTTTGATACTTAATTCATTTAGGAGCGCAAAATTTCAATCCAATCGGTTAGCGAAATTTCGGAGAATCATGCATCGTATCATCTATATCCATTACATCGGGTAAATGCCCAATTTTCTAAATTAACCGAGCTTTGTTTTGATTAAAAATCAGGTGAAATATTCGCGCTAGAGAGGGAAATTCAAGACGAGATAAGTATAAGCGTCGGCTCGTTGCGGCTGGACGTCGCTCGACACGGCTCAAAGTGCGCGGACGAGGAAAGTGCGTGTGTGCACGGGGCAAAGGGATCAATATCGATATGAAAGTACGCGCGTGGCGCAAGTTCGAGAAAAAGGGGATTCAGGTTGGCGCTTTTTTGCAGCGTCACTCGGAGCCTCGCGTCGCTTTCACCCCCTCTGGCTACCCGGAGATCTCCTCGACGCCGCGCCGGTGCCGAGCTTCGTGTAGGCCGCGCATCCAACTTCGCGCTACTCCGTGTGTATTATATTTCCAAATCGCGTTTCTTTCGCTCGCTGGAGCTGCGAGCTGCTATATATCGAACTGTTCTCGTGGTGAAAAGTTTTGAAACTTCAATCAATATGATATCAGTGTGTTCACTGGTCTTGCTGGCTTAGCTGTAATTTTGAATTTTCTCGGATCACTTTTTCTTTTATTTTCGTTCCCGAGTTTTTCAACGATCGATACAATGTTTATCGATATTCTACAAATTTATGTGAAAAAAATCTACCTCGATGTAAAATTATCAGAACTCATGCGCTAGTTCACATGCACACTTTTTCAGAGAGATATTTCACTATGATTATACGCAAGATTATTTACATACTTGCCTTAGATCGGCTTTAGTACAAATTAGCTCAGTTTTAGTACAAATACGATTACACACATCGTGCGTCATTAATCAAACTCAATGGCTATTTTTAACTTTTTTCTTGTACGTGATTGCTTTGCCTCGCTTGATTTGCATTAACCCGTCATCGGCAGTACATAAGGATATCTTTTTCTTTTTCCAAATTCTATTTTTATTGAATCATCGAAAATGGAAAATATAATTTTCAGCCACAACGGATAAAAAAGGATTTTCTCCAAAGAAGTATCAGTGTGTTTACGCGAACAATAAAAGCAAAAGCGAATCTTGCTGTCGAGCTGGGCGAGGAGGAACTTGGAGTCTTGTTTAAACGCGCGGAGAGTAGACAGCTCGCACGGAGAAGCTCGTATCCGAGGTCGTGCGCGTTGTGAAAAGTGAGATGGAAAAAAAAGCTCGAGGGGCAGAGAGAGCGAGCATAGTGTGGTATCAAGCATCATCAATCAGAAAGGCGCTCGTCCATCCGTTCGTGTTTTCTGGTCAGTCTGTGCGCGCGCGAACTTCGCACTCGCGTTTGACTGTTTAGAAGCCCTGTATACAGCTTCCAGGCGCGCACATACCATCGTCCATATAGGTCCGCAGGCTTTTGGTCAAGGGAGAGATTTGGCGAGTCACGCTCGTCTTCCGAAAAGATCGATTGTATATAGGTAGCCGCGCGCGGTGCATGCGCGCATGTGTATATGATGAAAACATGTTTGCGCGCTTGTACTAGCTGCCATTACCCGATTAATAGAGAGCCTCGTTGGCAAAAGGGTAGCGAGATTTTTTAAATGAAAAAGTATAAAAATATGCAGAACCCTTGTCGATGCTTTTGCATCGCGTGTCAGCTACTCGTTGGAACGTCAATTTTGTTGCTACGAAAGATGGCGAGACGAGTTTTTTTGGCATCACTCGTCATATTAATTTAAATACAAAAAAAAACTATCAAGAAGACGGAACGTATGAATATGCAGTCATAGACAATTGCATCAATCATGAAAGCCATCGCGCGTGTATATATAGCGCAATATGTGTTTCTGGAGATGGAGCGTTGCGAAGTGGAGCAAAGAAATCGCTCGAAAGAAACCCATCGGCGTACACGCTGACACATCAGGTGATAAACGCGGCTCCTCGCGAGAAATAAAACAAGTAGAAAACCGCTCGAATCTCCACGTGTGACTACCTATATATATATATAATACGTACAGTAGTGACAGCAGCAGCAGCGAGTAATAAAAATCGCGTCAGTAGGTTGTTTTTTGGCTTTATTGCCGCGCTCCGCATGCACTGCCTGCTACCGCTGCTGCTCGAGTTTTTCACCTCGTCTCCGCGCGCAATATATAACGCGAGTCGAGTCTGCGCGCGAGCGAGTATACGTACATATTATAAGGATATGTATAAAAAGTCCGGGAGGAAGATTGCAGGCACTGCACACGAAGAGCTCTGAGCGTATCATGATGATTGCATTCGACTGCAGCGCAGGGAGAAATCTCAGGGTAATCGTTTCGCCACGCTGTATGGCATGGTGTTTCTCAGGGCAAACAGTCTGTGCTATGGCTGTATGTGTGTGTGTAGTGTATACGCGATGCAGCACTTCCTCGGCGGCATAAACATTGTACGGCGGCGGCAATGCCGTAGTATACATATACGCGTGTGTGCAGCGCTCGCTCGAGTGTATGAGCTGTACGTAGCTTATACTCTATCTCTCCTTTCTCTCTGATAAATCATCTCTCTTTCTCTCTCACTTTGCGGTCGTATAATCTCGGAGCGCGAACTGCATGCGCCTTTGCACGAGCCAGAGAGAACGAGAGAGAGAGAGAGAAGAGATTGAGAGAGGAAATTAAAGAGAAAGAGAGAATGAGAAAGTTCACCGCGAGAGTGGGGAGAGCCGCTCCAAGCATTTATTAACAAAATCTCCCTTGAAATGAAGAAAAGAGAGAAAGAGAAAGAGAGAAAGATGGTTGCTTTCTGAAGGTGGGAATGAAAAATTAGACGAGAGCAGGAGAGGATATGAGAGCGTGACCATGAGCTCTTGCGAGCAACGAAGGCGGGTTTGAATTCTTTAATGTATAGCTGTATAGTTGAGATATAGGATACACTTTGTTTTTCTTCTTGTTGTTTGCTATGTCGGCGAATTAAATTTGTAATGTGCAATATGCAGCCTAACTCGAGCTTGCAAGATTTATTCTCCCAGTAATAAGTATTAAATAATATATCCTAGTCGGTAGCTTCTTTGGGCAATTGCCATACGCGCGTATCGGTACATGTACATTTAAATTAACCTCTATGAATTCATTCACATTGTTTTACTCACGGGTTAATGGTTATACCGATAGTTGTACATTACAACGGACCGTGATCATTAACGACCATGAGCTGAATATCTTTCATTTATACAAATGCGGATTTGTTTTATCCATAACTGTAATGGCAGAAACAATAATTATCTTTCTTCGTATGAATTGTTGGAAAAATTTCGCTTCAACTTCATCGTATTCATTTTGAACAATTTCTAACTCTTAAGCCGCTTCGCACGCCGTAGAATCATTTTTTTTTTCATTTTTAAATTCTTTTTCATTGAATATCATTCATAGAAAAATGACTATTGTTCATTAGCGAGATCGATATTCAAATTTGTTCAATACTATGCAATGGCTCGGTATTGCTCTATTACATCATTGATGCTCATTTATATGAGCATATAAATTGTTTGATATATATTAAACAAAGATCAATCGTCATTGAAATTTTAATAGAGCAAGATGGAAGTTTCTTAAACTGTGCTGTTAGGTAAGTATTTAAATCAAAATAAAAATAAAAAATGTATAGCATTCAAAAAGTTCATCTTAAAGAGCACGTTGACTCGGTTCATACGACGGTGTCACACATGCATGTGATAATTGCGAGAAAGAATTCTCAAGAGTTATCTCAAAAAACACATCAAAATGGCACACAATTGTGTCACAGTCACACAACAAGAAATGGGGAGAGAAAAAAATCAGACAAAAAAAATCAAACAAAAAAATTTTTAAGCTTATATTGAAATGATAGATTCTTATGCATTGTAACTTGATAACTATTGAGGACTGAACGATACCGTCACGCCGCGTAGCGGCGAATTCTGTACTAGCATACTAGGGCAATTTTGAGGAAATGGCATAGGAAATTCGATAAATGTATAAAATAATAAATGTTGCACAATGAATTTTGTACATTTATCATTTTTAATTGAAAGTACATACCTTAATATGAATTTAGCAATTTTAATCCTATTAAAAAGTTGATACATACGTGTTGATAAACAACATTTAATGTCGAACTAGCGAATTACCTCGCTCACTGACGCTCCTCGGTTTAGTCCCAGGTTTGTAAGAATTTTTAAGATAGCAAGAAATATAAAATAAGTTTTTACAAGGTATATACCAGGTACATATAATGAATATACCTTATACCAGGATGGTGAGCTCAGATTTTTCGAAATTTTCCGCTTTACCCGGGAAAATCGATGGAAAAACTTTAAACTCGATTTTCCCCGGTAAAGCGGAAAATTTCGGAAAATCTGAGCTCACCATTGGAAAGCTGAGGTAATTTCCCATCGAAATGATACGTTACTTTTTGCTTTTAGGTGCATTTAGGTACTTTTACAGCGAGTTACAAATTTAACAATTCGACCAAATAATGCCACGCTGTGCGGCACTCGGATATTCGACATTAAATGTTGTTTATCAACATTTATTTATCAACTTTTTAATAGGATTGAAATTGCTATTTTCATATTAAGGTATGTACTTTCAATAAAAAATGATAAATGTACAAATTTCCCATGCTGTTTCGTCAAAATTGCCCTAGTACGCTAGTACAGAATTCGCCGCTACGCGGCGTGATGGTATCGTTCAGTCCTCAATATAAAATTCACGTTTGATGGTGTCAAAAGCCCTTACGTACAGCCTAGTATATTCGTATAATTGGAAGACATGTTTTAAAGATATTTTGAATTCTTTCTGACCATGTTCAAGAATTCTTGTATAAGATACACACATTAATACAAAATAATTATATCGACCAATCACATCAAGTTTATTACAATGGTACGGTCAGGCCGTCACTTTTTGAAAAAAGAAGGACCACTTTACAAAGTATTATTGGAGCCTATAGCTGATTTAAAAAATGGATTTCGAATGGGTTACAGTATAAATTGACCAGCAGAAAAATATTGGACTACTCATCAATCAAGAACAATAGAAATTGGGAATAATTTTAATATAGATCAAGTACAAAATTATTTCATTCGCAATTTATAAATTTAAGTGAGCTCAATGAATTGTATATAGGGTAAGAGCTAAATTCCTGACGAAAATCTCTCTGATATAGCCTAGCTGGCGGAGGCAGAGCAGCTCCAACTGTGACGTGACGTTTCAGCGAATCTTTCAGCACTTTGCGCGGCTCGCAGCTAGTGCGAGCAAAAATCTTTTGTGCTTCGCTGATGGCAAACAGATAGATGCAGCGCCAGCCGAGGTAATTAGCGTCAATTATCTCTCGTCAGCTTGACTTTTCGAAATTCAGAATGTGTATTATTGTATAGCCGCTGTATGAATCTGTATGAATATAAACTGTGTTTTCTCGACTATTGCGGACATAAATATTTGACGTCTCCATAGTTTATATTTAGCGTTGTGCGTACAATGAATGGCGATCTAGCCACAACGAAAAGATCAGAATGAACGAGGAATATCTTTCACTCTACTATACTCAGCGTTACCCGATGAGCTGCTGTTCACCTCGATTCTTCAGAAAAATCAGTTCGCTTTGAATCAGAAATCGGGCCGATCGAGAGCTCGTACAATATGTGCAGTACCGACTGCTCACACGCGACAAGGCACAATCAAAATCCTACGTAACCAACTGCGGAGTATGTGTACGTTTGTGTGTGCACCGAGGCGCATTGCTCAAGCTGCATCATTCCGGCCTCTGCATACGCGCTAACGTATAATGCAAAATCCTGCGTCACGCAACGATCAAAGCTCTCGCACGCCGCCTGTGACTTTCGCGCGTTCGTTCACCTCTCGCACATATACAGTCGGTGCGCGCCGAAGACTAGCTGCTCGCTCGCGAGAAAACTCATGAGATTCGCATTACGCATACATTCATAAATCGCGTACGTACACGCGCACTTTATTACGTGTATTATAGGATGCTGTACGCGAGACGTCCGACTGTATGTATACGGATAGGCAGAAGACGAATTGAAAAGTTGGCAATGCCAAGCGCACGGCTACTTTCGTACGCGAATATAAAAAGCTTCCGTGCTGCGAGCCACCACCACGTTGTATACCTGCACGACACGACAACGCCGCGCTGCCGCTGTGCGCGTGGATGATTCAAAATCGAATTAGCCTCGGGGATACAAAGGGTTCTCAATTTTAACCCGTGATCGAGAAATTAACGCGGAAAGACGAAGAAAAAAACTCGGTACGGCTGGGCTCTGCTGGCGCGCGCATTCACGCCAGGACGAGTAAATGAAATATTTTCAAGGTCCGGAATTTCCATAAAAAGGCTCGATCCATTATACGAATCTACTCGTGCGCGCCGCTCGTTCCCGGCATCGCCGTTCGCTGCCTGAACTGGCGCGCGGCTTATTCGGAAACGTCCGATTTCTGCCACCGAGGGTTATTCGTTTGACTCGTTTGCCAAGAAATGTCTGACTGGCTGGGCGCGGATAATTAGTAGCTCCGCGCGCGCACACAGCTTTGAGCCGACGACGACGACGACGCTCTGCCTTTCTCGAGAAAAGCTCGACGAGCTCGAGAAAAAGCCAGCGATCTATATAGATATATATCTCGAGCTGAGCATCTCGTCGAGTGGAAAATGTCAAGCGAGTCGGCGCGCGATATATACGTATGCAGGCGCGCGCGGGAAAAGCGAAAAGTTTTAAATTGCTCCAACGAAGAGCCGCGCGTACGCACATTGCCCGACTGAAATTGAATGATGATTTTCTAATGTAAAAATGTGAGCCTTTACAGTTGTTTGTTCTGCACAAACAGCAGCAGCAGTAACTTTTTAACGCTCGCAATATTGAAGCTCGAGCTGCACAAGGCGCGCGGGGGGAAAGAAATAAAATATTTTTGCTCGCGCATAATATAGCACTCCGCGCTTTGACGATAATAAAGAGGCTTTGAATTAAAATGTTGCTTTGAAAGCTCTATAAAAACGTCGCGGCGCGCGATAAGCGCGTACGCGACGAACAAGCCATATCTTCTGCCACGCTTAACATCGCGCACCCTCGTGATCCGGCACGCTATGGCAGTAGCAGCATCAGCATAAGCAGCAGCAGCAGCGCAACGCATATTGTACGTGGACGGATTTTTACACCTACTTGTTTTTTACGAGTGACTTGAGCTTACGCGTCGTAGCAGCAGCACCACCACCACTAGCGGGGTCGACACTTCCTTCTGGCATATTCGCAGTCTATATATACGTGTGCGCAGAGTCGACATTTGCATAAAATTATTATTAACGCGGACGCGTTGCGGTTAGTTACATTCCTGGCATCGTTGCGATGCTGCTGCCGTTGTTACTTCCATTCTACTTGGATCCGTACTTTATATTTACATTTTTTGTCGTCCGCATTGCGAAAAATGAAAAATAAAGAAAATAGGTGTGTGTGTATATATACTACAGACACGTGGCGATGAAGAACCGAGTGAAAGACGAGTAAGGTCTATATAACCCTCGAAGTAGACTTTGAGCCGTGGAATGAAAAGGAGAGAAAGAGACTGGCAGTCGAGCCGCGATGTTGCCTGCCTGTGTATATATATGAAGCTGCCGATAGATTTTTGATTAATGACATTTACGTCCGCTTCCATTCAAGGCGTTTATTTGCAAATGTATTCTGTATATCGATGCATTATGTGCTCGCGGATATATTTGTACGCTAGATATATAGCACAACAAATAGAGAGAAAGCGCCAAGTGTATACGCGCATACATATAATAGCCGGCGAAACAAAAGCAGAAATAATTATATCCTTGGAAATTTAATTATAATGTGATTTAAATTTATCAATTCATTTATCAACGCGATGATCGATAATTCGAGTGTTTACATCGGGAGTTTGCAATCCCCCGAGTTAAATTTCGTTTCGTTGATAATTTAAAAACTCGTCCATTATTCAATACGATTTCTGTCGTGGCAACCGCAAAGCAAAACGTTTTTCTCATTCATTCCGTCTCTTTTTCGCCGCGGCGAGGAAGTGATTTTTTAAGAGGCTTCTATTATTTTAAACGCGGTGCACGTAGGGATAAAGAAACAGAACTTACTGTTCTTTTTTTTTTGCTCCACCGTAAGCATACGCATATATACCCCAGAGTCGTGCAGCAACCCGGGGGGTCGGAAATCGCGTGTGTAAGAGAGGGAAAAAAGAAGACGCGGGGGGACGAAGTAGCAGCAGTGGCAGTGGCGGCGGCAGCAGCAGCAGCATCAGAACGAAGAAGCTCCTCGCAAGCCGAAAAGCATATCTATGGGCGGCTTTTATGGCGGCCCATTTGGCGCAAGTTCGCGTACGTACGCGACAACGAGCCCCGCTGACTAGAAAACTTCTCGTCCTCCTTCCACCACTACCACGTGCGTATGAGCTCATGCAAATTTTCATATACACCCGCGCGCGCCACGCGAGTAATCGTTATGGGGGTTCCGGATTATCAATTTGTTGGACCCGGCGATGTAGAACTTTGAATTTTGTTACATATTCGAGCGCGATATTTTCGTGGCTGGATTCTGCCTCTCGGGCTTTTCATTCAACTTTAATGTACTGAATTTTGCTCTTATTGGGTATGCTAGCGATATAATGTATGATCCTATTTACAGTTGCCAGATGCAAATTTACTCATTCGCCTCCTTTTTTTTCTTCTCCTCTGCATTTTTCTGTTGCAGAACTTAAAAATGTAATTTATGACGAGACGTACGTATATACGTATATAGACGCTAGTACAGCGGAGCTTTATTTTTCGTCGGTGCATAAAATTCATTTTTCCGAAAAAAGAAAAGACAAAAAAAGAACGTCGCAAATATAATAATTCTTGCAAGTATATTCATCATTTCTTATTAGGTAAGCAAAAATAAGCCCTTCTCAGTATATTTTTCAGAAGAGTGGACACACCGAGAGGCAGTGGCCGACACGTATATATTCAGGGAGGAGGCGAATTTGAACTGTCCACGCGATGATTTAGTCGACCGGACGGTGAATTTGGGTCCAGCGAACCAAGAACACGATAACCCGGTATTTGCTTGGTGCTCGGACGAGGGTATATGCTACAGTAGTGTATAGCGCAGCTGACCTTTTTTTTATCAGACATTCCGCAGGCTTATCTTGCCTTGGCCTTTCCCAAGTCTGTCAAAGCCGAAAATCAGCACTTTTTCCTCGGACTCGCGTGGACTAGGATATATACCAGCCAACAAAACATTGACTTTCAATTAATTCGCTCGGCTAGAATAGAATGTTTACGAGCGAATAAATTAAACCGGCTGCGGGTCGTGCTCGGCATAAAACGAATCGCAAAGTTGTGACAAGTAAATAACAACAACAGCAACAACACAAGCTCGGCTCTCGAGTGACGACAAGCAGCAGCGACGGCGGCGCATGAATTTCGCTCGCGCGCAATAAATCAAAGCATCAATTGAAAACTCGGCGTTGGCGAAGGCGCGCGCGCGTAAGCTTTTGGCTCGCAATAACACTTGAGAAAAGCCGTGCGCGCCGCTGTTACTGTGCAGCAGCAGCGCGGCAGCTCTATATTTCGCTCGCTCACTCACTCGTTCTCTCTCTCGCCCATCCAAATAAATCATGGCATCTGTCACATGGCATCATATAATTCCGCAATTCGCGAAACGTCTCTGCTTGTCTCAAATTCATTAAACACGAGCGCATACAGCAGCAGGATATACGTAGTGTATAGCGAGCGAGCGGGTGCGTGTATATCGGAACTTTGGAGCATTGCACGTGCTCGGCTCCTGTCTTTCTCTCTCTATACATTGTGTATACATATAGGAATAGACGGAACGAGTACACGGAACGAGCGATAAGTACGATAATGAAGATTTTGTTCCTTTTTGTCGTGGCGGAGCTGCGAAGATCCTCGATGCCCGTGTTACACACGCGGAGCGATCTTCGGCGTTGTCGAGCTTTACACGCCGCACGCAGCATCGTTACCGTCACGCGCGTTCTTGGCTATAAGATTAATTTCGTCGCCTCTCTCTCTCTTGCTCACTTGCTCTCTTGGTGTGTGTATGTGGTGCGCTACAGTCTCGTGTACGTAACGCACAGACTGGGGCTAACGGGCGAGCCCAGAGATATACGCATATCCTATCGCGTGTGAGACATCGAGGGTGACTAGGCTCTTCTTCCTCTCTTGCTCTCAGCTCGTAGCTTTATACGCTTGTACATACGCGTACACATACACACACACACACACTTTGTCTGGCTGCTAGCTCTCGCACTGCCATGGAAAAGGACGAGGCAGATGCAGCAGCAGTAGCAGAGGCAACTACTAGCTAGTAGCTATCTACTACACGCAGGGATTAATTGACACATCGAGGCTTCGCGCGCCGAGTGACTGATGACCTGCGACGACTACGACCACCCGGAAACGATGCCAGAGGCGCCCTTCTGCCGGAAAAACGAGGCCTTTTTTGCACCGGATCGCTCCGTACACGAACATGTACGTAGCAGCGCGTCTATATAGCCTGCGCGCGTATATAGGAACGCGCGAGTAGTTTGTGCGCTCACGGGTCTTTTGCTCCTTCGACGTTCAAGACGTTAAGTATTATACTCTGTAGTAGGCTGCTGGCCTAGGGAGCAAATAACGAGCTTTGCAACGGAGGAGCGCCCACGCAGCAGCCAGAGATAGAGTGACTTGATTAGATGGCCGCGCGCTTGTGTGTATCAGCTCCGACTGGCCAAAAAGTATTAAACTGCTACGCGCGAGTGATATGAACACACACGAGCTGCCAGCTCGTATAATCATCCGCTGGGCATTTCTAGCAGCGGTATACGCTGATGCGAGTTTGATACTAGCCGAAGAGGCAAGAGGCCGCAGATGCCGGCCGCTTCGCTCGGATGATGATAATTTTCCTACCGAATTGTTTAATGTGAATGAAGCTCGACGCCTGCAGAACTGGTGTCTTTAATCAGTGGAGCTTTAGACAGTAAGTAGCGCGTCGATAAGGACCCAAGTACTTCTTGACTCTTGAAATTGAACGGAGAAAGAAAAACAACAACAGAGCGGAGAAACGAGTCGATGAAAAATTATTGTTGCCCCCTGAGCCAGGCTAGGGCGAGATCGTCAGCGACATCGGCGTTAATTTGCGGTAAAAACGATTAGTCGGCAGATGCTTAATGTAACGTAAAAGAGTCGCGTGCTCCGACGTGTAACTATACACAGTGTAGTCGTCGTCCTCTTTGCGACTGCTGCGCACGTATTTATATCTATATGGCTGTGTTGCACGCGCCTCGACGTTTCGCGCGTCGTTTCGCCAGTGACTTATGACTCGGCACTCAATTTACACGGATGATTCGAGCTCTCTCTCTCTCTCTCTCTCTAACCTTTGGCCTGATCGCGACGCCTACAAACGCTTAATCTTAACCGGATTTGTGTATTATGCGTTTGCGTATGTGTTCGTGTCTCTTTTTGTCCGTGTGTGCGTGGGTGTTACGATTGCCGTGCAGAGATCTCGGGCTCGCGCGCAGCAGCAGCAGCTCTCGACCCTCGTGCCCCATAAAGTTAGCCCCCAGAGAGAGAGAAAATAGCGGAGCGAGCCTCCGCGCGCAGATATACATGTACATACCTCCCTGATACGTGTAGGTATTGAGAATCGGTGCGTTTTACTGCTTGTGCCACAGCTCTCTACATAGGTATAGCCGCACACACTCACTTACACACACACACACATAAGAGCTCCGAGCTGGAGTATCCGCGGCTACGAGGCGAGCACACGCGTATAGATTTATGGCAGCGGCCCCGATAGCTCGGGCAATAGCCAACAAGTTGCCGGAAAACGATCGACGCGAGCCATATACCCCGTCCTACATGTACCCATATACGATAATACGTGCGCGAATATAAGCGCTATATGCTTGAGAGAGAGAAAGCTCGTGCCAATATGTGCCTCCGTGTATGAGCGGTGTCGTCGATATTTCTATAAATGTAATCCTTATGTACTAGGTACTTTGCTCCGATCGGCTTTTCTGCTTGTATGGGAAGTGCACGCCGACGTCGAGTGGACGATTATTTTCTTTATACGTCCTTGTTACACGATAAAAATTTGGAATCGATGAGTGTCGATAACGCGAGGCTAATTCGACCATTGATTATTTCGCTACATCAATAATTCTTGGCGAGAAATAGTTATCATTCAATTTTTCGCTTGCCTCGAGACACGAAAGTATTGATGTACTTTTAATCGTCGCAGCTAATCTCACGAATCATCAACAAAGCCATAACTACAGTCGTCTTTTTTCACAGTTATTAAAAAGTTTTAATCTCCCAAACATGGAAATAATTATATTTGAATAAAAATTTAGTTTGACAACAAAGAACACGAGTAAATGATAACTTTTAATTTGAGGTAACGATGTTTTAAAATCACGCAAATGATAACTAATTTTTTTCCTTTAAAAATTTCTATGAATGTGCACCGCTTTTTTGTGAACAATACTTTGAGAAACAAATGATTAATTTGAACTACATAAAAGCATCTTATTGGACGAATACATTAAAATTTGCGGTTCGCGCTAAAGTTCTGAAGTACATTATTTTTATGCTTCTTACTCGAAAACCGAAAGATGCGAGTATTAATTTAGATTTAAAAAACTAGTTTCAAGAGAGCAACACACGCGGCGAGCGATACACTTCTTCTCGCTTGCATGATGAATGAGTTTGATTGATCATACTAAACGCCAAAATTGGCTAATTATTCTTGAGAATGTATCTTTACGGAAAGTGACAGTTGATATTTAATCAAAGGCGTATATTCGTCTATCGAGTATATGGACGCGTACACCGATCAAGTGTCCGTCGGAAGCACTCGACAAAATTAAAAATTATAACTTCAAAGTCATCGTTCCGATCGGCCGCTTTTTTTTCACTATCTGATCATTAATTAAGCGCGCGGCATCGTATTCAAATATATACCGATAGCATATATGTGTGAGTTGTCTTTCACGCGCGACCACCCATTATCGTCGCGGTGGTTTTTATTTCTGATTTTGACTGATACCTCCGATTTCGTGCTACGAATCAGTGGAAAAATGACGTTGTGCATATATCGCGTTTCTATAAAGTACAGCTACCATAATATCCGCGCGTGGAACATGTCATGGTCAACCGTAAAAGCCACTGCAGCGACGGTTTCCTTTTTAAGTGTCGCGCGCATGAATCGCAGCCTTTTCAAATCGTCGCGTCGCTTGTCAGAGCTTTACGGATACTCGGTGTCGCGAGTTCATTAATGAACTTCAAATGCGTAGGCGGGTTGCGTTAATTTATATGCACGCGAAGAAAAGACAGTTAAACGTGACAGTAGCCGACGACGGGACAGTTTAGATGTCCATTAAGTCGTTTGGGTTATAGTATTTGTGAGTATGTCACACGAAACACTTGTATACACAACGAATTGTAGAGGGCAAAAGTAAACAGTCTGGGGGGAATTCAAGAGTATTGCTCCATGAGCGCATATTCATCGAATAAAATCAAATAGTACATTAATAAGAATTGTTTGCTGTACACAAAATGTACTGCTCAGGCATTGAAACATTACTTCGCTTCCTTACGGAAATAATCCTTTAGAAAATTGGATAAAAATTCCTTTTTATTTAATACGTGATTAATAAATCACTTTTTGGCCTTTTTAATCGCCAGTGATTTGACATTATGCGATTGACGTCACGTATCTAGCGTATGATAAAAACTTTAATAGTTCAGTTTTTGATTACATTGGCCATTACTCGAAGAAATTGCTCGATATCATAAATAAGATTTGATTTTTACGCCTCAGAATTTATTCTTTTGAATATAATGCTTCAGCATATTATAATTCTATGGCTTATATGAATAAAACTATTTTTGCAGACATGAAAGAAACATCAAATTCCTATTAATATTGAACTAAATAATTGATGTTTCATAGATTTCTCGCAAATCTGCCTAACAATTAGATCTTCAATCTTATCAAATACAAATTTTAATACTTTTGCATGATGTTGATGTGTTATACCTTGTTGGCTGCTCTTCCTCGTGGTCTTTTTCTCCTTCATCCAGGGATACTCGGGCACATTGACGCCCGACGCATCCTGCTGGACTCCGTGCGGATCCATCATCGCGTGGTAGCCACCGGAATGATGGGCACCTGGGCTCATGGAGCTGCCGCCGGGCGAGTGCTGTCCCATGCTGCTACCCGTGGCCGTTGCGTCGGCGCTCATCATGAAGTCGGCCATCGACGGCTGGCCAGCACCGATGCCACCGACGAAACCAGCCGCGGTCTCTGCTGCGGCGGCGGCTGCGGCCGCGGCCTCCATGGCTGCCGCGGTGGTCCCGGGCAGAGCCGTCCCGGCCACGGAGGCCAGCCAGAAGCCCGTCGAGGCTGCGCCGCCGCCGCCGGTAGCGTCGGGCGAGGTCTGCTGCAGCTGCTGCAGGGCCGACGCGGCGGACGGCGACGGCGAGCGGGCCTTGAGGGTCACCTCGGCGTGATGGTAGCCGCCGACGCCGCCGCCGCTGGCCGCGACGACGACTTGCGACGACTGCTGCTGCGACTGCTGCTGGGCCACCGAGCCGAGGCCTGGCGCGCCGCCTCCCGCGCTCGGGTCGAAATTCTGCAGGTGATGGTGGCTCGCCTCGTACAGGTGATGGGGCGCGGCGTAGCTGCTCACGTCGAGCGGTCCCTTGGCGGTGCCACGCATCAATGTGTGTACCAGTGCCTCTGGAATCGTTGAAAATGTTCTGTCGACAATTTTGCGCGCAACCAACTCACAATGACGATTGTCCGTGGGCGCGATTTTTGTAACCCGATTCAAATTGGGAGCGATGACATAATTTAGAAAATCGGACTTATATCTGGGAAACTCGATGCAGCTTTCCAACACTTTGAGCTTGCGATCGTGAGTCTTTTTAGAAAACTGAGTTAGAACAGCGACATAGTTTGATGCACGATCACTGTCATGTACACGATCACCTCGACTTCTGAAGTTTTAATAATCACAATTATAAAAATTTACCCACACTGCATGAGCTCTACCTTTTGTTTGACGTTGTATTTAAAATCGAATTATTAGACGCACTTGTAATGGACTATCTTTAATATTGCACACCGTTGGCGCACCAACACGTTTTTATATATGGCCTGGCAGTCGTATCTCTCCTCATCGAACCGCACTGAAGCGAATACTATATTCTATACTCGAGCAGCGCACACTAGTTTATTGGGCGGAAACAGCGCGATCGAATGGAAAAAATCGACATGGAGCACACATATCGCGATAACGCGCACTGCACATTCTTTTGTTCGAGCGTCGGCGAGTCGAGAGCACTATCGATTGGCGAACGACCTAGGTAGGCATGGAAATAACGAAGCATCTTCGAGCACGACGACAACAACAACGACGACGAGGAGGAAACGCGCTGCCCCGAGTTAGTAGCTGCTGTCGCTGCGTTAACTCTGGCATGTCTTTTACTTCTGCTGTCTGGTTGCAGCAGCAGTCGTCGTCGTGTACACGACGCACACACACGCCTCGTCGAGTACACACATTTTCACTGTGTGTGTGTGTGTGTGCTGTGGGTTGCACGATATAAACGCGGCTCGCTGCTTTACGCTTGCGTGCACATTCACGCATACATGTGACGACACACGCGCGCACACACACTCTCGTACACACGGACACACACAGAGACAGGCAAGTGGCAGCAGCAGCAGCAGCAGTACGTCGGCTGCGAAACGTGCGTGCCGAGGAACAGAGACCGAGGCTGCTCGGACGCTCGCAAAACGCGCCAGAGCTCCGAAAGGAGAACCAATGGGCGTCCGGTATCAGGGTACGGCCCTCCCGACGTAGGCGGTCTCGCGCGTACTCCCAGAACCAAAAGAGGAGAGACGGAGAGAGAGCGAGGGAAAGAGAGAGAGGACTCGACGCTGCTGCTGTATATATATATTATACGAGCATATACTATCGTATGTAGGTAGACCCAGTCGCGGAGCGCGAGCCAAAGAAGCAGGGAGTATACGCGTCCTCTCGCGAAGGCTGCATTCGCGCGACTATACATACGAATAGCCGCCAAGTGTGCGCGATCTCTCGGAGAGGCAACGGTGTGTGGGCGGGACGATGCGCGGCGCAGACTTTTGCGCTCCGGCTCCTCGACGCTGCCCATGTTGCTGCACACACATACGCTTACTGTGAATATACACACAGGCAGACGCTCTCTGTACGGTGCACGCAGGCAGTTCGTCGGCTCGTTCGAGACTACGACTATATAGTGGGGTTTCAATGCCGAGCCGACGAATTTCGCGCTGTCACGTGCCTGGCCAGCAGCACCAACAGCGGACCACGAGGTTATTCGTCTCCTGCAAATATGATTCTTACTTTGGATATTATTCCTGGTCAATGTGGCTGAAATTTATCGGCCGATTTCATAGCTACTTTACGAATGATTCGATTGGTGGGAGAAAAAATTTTCAAACAAATTTATTTTTCACACGTAAGAAAAATTCGTTGTATCGTATTTTGATATTCTAATCGGTCAAAAGGCAGAATGACTCGCGTCGGAGCTCTGACTACATAACATTGTGGTCAGTCAAGAACAACGTAAATTTGAAAGTGTCTTTGATGCTTACTATCGGTCAAATGCTTTCTTCACAAAATGTAATCCTATAATCGTGTGAAATTAACAAAGAATCGTGACACATTATTTTCTGATAAAATTTTCATTGCAAGTGTTATGTCATCAAGGTTCATTGAACTCTAGAAATTATTGGATTTATATCAGATAAAAATTGATACCACGCTGTCATTATAATTAGAAAAAAATTGAAACTCTGATTTCTCAAGATAACGACGATTATGCACCTCATAACATGGAAATTTCGAATATTTATTCACAAATCTTTACACGCTTCATTTTCATTTTACATAAAAATACCCAACAGACGATATTTAAAGAGCATCAGTTTCTAATAAAACAGTGCAGGTGATAACATATAGAAGCGCATCCTTTTTGTCTAGATTTATATATTTATATATACGCGCATCCTATATCGCGTGTGTGTGTGCATGTGCGTGTGTGCGTGTGTAACGGTTGCAAGAGTTCAGAGTGCGGCACCGGCTGCAGCATTCTTATGGATTGACAGTGCCACGCGATATTATGTACGCTGCAAAAGATGGGCTAAACGCTCGCCGATGACAGATTACTCTGCGATCCGCTTTGTGGCGATGTTCTCATTTGGACAGGCGATTTGATTGAAAAGTTCATCCTGCGTGCGCTCCTAATATTTCTATAGATATATGTGCTCGGTCACATGCGCTGCTTGCGGAGACCGAGTCGGAGCTCCGAAATGTGTGGCATAAATTTGCAACGCTTTTTTCGGTGAACTATATATGCGATATTTCATACGAGCCGAGCTTGCGAATGAACGAAGATTTGTATACGTGCCGTTAACGAATAAAGTTGGGAAAATTGTTACGTATTAGATGACTTTACTCAACTTCTCTGATATTTGTCAAGGCAATGATAGCGAGCCGAATATTCGCACTTGACGCAATATCCGAGGCACGGCCCTCTCGGCGCAAAGAAATTCTGCAGATTCATTGCGAATCGTTAACAGCTCGATATCGTGCGGTAAGGTCCGCAGATAGTATTTAACGTCGCTAAAATTGGTCGAGCAGCTTAAACTGCAACGTGTGTCGAAGAGTTGTGCAATAAACAATTTCAGGGAAAAATTTTTGGCGGAAAAGGGGCAACGCATGCATATATATTCGATCTATCAATAGGTAACCGAGAGTAGCAGCAGCAGCAGCGCTTAGGTATATGTATATGCGAAAGGGAGTAGGAGCTCGCGAGCGGGCGAACGGGCGGGCAAAGTGTCGCACATCTGCCGCCAAAAACGAGAGAGAGAGAGAGAGAGAGAGAGAGAGCGAGCGAGAGCTTTAACTATACATTACAGACACACGATATGTCAAAGTCCTATACTTCATATCGGCTGAGCCATTTATTAAAAGTTTCATCGTGAGCACGCGCGCGCTCACCTCCGCATATATACGTATATTTATACACTGTGCGCCTTCTATATACATCTAAACAGATGTCGTTATACTTTTTCTTTGCAGACATCTCGCAAGGTATATTATGTATGTGCCGCGCGCGCACGATAAGAAGAATTTCGCTGCGCCAAAAACAGAATAAAGTGCGCAATTCGATATATAAGTTTTACTTCGTGAAAGGTAAGCGAAGGTCCGACCAATTGTAATCGTGGCGTTCGCTCTACCGCGCTTGCATGGGTTTGAACATCTCATTTGTTCCGCAAAGTATGCATCCGAGCTTCTAGGCCATTTGAGGTAATACAAGGTTTTTCAATTTTTTTCATGTTAATACGTCTTTGCATACAACCCAAGCCCCAGTGTAAATAGTACAGAGCATTTGGCACGGGTATACGAGAGTTGCCTCGATATTCCTTAATGTACGGAAAAACTCGATATGGATACTGTTACGATCGACCCACTTTGCGTCGAGTTGCGCTTGCAGACGATACGGTACAAGTGTTGCTTTTGCGAGGCATCGAATTTTCCTTCGAGCAATGATTGGAGATATCTGAGTGTCGATGACGACAATATGCATGCACGAGATTTTTTTCAAAAACAGAAGAATACCTCGTCTCCGAATATGATTATTGTTGAAAAATTACGAGAGCAAGTGTATTTCATAAACTTGCAATTTATTTTACCACCGGTAAAATTTGTAGGATAAACAGCACAGATGTGTTCTTATGCTTATAAGTTTTATATTGACTATTGCAGGTGTACAAATTTGTTCAAAAATATTTCCTTAGAAACAGGACTACCACAACAGGAAAATAAGCATCTGTTTCTCTCGCCCAAGGTAAAACTACTGAACAATTAATGTTCAGTCAATTTTATTCAAAACCTCATTACAAAGTATATTTAACGTTTATTTTTACGATTTACCGACAAACAGCATTCATTATGAGTTAATACGTAGATCGCATTTCTAAATATACAGCATGACAAATATCGTCGCAGTGCAAAACCAGTATATGTACCTCGCGTTTGTTTGTCTTATGGACTTGCTTCGAGTGTGTATGCGCGGATCAATGTTCAACGTGCGCACATTTATATAGACTGCGGAGCAGACAGTCTCACGGCTGTATGAGCCTAAGTTGAGCGTGCACTTTGTACATACTTCTGAACAGAGTTAAGGAGGGCGCAAATTTCCTTCCCAACCCCATTACGAGACTTTCTTTTATCCCGGTGCGTACGTAGCGCGCGCGCTTAGCCTCGAACTTTATATACACGAGCTGCTGATATAGGAGCCTCGCCGATTTCGAAATGAAGTTTTATATTAAGCTTCGAGCTCTCTTTCTTCTTGTCTTCCTCGCTCGATGTTTTTTTCTCTCTCTCTCTCTCTCTCTCTCTCTTTCTCTCTTTCTCTCTCGCTCGGCAGCTCCTCGCTAGTAGTAGTAGTAGTAGTACCAGCACCAGCACCAGCGAGCAGAGATAGAAAAGAAGACTCTCCGTTATCCACGCCCATTTAGAGAGCTGAAAGCTATCCTTATATATAGAAGGAGAGACGCGAAACGCGCGCACGGCTCGCCTGTGTTTTCCCGATATCCTCTTGGGTACCTACTTGTTATATACGCGCGCGTCCGGAGTCTTACCCCGCGACGAGCTTTTTTTTTTTTATTTTTTGCTTGGATTTTCGTCAAAGCCAAGATCGCTAACCACTTTCCTTTTTATGTGCGGATTCTATATCTTGTAACTTTCTCTACATTCTTTGTTTCGTAACTTGGCTGAGCGCGGCTTACCCGCGCTATCACTTGCAAAGCTCCGATTCTGTAAAATAATTTTGGCTATTCGTTTCCTTTATTTTTTTTTATTTTTCACGGCGAGATTTTGTCGGTGAAATTCGGAGCTAAACGTTGTCAGCCGATGGTTCCGAGCAATACCAAGGCAAAAGTGTGTATACGTATACACATAAACGTGAGTAAATGCGCGTATGGAGATGGTGACGAAGCAATTAAAAATAAAACCATCATTCATCGTCCATCCATGGCTGGCGGTAGTGCTGCCGCTGTTGCTGCTGCTGCTTCCAGCTCGAACAACGTCTGTCAATCAACGTGCATCAGTCAAAACGATTCACCCGCAGAGTGTGCGAGTGCGCGTGTGTGTCGCGTTTGAAGCTCGCTAGGCATCTCTCGTCCGTTGGCGCCAGCGACTGACGCGACTTCTAGGTATGTGTACGTCCGGTTGAATGTCAACTCTATTAAAACGTTATGTTCGTTGGTATATTTACCTTTTTTTTACTTCGGGATGATCTTTGACTTATAAATGGTGCATATTTTTTTTGTTTTTGTTTTGATCGTCTCTGTGAGATGAAACAAGCTCTGATGACAAACTCACAAAAGTTAGCGAAATCGAACATGAGCTTATGAATAACAATACCATTGGGATTGATAATTACAATTTTTTTTACGTTTTTCATCGAAACTGTTACGAGTAAATAAAAATTTATGCTAAGTAGTTTTAAACGCTATAATTACTATTCAAGGTCCGAGAATTAAAATATTAATTAGAAACTATACTTCAGAGCTAAAAATTTTAAACTTTAAAGAATAGCTTCAACTGTATCTTTTAATAGCAACGTCGAAGTTCGAAGTAAATTATTAAAAAAATCCATAACATTCAATCATCGATCATTTAATACGTTTTTTGAAACTATTATGAACCAGTTATTTAATAGAAATATATTCCTTTGTATTTCAATATTAAAATATATCAATAAAAAATAAATTGGCTAAATGGTTATGAAAAATATATAAATAAATTTTAATTTTAAACTTCAAATCTCCATTTGTTCGGACATCAGCTAGCATTGATTATCAATTGAACTCATTCGAAACTCTCGAGCTCTCTTACTTGAAGTAAGCTATGAAGACTTGGCATATAAATGCACGTCGACGTTTCCAGCTTAATGCCCACTTTAGCATTAACAAAGAAAAGGATCGTTTCTTGGTACATTGAAATAATCAACCTGAAAAGGAATAATACGCAGGATTCATCCCTCTTCATCCTATATATCCACTATTAATTTCTTCTTCCTGTGGGGGCCAAAAGAAAAAGATAGTGCAATTCCAGTCATTTAGCGCGTCTACCACGCATTCCTTTTCTCATCCTCCCCTTGCGTTTTTCCATCTTCAGCGTGTTCCGACGCGTTTATAAGTATATACGTATATATGTGTTTACGTACGTGTGTGCGTATATGCGAATCTCACGCCCTCCTCTCGGCACACTGTGCAGAGTATCAACTCGCTCAGGGTCGCTTTATCCCCATATCCTATTCAGTACTTACACGAGCCCGAACGTTGCGCTAAATATACTTCTAGCTAGCCGTGCAAATTGCCTCGGGCTCTAGATGAAGTGTAAGTGTGCTACACTAATCTTTGGTTTTGGTTTGCGGCTCCAATCCGCTCCGTACTTCACTTGAATACAATAACTTTTCAAATACAATTTCTTCCAATTCATTACTAATTCCTCTTTGATTTTTTTCAAAATTATTTTGATTAATATATCATGCATTTTTTAAGTTTTTCTTATTAAAGAGAATAGGATATATCCGGGGTTTGCAATTTGATATACTCAAAGAAATGAGGAAATTTTTCTTGAAGTAGTTAAAAGCTCACCGAGTTCTTGATAAAATTATTTTTCAAAAAATAAGACAGTAGGTATTTTTCTATCATACAGGAAATAAAATATCACCTGAAAAGTATAAAAATGCGGACGCTCTAGATGCAAAAAATTTTGGCATATGGTGCTAACCTCGAGTACATTGGATCGAATGAATTCGTGGACCAATATTTTATCACAGCCAGTGAAATATAAAAGTCGATCCTATAGGAGCTGACTTACTCATATAGTATTATAAATTCTATATTTTTAATTTATATGCTTTATTTGTTTATTCTTCTTTCAGTAGCATTATGAAAAATTTCAACCGCTATTGGCAGGACCGCCACATCAAGCAGTTACTGCAGTTGCATTTTCTTCTGAGCACCAACAATGATTTTTCGTTGGATAATGATCGTGACGTTGACATTATGTTGGGGCCAACTGGTGCCGGCGTCGTGCCTCATGAAACCAATCGAAACTTACTTCGCTAAATGATGCAAAAAGATTTTGGTGGACTCGACGGTTTCAAGAGAACGACGCCTAATATGTTGAATGAGCCCCTCACTTTGATTGCTTACCTCGAGTATAGTGTTGAAGTTCCACTATAATGCGAATCCACTATAGTATGGAAGACACATTTCTTTACATTTGCATTAGAATGCAAAAAATTTAAAATCGTGAAATCTGTCAAGATAATCGGTAATATAGGGATATGTATTAGTGTTTATGCGAATCTGGTATAACTGGAAACTTAAAAACAGTACCGATTCATTCGTCGATTGTCGTCAATCTCAATGCGTGTACTAGCTTACTATTGAACATTCATTAATGATTATTTTTGATAAATTTTAATAAAATATTTTATTAAATTGTATGTGGAAGTAGTCAAAGTTGATCTTATGCTTAGCTTGAGGTTGCGTTGATGGATAATGATCCATCGAAGAAAATGAAATGACATAGAACTTAGTCGTGTTAAGCCATCACTTAGAATCTTACGACAAACAGCTTAGATATCCTCAATGCTCTTCGCTGAAGGCTCATAGGCTGATACAAGTTAATTTAAGTGTTTTTGAGTATTTAACTGGACAAAGTACTTTCAAATGGGGTATTGAAAAAGGCTGTTATGCCTGTTTTCTGAAAAAAAATTTTTTTTCACTTTTTCAGCTTAATACTATAAATAGAACTATATAATTATTTAAGACCCCTTTGAGCCCTTAAGTAAAACACCGCTAGGTGGTGTGAGCTGGAATTCTTAAATCTCAAAAGAGAAGTACTAAGGTTTTGGAGATATTATTATCGGACATATAACAATTACAAGAAAAGTCTCGTTAGGTTTCGCTAAACTCCCAGCAGCAACATCTTTCGGCTCAAACTTAGTGTCAAAAGCTGGAACTGGCGGTGATATGTCGGACCCCAAAAAACTTTAATTTGAACTGTGATTATGGCTGGAAAAAGCTTCAATTCTTCTTTGCCGTTCTAAAGTTTAAACAAGTAAGGTGGCCGGACGAGTGGCGAGAAAAGTTGGCGCTCTTCAGACCACCAGTACGGAAGATGATGATGAACATGTATAACTCTTCCGTTTCATTTCTGAGGCACGAGAACTGGAGGAGAAAAGGTAAGCTAAAAAAGCTGCTCTTATTTATGAATTTTTAAAAGTAATTTAATATCTAACCAAAAAAACTTATGATAAGATCGAACAAATGTGGACACTCCGATCGAAAATAAGATATTTTACGGTTACGGAAAAATAAATTTGCGAAATAAGTTCAAAAATTTTGCTCTTACAGTAAATCCTCTTAATTCTATTCCAGCATTTCACTACTGCTCGTTTTAATCCTAAGATTCTTTTAGTGTAGTTTGAAATATAAATTACTTGAAACATTTTTTATCTTCTTTGTTTCAGGAAAGAATTTAAAACGGCTTTTCATTGATGCGAGAATGTATGGGCACAACTCTTCACTCGTCGAAACGGAAGAAGATGAAGAAATGGTTCAGCAGTACGAGCTTTTTTACAAAGCATACCAACTGCGTGATAATGAGTTTTTGAAAAACAAGGCAGCGACTTTCATGAATAAAGTGCGAAAATTGATTTCTCCAAACTGAAGCCGAAGCCGAAGCCCGAGCCCAATCGTCAAAAAACGCAAGGTAGCTGATGGCACACCCAACGCACCCAGAGTTTTATCGTTCTCACAAGCTGATGAAGAAACGGTTGGAGCTGATGAAAATCCAGAAGGAGCAGATGAAGGCGATCTAGAAAATGGTCTCGACGCCGTTATCGTGGAAGAAACGAAAGGGTCGAAGAAGCAGCAGGATGACAAGGACGCGGATGATATCGGCGATCCGCTATGCGGTCAGGACCGTGACACGATGATAATGTTGATGGAAGTCCACAAGATCAAGATCCTCAGGATACTGGCACAAGCGAAGCTGAACCAATTCGTTAATTGTCATCGGACGGATAACAATAACGAGAAAAGTCTCGTTAGGTTGCGGTGATTCGGTGCACTGCGTCGGTACGATAATGAGGAATCGCGGGTCTGACGTGGCAGCGGTAACTTCTGAGATTGGCCTCGGTGAAGTTGTGACTGGTAGAGTCAAACGGGAGTCAGCAAGGATGATCTCGTTCGTGCTTGAGAGATATCTTACTCTATCTGTAGAAGTGCTTTTGATCGCTACCTTCTGTAGATAGTATAAATTATCTTCAGATAATTTATTTTCAGATATTATCGAATTGTGGGATATATTATGGGATTTTTACAGGTGGATTCTAACCTGTTGCACTTTGAGGATTATTCATCAAGTGTTTATTCATCACTATCAAGCAAGGTATGGAGATGGACTTGTCCAAGACGCTTTACGCGTCGGACGAAGACGCTTTTCTTCGGATCGTGCAGACTTGGGGAGCCTCGGAGCACCAGCGAGCGTGCCAACTGAAGTGAGCTGCAACGCAAAAAATTGTGTCATAGGAAGTTGGCTGCATGACACGCGTTGAGCTAGCCGCCGAACGCGGTATTACAATCATTCAAAAAATGATTATTAATAAATTATGAGAAAAAATTGAATGAAAATTTTTGAAAAATTTTCAAAAATGCAGGAAAATGCAAACGCAAACTGACACCCTCGTAGCCCAGCTCGGGTATATTATTTAAAAAATTGATTTGTAAACCAGAGCAGTAACCCACGTAGCCCAGCTCGTGTGTTATTTAAATAATTAATTTGCAAAATCAAAAATGACACCTCGCCAAATATGACTTCGACAATTTTCAACTCTATAACTATCGATTTTACAAAAGAAATTATCGTACCTTTGTTTTGATGGTAATATGAGGTGACAATCACGAATGAGCTTGGCTTGGTATACTCATATCCGCTTAATTTTATCAAGTTACAATTCGAGACATGATAAGTATCGTACCTCAGAACGAAATCATCAGTCGAAAATAACCATTCGTTCTGAACAGATCGCGGATAAAATAAGTGTTAATATACATATATTATGCTCCGTTATACTAGAGCCGTTATAATTCTAAAAAAATACTGAATATGCGGCAAAAACTACCTATTTTGAATTTGTAGTGAAAACTATAACATCGTTTTTTTTTGCTCACGTAAAAATAACTTTTAATTTTCTGTTAACGAAAAAAACGCTCTTAAATGGGGACCAGTCAAAACTATACTTTATAAAAGTGTCCAGGAAAACTATCAATGCTACAAAAAGAGTAGAGTAAATTTACAAATTAATGAATTGAGTAAAATAGTGATTTTATTCCAGAATAAAAACTCAAGAGCGATTTTTTAACACAAAATAAAGAGTGGTTTTTTTTTGCTGAAAAAAAATTAAAAGTGAATTTTTTTCGTGGCCATAAAAAAGAAAAAAAATGGAAAATTCTAAAAAACCTAGAATATCTTCTTGCTCAACTTGCGAGTATCGAGTTCGCGCTCAAATCACCGGTAAGTAGTGGTTTAATATTTTGATAATTAAAAATTTTTCAAAATCTTGACGATATCCACCTGTGGTAAAAAGGTCAATGAGTTTAGTGATTTTTTTGAGAAGCAATTTTTTTATAAAAACTTATTTATTTCAAGTCCCATTTTTTAACGCTTAGGGATTAACATATTGAATATTGAGAATTTTAGTTGACAAATAAATTGTGCTTAAAATTTATAAAATTAAATTCTAGAACATTGATGTTGGAGCAAATAACAATCAATAATAATTAACATAATAACAATTTATACCAATTAACATAATCAATAACAAATACCCACAAATAACAATAACAACAACAAATTCTTTTTTAGATGACAAAGAAGCTAAAAAATTGTTCAATATTAAATTCGAGGAGTCAAGGGCTAGAGCTGAAATGGAAGCCAAGCAAAAGGAAAAAGAAAAGCCTCTACAACCAAAAAACGAAGGTCAAAGACAAAAAAAGAGAACAACCGGTTGGATTGACACAGCAAAATATAAATAAAATTACAATAATGAATCTCGCTCGACCTTATTCATGTTAATCAAAATTTGTAATTCTTCAATAATTTTATCCAGAAATTCGAGTCAATTAAAAAATCATTATTCTCTGTACTCTGTATACAATGGCTCGTAATTCGGTATACACAGGTGAATTCGTCAACGAGGTTGCGTCTGGTTTTTTCTCGGTCTGAAAAACATAAGGCTATTTAATTATGACTAGTGCAATTATGAAATTCGTTGAATCAAAAATATTTACCAGATTTTCCGCTTAGCATCATGATGATAACTGTATAAAGTAAAAATAAACAGTTTTTAAAAACATTGTTCCGATATCAAAATCCCTTGATGAAACCCTTGATGTTTTCATTCCAAAATTAATTATTTAAATAACACACGAGCTGGGCTACGTGGGTTACTGCTCTGGTTTACAGATCAATTTTTTACATAATATACCCGAGCTGGGCTACGTGGGTGTTAGTTTGGGTCTTGTAGATTAATTACTTCAACGATTCACGAGCAGGACTACGTGGATTACTGCTCTGGTTTACGGATTAATTTTTTAAATAATATACTCGAGCTGGGCTACGTGGGTGTCAGTTTGCGTTTGCATTTTCCTGCATTTTTGAAAATTTTTCAAAAATTTTCATTCAATTTTTTCTCATAATTTATTAATAATCATTTTTTGAATGATTGTAATACCGCGTTCGGCGGCTAGCTCAACGCGTATCATGCAGCCAACTTCCTATGACACAATTTTTTGCGTTGCAGCTCACTTCAGTTGGCACGCTCGCTGGTGCTCCGAGGCTCCCCAAGTCTGGGATCGTGGCTGATCTTTCACTAGACGCTCTCAAGCAGCTACCTGGCCAACAACTACTTACGAACTAATCACAGCTTATGAAACATACAGGAACTACGTAGCACGTGAAAACACATTCTATAAAAGTTTATTTAATTTCTTTTGCTACTTACAGCCTGCGTTTAAAAGTGAGTATATGAAATCGGCGAAGACACTCGTTGACTTGCTGATAGATATCAGAAATTATCTTCAGATAATTTATTTGATCTATCAGTTAGAGAAGCAAGGGCAATAAACCCTTCGCTATTCTTGTTGAAAGATCACTTGTTTTATCAATTAAACAAAAAAGAAGGCGTTGGGACATTTGTGTGTCAAGTCTGTCAAGACTGTCAAGTTAATAATAAGCATTTTCAGCCACCGTTCGTTTTCGGGTTACGAGTTTTTACAAGTTCGCCCCCTAGCGGCTTGTTTACATATTACATAAATAAACAAAAAGTGTGCGCTGCTGTTATAATAGCGCAGCATATAACAATATATTATTCTCCCATTCATTATATATTATAATCCAGGATATATTATTTCTCTAATTGCACTAGATATGTATATGGTCGATTCTCTGTGAAGTCGAATGGCCAAAAAAATTTTTTCATAGCACTATGTGGCATAAGTTCACATTTATGGCACGCTTTTCGATGGCATAAGTCGCACATTCTGGCACCGCTGCGTTCGCATCACACTCGCATACGCTCGTGCGCTAACCTCACTTCGCGCTACCAGAAGTGCGACTCATGGCTCGGAAAAGGGGGCATAAATGTGAACTTTGCACAGTACTATAAAATGTTGTTCGATACTCGGGCCATAGGGGACACTTTTCAGCCCAGCTATTAGGACCCTCGCTGCGCTCAGGCCCTAAACTACACCGTGCCAAAAAGTGTTACTTATGGCCCTTGTATCGAGCGCCGCCACGAGGACGCGAGAGCCGAAGAACGCCAGGATACGTTGAGCAGATGGCAGAGCCAGTGGGATAGCTCGACGAAGGGACGATGGACGCACAAGCTGATTCCGAACATCAGATTGTGGATGGACAGGAGACACGGAGAGGTGGACTACCACCTCACGCAGCTCCTGACAGGCCACGGCTACTTCAAACACCACAGCCAACGCTACGATCACAACGCTAGCGCAGATTGCCCAGCCTGTCCCCACACGGTCGAAAACGCGGAGCACGTTTTCTTCAACTGTCCTCGATTCGAGGAGGAAAGAGAGAGGCTCCATCGCCAGCTCCAAGAAGTTGCCAGGCCTGAAAACATAGTCCAGCTCATGCTGGTAGACGAAAAAAACTGGTCGGCGGTAGCCTCCTTCGCTCACTCAGTCATAGCAAGTCTGAGAGTCGAAGAGATGGCCAGAAGAAGATGACCGGACGATGCGGCATGAAGAAGACGCAACAACAACCGGCGCAAACGTGATGAGCTTGCTGCACCAGCCCAGCCTCTCCCCGCGAAGTAGTGCCCAACGGCGGTTCCGCGGGGGTTAAACAGGGGCAGAAGGAGAAGTCGATGGGCCACACAACATCTATATGTTTTATATCTTTTTCTTTTACAACTCCACCCACCTTACATAAAATATGTAATAACGGAAACTCAAAAATGTACCGAAATACATTTGATTTAATAAACTGAGCCCATCGCTACATTAAAGAAAAAAAAAAAAACAAAAAAAATGGCCCTTGTATCGAAAACTACTATTTCTGCAAATATGAAAAACTTGTTGTTTTCGATGTCAGATTTTTCTCAAAACAATTTTAGAAAAATTGGGGCCTTCTATGACACTTTTTCAAAGGCCCACAGTTTGCCATTTTAGTGTTTTTCCGAAATTCATAAAAAATCGCAAATATTTAAATAATTCCTGGATCAATGTAGAAATAATTCAAAGGTAAAAGTGCCCAGGAGCTTTTTTGTTGAAAATTGTCCAAACTTTCAGAAAAAAATCATTCCAAAGTGAGTGGAGGAACCTGTGAGGTTTTCCACCTTTTTTGCACATTTTTCAACACTTATTGTTGTCTGCATTGCGTTAAACTTTAAAACCCATTGCAAAACTTTATCAGGTAGTACTTGACATCTTTAGGAAGCTTTTTACATAGTTTTAGAAAAAAAAGTCAGGTTAGAACTCGATTAGATTTCTTGTTTTTTGTTTTTTTCAAGTTGTTTCTGTTTAATAACCCCACAGGTTGCTTCACTCACTTTGGAATGATTTTTTCTGAAAATTTGGACAATTTCCAACAAAAAAGTTGCTGGGCACTTTTACTTTTGAATCATTCTACACTGATCCAGGAATTATTTGAATATTTGCGATTTTTCATGAATTTTGGAAAAACGCTAAAAAGGCTAACTTTGGGCCTCTGAAAAAGTGTCTTAGAAGGCCCCAATTTTTCTAAAATTTTTTTGGTACAAATCTGACATCAAAAACAATAAGATTTCCTTATTTGCAGAGAGAAATTTTTTTTGTCCATTCGACTTCACAGAGAATCGGTCATATATTCTCGGCCTTGGAAATTCCTCAGCATCCGAGTCAAGAACATGTTTGGCAGCTCTGTGTCAAACTCGCTAAGTTTAGCGTAACTCACGCTCTTCGACATGCTTTTTACTCCAAATTCAAGCGAAGTATAATTTTTGGCAAAAAATATAAATACTTATTTCCAAGTACCCTCTGTGAAACCTGCGTAAGAGTTAATGAAAATGATAGACTAGATTCACAGAAATAAACGCTATGTCTTTCGGTATCAGCATCGAAAAACATAATAACTCGTTTGAGTTTTATCAATTTATCATTCGATATAACAGCAAGGATGGACGGAACGATATTATTACAAGCCTACATCAGATGCCGCAGCCTTTTATAAATATAAACGTGAAATTATGTAAGCCAATGCGGCATCGGCATTTTTTATTTTCAACAACAGCAGCATCAGAAGCAGCTCTACTCGTCCACACATAGCACATTAGACAAGCCAGCGTCAATTTTTCATCGTCGAAGCTGTCATTTCGGTTACTCGGAGTTGTGTAGCGCTACCAGTGCTAGACGTGCAGCAGGTAAGCGAGCCGTGCGGCAAGTCGCACATTTCCGGGGGCGGTTCGCGGCACACACGCTAATACACGCTTAGAGACTCGCAAGCAAGTGAAGCTGCTTGACAGTGGGCGCCCTTCTAACGACGTCGTATCTTCGGAGACGGCCGAGAGAGAGAGAGAGAGAAAGAGAGACAAGCTTGGCTCTTGTACTCGCAGGCTGAATTCGTTCCGTTATTAGCATAAGTTTTCTGCCGCAAACTACGGGAAATCATATATTTGCCGCACGGCTTACAATACAAATTCGCTGATCGTTAGCGTACACTTGTTTATACCGTCTTGATCTTCTGATTGCACCAAGCTTGAATATTAAGCAGCTAAGAAATTAATTAGCAAGAAGATATTCCTTTTATTGTTACTGCAAGCTTTCCAATTGTGACCGAGAGTAATTTTACCTTTATATATGGGTGTATTATTGAATATTCAATTGCTACGTCATCAGCTTGGTTGCGTCGCATTCAGTTTGTGCATTATTCGTTTTATTTACACGGCGAATGTAAAGTCAGGTATTACGTTACACAAGTTCATTAATTGAACGATATGTTTACACACGTGTTTGACTCTTTGACAATTATCGATTATTTTAACGCGATCGATCGTCAAAAATCAATATGGCCTACACTCGTACAACAAGAGCAAATTTTGTTTTTAATTATATTTTGTTATCGACTTGTCGATTCTCTAAGAAACCACGTGTATTGACAATGCTTAAAACTACGAAGACTATCAATCGAGTAGAGAAATGTTTTTTTAATTCAGGTGATCGAAACATGAGGAGTTTTTTAATTTGAAGTGAGTCTAATTCTTATCGTTAATTGAATTTTGAACGGGGTATAACATGAAGGGTTTAATGAAGTTAATATTTTATTTCATTTCATCTCGCCTCGTTTGGTGTATTTAATTGAACAGAACTCATAAGTCATACGCCCATAAAATTAGGAGTCAACAAAATTGTAGAAATGAACTAAATATTTGCGAGTTATTACAATGTACACGCGTGAGCCAAATACGCGCGTGAGTATACATCTCAGCGTTTTTCTCGTCGTTGTTCTTTGAAACGAGACGCGATTCTGTCCCCTCGCTTGTGCGAATCCATTTATCTGTCTTGAGTACGCGCGAGATTACCACTTCGTATAACGTCACTATTATCACGTGGATTTAGATCGATCAGTCGGTGATTTAACATATGACTGACAGCCATGAGTATTGTCGTGTCTGTTCGCGGTATAGCAGCGATCGAGACAATGTTAAAAGAATTAATTTTTCAATTTTTACCTCGAACCATTTGTAAACATATGAATTAGTACACCGTGATTGAAATTTATTTACTTTGTTGCTGAAATTATCAATTGTAATTAGTTTTTAAGTTTTTCATTTATGCAAGTTTGAACGCTATCAATAACATTATTTGATTCTTCTTCGATTGATTTGAAAGTTTGTTTCGTCATACATAGTGGTAGAGTATCTGGCAGAGTAGCAAGTAAATCTATTATTTCAACTGTATCAACTGCTATTCCTGGCAACTGTCGAAGAATCTTGAATCCTTCTTGGATTTTCGCCTGAAATTAAATGCAATCGAAATTTAAAATTTAAATTAACCATTTTAAATGATTTCAAAACTCACATCAAGAGTACACCTAGCAGCAGAAAACATTCCAACAGCATTTTGAACGCTTTGCATGCATTTTGCAGTTTCTATCGAAAAATTACTTACTGCATTAAGAGCAAAATCACTTTTTTTCGTAACGTCCATAAAAAGATATGTCGCTTTATCCAATTTTTCTGTTATGCACAAACTAGAATTGCTGATTAAATTAGCTACTGCGCTTCTAAAAGTATACATGACTTTCGTACAATCTTTAACATCGATGTCACTTGCTTCAGCTCGCGCTGCTAAAGTTTTTAATTGATTTTCAAACTATAAAAATAAATAAATAAATAAATGTTTCAAGAATAATTTTAAGCTGTTGAATATAAGTTTGATGAATTATATTAGTACTTGTTCATGAATGCATTTGGATGCTTCTTGAGCTGCAAGTAATCCCAAAAAACCGATATTTTTTATTTGATTTATTAGCTCATCAGCCCTTGCTTTTACATTTAAAATATTTTCTCTCACAAATTTAGCAGCATTCGTAGCAATATCATCTGCTACATGTCGAAATTGATCGAAAATCCAGTTGTTTGAATTTTCTGTGCTTTCCCACCCAACAGAAACAAAATTTTCAATATTAACATTATCACGTTCACTCGGAATAATATTCCCACTAACAATCTGAAAAAAGAATTTCCTATAATTTTAATACCATTTTTTTTAAATTTTAGCAAAAGAATGAAATTAACTGTACTGTTATGACTATCAGAAAAACTTTTTGAACTAATTAAAACAACTAACCTGATTTAAAACAATCAAAAATATGATAGTTTTTAATTTTGTCATGAATAAAAACTTGACTACGAATACTGCAAGAGAATCAGGCGACTTATGAATTCCCTTACCTCAAATATTATCGATACACCAAGAAAGCGTTTGACAATTAATTTATTACGATAGTAACGTAAAACACAGGTGCGTGTGTTTACACTTATGAGAGCTTGGTATCGCCTATTTTATGCTATGACTTCCTATTTCATAATATTTTATTCCAATAATTTCACATGCATTTTTTATTTTTTATTATAAGATTGAATATTGTTCAATTTTTATTATTTGAAAAATTACAAATTTATTTTATTATAAAAAATTGACTTTTATTTACAATCAATCTAGTTATAACTTTACCTATCTTATTACTCTTTTGCAAGAACAATGAGCTATGAATAATGACCATGATATTATTTATCTATAGGTTGAGCATCACAATTAATTTCTGCTTACATTCATGATTAACTTTAATTTAACCGAAAAATAACTTAATTTGTTCAAAAAAACTTGGTTGTCTTGTTGTGGTTTCAGGAATGAAATCAATTTTAACTGTTTCAGTATCTAGTTTATCATTGATTTGATCAGTTGAATTACTAGATTGTATTATAGAAGTAGTAGTAATTTCTTTTGTTACACCACTGTATTCTACTACGTTAGTAGTGGTGGAAGGGGTAGTTTTCTTTGCGGAAAAAATTCTGTCCTTCACACACTGGGTCACTTTCGCTAAAATGTCTCTAGCTTGTTTTTCCAATGTTAGCACAGCGTTAGTTGACATGCAAATGCCCATAGTATTTGGTAATGTGGTTGCCATTTCCACCATTTGCATAATGTCTACTGCTATGATAGGTATTTGTGTCAGCACAACAATGTCATTCCTGATTTTTGACTACACATTTAAAAAAATTTGAACGTAATTATTAACAATTTTGAAAAGATGGACATTTTAAATAACTCGCTTTCTACTTACGCTAATCGTGCAACCAGCAGCACCAAGTAATCCCACAACATTATTTACTTCGTTCAAACATTGAGCAGTATCTTCGGCAAATTGGTTGACTGCTTGGCTTGCAGTTACAGTTTTATTCTCAATCTCTTTTACCAATTTTTGACTAGTCTCAATTTTATCATCGATGCATTTGTTCGAACTGCTCAGCACGGCCACACCGGCATATCTAACACTGTTAGCCAATTGCATGCAATCTGACACATCGATATTATTCGTCTTTGCTTCATCAGCGAGTACTTTTAATTGTTCTTTGACCTTTAATTGTTAATTATTGACTGATTAAATCGCTTTTTTACATAAGTATTATAAACGTATTGTACATACCCAATTACGAATTTCGTTCACATTTCCATTTACATTATTTATAATAAAATCTGCAAAATTTTTAACTATAACTGCTATTTTCTCTGCTCGATTCTTTGCCGCCTCAATTTGTCCCTTTATAGCTTGGGTCGCGTTAACGGTTAGTTCATCGGCGTATTTTTTGAAGCTTTCTATTCTATCGCCAATAAAACCTCCATTGGCAACCTTTACAACAACAAGAAAGTAAAGAATAGAAATATTTGAAATAAAACTTAAAAAGGAAAATCAAAACCAGTTTTTTTCAAAGTTTTGACATTGGCACTTACACCACATAATATGAAAGTACTGAGTAAGAGAATTAACTTCATATTAAAGCTGCAATTGAAAATGCACAAGACGATTGAGAATGATTCGTCTTCTTCACTTGATGAATAAATGAAAGTAAAATTATCTTCATCTTTAATTATACTATCAGTTTTTTTGAAAACAATCGATGACATTTTTATGCCATTACGTTATCCTCAGCTGTGTTTGCATGACTCTGATGATTTTTCGCATACCATTGATTTTTGTTTAATTAAAAATTTAATGCGATTTTGATACGTTCACGATAAACCCAATTTTTATTGAAAATATCTCCATGGACACGTGGATCAGATTGAAAAATGTAGTAAACAATTCAATACTTAAAAATTATCGTAAGTGATTCAATTAGTATTGACAAAGTTCAGATTTTATTTAAAAATTGTTTTATTAATGTTCGAAAAAAATAATGGTAATATAATACTTTTCAGTAAATCTAAGTATACATTTTACGTGAACATAAATGAAATATTTTATTCTATCGATTTCGTTTGAAAATACAATTGAATCATAAGATTTCACTGATACAAAAAGTAGTTTTTATTTACTTTAGTATCATTCTTCATTCATTTATTTATTTTATTTTTATGCATTTATAACAAGAACATTCGATTTACTATCAAGAACTATCAAGCCAACGAATAAACGAAATTATACCCATATCGTGACTGTAGTACTTATTAAAGAATATTTATCAACACATGCTGAAAGTATAAGACCACACAATTTTTGACCATATTAATATCTATTCGGGGGCAGAGAGAAAAATTTACCTTGAAAAATTATTTTGTAGGGGCAGTGTTATAACTTTTGCGCTTGCAAACAAGAGTACCGGCTTGTGGCAATGGGCTCTACACACGCGAATCGGTATTTAGAGATCGTGAGCTATGTGTATATATACGCATATACATACGTATTGAGAAAGAAAGAAAAGCCACGTGATCAAGCGTACACTTATACTCATACGCGTATACATGGTATTTAAAATATAGACTAAGTCTGATTGGTTGAGCTGGCAGAGCATGTCATGTGTGGCATACGCCTACACGAGTCACGCAAGAAAAGGGCCGATTTGTGTCCCTGCATTATTTTTTTATATGTTGCGAGTTATCATTGTTATGCTGTTTTCTGCTTCACATTTTTCTATCGTGGAAGAATATTTTTTTTTTTATTTGCACATCAATAAAATGTTGCTGCTAAGTAGTAAATAGGATAGGAAACACAGTATTACTGGAAAGAACAATCTTTGCAAGCAAAAATACTTCATTATAGGTTTCGCTGTCAAAATTGACTTTACAGGGTAAGTAAAGGTCGCTTAAATTGAATTCATGCGTGAAACCTCTATAACAGCTCTAAATGTAAATATAGCGTAGTAAAGAGTTATTTTATCTAAACTTGATGTAAGAGAGGATTTTTATTCTTCAGTGAAGAATAATAGATTTTTACCAGAAAAAGAAAAGGTAAGAAAAATTTGGATCGAAAAAATTTCGAGCTGTACGTATCACAAACATGTAAACAGTAGAAGAAAGAATAAGAAGAAGAGTGAGTAAAAAATGCCACAAAATAGACGTACAGTTCTACGCTGTGTATAGCTGTTGCAAGAATAGAACGTGGTGCGCGGGCATCAAAGCAAAGAAAAACGAGGAAGCCAGCTAAAGAGAGAGAGAGAGAATGAGGGAAAGAGGAGAGAGTAGGAGAGAGAGAGAGAGAGAGAGAGTATCGAGGGCGCTAATGTTCCCCAGGCAGGAAGCGTCGTCTCCATCCTGCAACCCTAGCAGCAGCGGCAGCAGCAGCAGCTATCTCTCTGGTCGCTCTGCTCTGTTCTGCTCGCTCTCTCATACTCGTTCGCCTATTTTTATTCATCTTTATCTGTGAGACTCGACTCGGTTCCTCTCCATTTCCTCTCGAGGAGTCGTACGTCTCTCTCTCTCTCTCTCTTCTCTCCTGCACAGGCAAAAGCCCCCTTTGAAGCCACTGCGAATTTTGTATGTATATACGTATTACGGCACACGCGATCTCGATGCGGTGACAACAACGTGCAAACATTCCCGCTATTTGCAATTCGAATGACGCAAAACGCGGTCGAGGGAGTGAGGCAAACGTAGCATATACTATATCTGCTGCTGCTGCTGCTACCTCACTCTCTTATCCATATAGCTTGCCACTGGTGCTACCGTTGCCACCGCTCTTTTTGTCGGTAGAAACTTACCTCCTTCTTTACCCTGTACAGCGCAAAAGGTGATGGAACAGAAAAAGAGGGTTTAAAGCAGAAAAAAAAAGAGAGAGAGAGAGCATGCCGTTGTGGGTGTGGAAGGGAAAGCAAGATGCCACATGCTCGCGAGCGAAAACGACGCGTATATGCTCGCACCTATTCTATTAAAGAAAGAACTTGCGGCTGATAAGCTCCACTTTACGCGGTTTTGCTGTCGCGCGAGCGTATGTGTTTCGGGCGATTATGGATGTATATGGAGAGGCGCGTATAGCTAAGCCGGCGGTGTGCGTCAGGAAAACGAAAATCAGATTTTCAAAGACGTTAGGGCATTTGAAGAAACTCGTGCAATGCACACATGCTGTAGCCTTTGAGATATACTCTGTATATGCAGGGGTGCACATGCTTCAGTAGCAGCAGTTTCGTAAAAAAAAAAAATATTCGATGAAAGCTCGGGCTTGTCGAATTTTTATGCGCGACTAGTTTCAAAGCTCAGACGCGCGTCAAAACGTGAATAAGTCGATAGCAAAGTTTTTCTTTTCGGTATTCGATGAATGAGCACAAAGTTCCTGCTCCAGCATATTTCAAGGTTCGAGTAAGGGTTGAACAAAAATATAAATAATTTTAACATTCACGCGTATGACTGCCTTCAATTAGTCTCAAAATATTTTTAATTTCTTTCGTTGAGTTCTTTAACATGGAAAAAACTGCCTCGACTGAACCGTCTTGCGCACATGATGATTCATGAAAGGAAAGAGCTCAGCAATTAATTTCAATTATAAAAGTATTATTTTCCATTGTGAGGTGGACTCACAGCTGGCTCGAGTACGCGTCTACAACATAGACGAGAGATCCTTTTTCGCGCGAGGCAAAGTATGTAAGGACTTCTCTTGGACTATAACTACACGTGTTTTTCTAGAAGTTGTACGGAATAAGAAATTATTGTAGCACAGAAGTAAAGATTCGTATGGAAAACAAAATTTCACTCCGAAAGAGGAAGAAAAATAACTATCTTGTATAGTGATATGACACTGCATTGCCTTGTTTCTTATATTTCAACTGCGTGTACGGAGACTTTTCTTTTACATATATGATTGTAAGTGCATAAAATGTCGAACTTTATTTTCTTCTCACTGTAGGTACATTTTAAGAGGGAATGGCGGGGGGTGAAAAATGTTCAACTTTCTTTCACGCTCATAACACTTTAACGCGATCATAAAAAGTCAAAAGTAGATAGGCGAAAATTTATCGTTCGTCGGTCGAGCTCGCACAGCACAAATTTCTGCATGGTCACAGGAAGCTTTTATTTTGGCCGGCCTCTGATATACATACATAGTCTCGAGGCACAACGATGTTGGCGGTGGCAGCGTCCAAATACATAAGGAAGTGCAGTAACGGCTATAAGACGTCGACGTGGACAACGAGGAGGACCACGTACGTCTATTTGTCAGCGCGCGCGCTCTCTCTCTCTCTCTCTTGTATGTACTGTACACTTTTCGCCGGACGTTTCTTTGCCGCTCGGCTCCTTCCCCAGGGTCCACTCCATCTTTCTTGCGCCACGGCGAGCGACTGTATGAGATCGAACCGTATTGAGAGCTTTAACCCACGTTAAAGAGGTAATTTGTGTCAAAGCCAATTCGTTTCCGACGCTGGCGTATAGTCGCTCGCGCGCGGCTCCGCGCACACCCGCACACACACACGTTTTTCTTTGTTGCTGGCCTGCTATACATACATACGTACGCGCTATCGTCTGGTCAACTCAGCTCGGTGCGCGCGGCAGTTGCCGATGACTTTCCTTCGTGCCTTTTTTTTTCTTCTTCCTCTTTCTCGCGCGCTTCGTTGCCCAGGGGTAGCTGAGACTTCATGACTGGCGGCTTATAGCCTTGAAAATAAATTGATCCATTGAAACGATATCAAGGGCAGATTTGACGAATATCACTGCTCCGATTGTCTACGTGCATGATTAATTGTGAGTTTCAGAAAATTTTTTATACATTTCTTTTTTATATAATTTGATGCGTTCAGTTTTGTTGATCGTTGATTTTTTTTTCCAATTTTCATACAAAAGTATGAGAGAGTATGGAAATTTATATATTTTGTCAAAAAATGATGATAATCTTTGATGTAATAAAATATAATACGATAAAAAGCTTTATTAATTTTATTCAAAAAGTTTGATCAGCATTGAACTACAAAGAAATCAGCAAAACTTAAGATTTTCAAAAGAAAAAGTTATGTAGCCCACGATATTTCTTCTTTTATTCAAGAAAAAAAAAACTAGTCTAGATTATTTTATTTATTATTAGTACTTGATTTGAAATTGTAATTTGTGTAGACAGCGCTTGTTTTATAAAAATATAAGACTTGGAGAAAAATGTGTGCTTAGCATTAGCCGCTTGCAAAGGCACATAAAACATAGCAATCAGCAGCAGGCAGTGCAGCCCTTGAGGTAAAATTTTAGAATGCAAGCTGTGTGGCTGCAGTCGCACTCACATATAAAGTATACATACATTCATGAGTCTAAGCACATTTTCCCTCTAAAACGTGTACGAAAAGTACTCTTTGATAACAGGAGCAGCACCAGGCCACGTTGTATATATGTATGTGTGCGCGCTTATACATGTGTAGGGGACACAAAGCATCCTTTCTCGCGTGCAGTACTGGGCTCGTCCTACGAATTAATGTGCTAAGTGGATACGCTTTGGTCCCAAGATGAAAAGGCCAGCAGTAGCAGTAGCAAACTCAGCGATGGAACGAGGGTGAAAGCTCTCCTATGTACACACACACACACACACACACGTACACTTTCTCATACTAATAATACTTCTTTGGTCCTGTCTGTTGGTATGCACGAATGTATGTATGTGTACGCAAGTGTAGCCGGTGCGAAGCAATACAGTAACGCACGCGCCTCTGGTCAAGCGCTTGTCGCTTGTGCTATTTATCGGCCAAGTTCTCACCTCAAACTCATTTGTCTTCTCTTCGAGCAAACTATATGGAGCTAGTCCACACACGTATGCGAGTATATGAACTTGCTCGTACAACAGTCCAAGGAAAGAAAGAGAAATAGAAAATGTACTAGCTCCATCCAAGGCGCTTCGCGAGACTGAAACTTACTCCTACTTCAGAAATTCATAACATTTTACTGATGATTAATTTTTAAAGTATTGTGTGTAATTGTCACGAAGGCGTGATTTTTTAATAATATTTTACAAAACATATCTTTATAAACATGATTTTTAACCTTATTTTGAATTGCGACCTTTGAAACAGTTTAAAGTCCAAATGTACAAGGTACAAGTTTCACAGGAATAAGTTGAGTAAACATTTTCTAAAGAATTGTCCCCAATAATTTTGTGTTTTCATTTTTATAATGTTGAAGTGTTTTACCGAATGGAACTTCAGGTTGCTTACAAAGATCCGAAGGATGACTCGGTACGCACAGAATCGAGTAAAATGTGGGCCTTGGCATTTGTCCCTACGGATAAAATGGAAAAAGTTTTTGATGTTTTCATGGATCTATAAGAATTGACAAAAAATGTATTAAAGTTGCACAGTACTTTATGTAGATCGCATATTCTGGACTCGCTCATAAATGGTTGGTGAAATCGATTCCAAGTGATTGTGGGCAAAAAACGGAGCTACGACATGATCAAGGCGACACTAAAACATTGCAGCGTCAAATTCAATTGTTCCAAACCGTTTTCAAAAAACCTGGTGGCCACTCTATCACAGTACAGAATCGGATACGGATAATATCGCGATGCGCTTTTATAACTAAATGTTCGACAACATATGTCTAGGTGAATTATGTTGAAGACCTTGGCCATCAACCAAGCTACAGTAAAAGAAGAATTGCGTTCGAAATAACTCCAAAATGCAATTTTCATAAAAAAAACACAATTCAACACATTTTCAAACCCATGCTTCGACTTATAGCATTATTTTTACTTTTCCACTTGCAGACTTACAGATGCAGATACTCGCCATCTAGGGGCAGATGCTGAAAGTGGTATTATTGAATTCAAAGAGGTTGAAAACTAGCCTAAATTTTTGCAAAAACATATATTGTCATTTTCAGATAATTTTAAATGCGCTCAATATTTGTTCAATAATTGTGACATAAAAATTCACAAAAACAAGTCAGTTATTAAAAAATAGTCAGTTTTTTTAACAATCGGCCATTATTAATGTCAAGCATCTCTACCACAGATGGAGCAAATTTTTTGCATGCATTGATAACAGTTCTTTAAAAAGTTTTAACAATATTCATAGAATATGACATCTACAGAATAAAGTAGTTCAAAATTTCGATAGAGTAGTCGAGATGAAGATCAAGTATGGTATATCTATAAATATGATCATAGTGAAGCTTGCTGTGCGATAAATGCAATATTTCTTTTATTTATACGTCACGCAGTCTGCCGTCTGCATATCGATTCAAAAGTAGCAGCAGCTATGTATATATGTATGTACGCAGATCGAGTGGAAAAGACGCTCTTTCTTTTCTCTCAGTCTCTGTCTCGCTCCTTTTTCTTTTTCTCTTTCCGACGAAGAGTCGAGTAGCAGCAGCAGTAGCAGCGGAGTGTGCAGCGAAGGCTTCGAAAGTTGACGTCGCCGTAGAGACCCTCGCTTCTGCTCTCGACTAAAAACCAATCCTGATCCTTTCAACGCTCGGGCGTGCAACCCTCCCGCTTCGTTTCTTCCTTTTTTTTTCTTCTCGCAGCCACGAGAGTATAGCTCCCGAAGAGCCGATACGCCTTGTATCATATCGAGAAGCAGCATTTCTGAAGGCATCTTATACTTTCCCGTGCGCTCTTTCCTTCTGTATCTCTCGCTTTCTTCGGCTATACACTGTAAGCAGTATAGAGCTTCGTCACTTGTTTGCTGCTGCTGCTGCCACTGCGGCTTCTTCTTTTCGCTTTTTTCCGTCTCGCGTGTTTTTCTTTCCCCCGTGCAGCGAGATTATGCTGATGCTTTACTATGATCCACAAACGGAAAACTCTCGATCTAGGGTCGAAGGTATAGGTAATTTACGATGTTTTAGTCATGAAGGACTATTCGTGTAGGTCCCAGTTTCGCGATTTTTTCGCTTTTCAGATAATGATAATAAAAATAAAGTAATACTTTTTCAAAAACGATAGTTCAAATTTGTTTACAAACGACATGCCGTTTGCATTATTTAAAAACGAAAATACTGACAAGCAAAAACCAGTCAAAGAAGCGATATCGAGCAGAAACAGGAACAGAAAAAACAACGAAAATAATGATAATAAATTTAGGTAGTGAACTTGTGCATGTCTCCGGTAGAGTAGGAAGCTTCGAATATAATTCTACAGCCAACTGTAACGGCTAATTTTTTTTGTTTGAATTCAAAGGGCATGCAAGCCTATTATAAAAATAAACCGAAATTATTAATGTTCACGCTTATTACATTATTTGTGAAATGATTGTGATTAATTTTTTGTTTCACAGATATTGCATCAACAACGAAGGCATAAAGATCTCATTGGCAGCTTGGTTCAGATGCGATAAAATTTGAACATTTTTATCAAATTTTTCAACTGAAATCACTTTGAATGAATCATCAAGTAAGCAGGCTGGTTTTCATGCATTTAAACTCCCTGTCAAGTTTATCGAGAGGCGATGCATCATCAACCATCAATTTGACCTACTAACATATCGGGAGTAACATACCTGTCACCTCCACTGTTTAGGATCATTACGTATACAACCCTTTGATATGTATGCGTGCATCTGTGCATGTGTACACATATTCGCACACCATGTGCTATATATTTTTACACATGTACGCATGGATATATTCTGATCGATCACAATTTTTCAGCTTTTTCAAGCGTCATCATCCATCAAGATTGCCCGAAGCTTTTCTTTGTATATACATATTACCCCGTCATACTCCATAAATTCGAGCTGACTTTTTATTTTATAGACAATAGAGGGCCCCCGTATGTATCGGCGCGTGCACCCTTGCGAGGAGCATGGAGCATTCGATACACTCGCGAATGTTGTATACGTAACCTGTATACAAGTATATATACGCGACTACTCACTCGCACACACGTGCCGTCATCTTCCGATCTCGGGAAACAAGAGAAAAAAAAAGTACGCGGAGAAGAGAAGCCAATAGATCGAAATATCCAAATAATACGCGAGCGGCATGACTGCTGCTGCTGCTGCAGCACATGTGCAATATCGCGTGCAGAAAAACGTCCGCTTTTTCTTATCGTGTTCGCGAGAATATACGTTTTCTTCTCTCTCTCTCTATCTCTCTCTCTTCTGCGGGCTTTTATTAATAAAAGCTCTCAAGCGAGCGCTATGGCATTTCATCTCGAGCGAAATTATTACCAATGTGCACTAGCGGCAGCAGCAGGAGCAGCAGCAGCGAAAAAGTTCCATTTCCTCGCGTGTGCCTGCGCGCCTCGGCATCATTTTTCAAAAGCGACTCTCGTGTCTCTCGCGCGCGCAGTAGGTATATGCCGAGACACTCGCTCCCGCACACATACGATGCGAGAGACGACGACGTCGAACGCCTGACGTCGACGGGGCCACGCGCGTGTAATGTTACGTGCATTTCTCATGCAAATATCGTCATCGCGTATATATATTTCGGCTGTATAGTGTATATGTACATTATATATGGTGGATAGACGAAGTGTAGCATGTGCTGCTACTGAAGCTTTTTGACTTATATATAACTCGACGAGGTAAGCGTCGGTAACTTTAATCAGTCACACATACATGGCCAGATTTTGGCAGAAATTCTGTATTTCATTTTTATACAAGTATTTCAAAGAAAAACACATTTGTCATGTTGCACTCAGGCAGTTGAGTGGGTTGATGTGATTTTGTATCTAATCTTTTCGAATGATTACACCAAACAACAATTCTTCTTTTAATTTTCAAGATGGGCGATGAAAATATCGTTGAATCAATTACTCAGAAATGCTGAAATTAGAGACAAGTTCAATTTTTTTTCTCAAAAATTGACTTATTGACTGATACGATGAAAAGCCATAAATTTCCAGGCATTCTAAAATTATTTGATTAGCAAAATAAATGTACAGCTAATCTCTCAGCAACTGGTGGAAATGTTTTATAGTCTAAATATTCTGAGAAAATTATATGGTATATAACATGTAAAAGGGTGTCTTACAAGGAACCTATGATGTTACTCCAGGGAGATATTTTTCCCTTCTGTCGAGCAAGCCGTAAAATACTCTACCCTGTTATGCGTATGTACATTGTATAATATATATCTAGATATAGCAGGGCCAGTCGAGTATGCATACAGACGTTTTAAAGATGACCTACGCATGCCTCGGGATAGAAAAAAGAAGGAAAAGCAAAAAGCGCGTGGAAGCTTTTGTACGTGCAAGACACGTTCGCAGCAAGCGTCGATGTATGCCATTCGCATAAAATAACAGGCGCATCGGTTTTTGCATAAAATCTGCTAAGGCCACATAGCCACCAGCAAAAAGGGATTTTTACTCTCGTTCTCAAAATCTGTGTTTATCGAGAAATCAAATTGCCGTCGATAAGTATATTATAATTTTTCTCCATATTTTGTATTGTAAATAATATTATAATTACCGAAAACTGAATGGATGCAAGTGTAGCGAACAAAATTTTAAAATTTGATCTATGTTAATATTCCGTACCATGCGCAATGCACTTATCAAACAAGACTGGCCATCGCAGAAAATTTCAAACGATACACATACGCGACACGTACGTCAATCGCACTCTTGAAAAAAAGAAATGGACCAGCCGCGCGCGGCACATGCATGCATGTGAGTTCACGAGCGAGCAATATATCCCCGCGGCGAAACCATATACGTATACAGAGAGCAAAGTGAGTTTAAATACATCCGCATTCAATTTCGTCGCTCGTTACAAGCTTCGCCACTTTTTCTTTTTATTCCGACGCATCCCTCTCGGTTATATAAACTATACCGTACAATGTACGTACGCGCCCACGCACGACATCTCTCGCGATGTCCAATATTAAATTTCCAGGTTTTTCGTTATACACACTCGCGCACAGCCAACCGTAGGGACGAGAAAACAATTGTTTAATTTGATTTTCGCACGTAGAACCACCATAGACGTGACTGTCTTCTATAAAATCTATCCATCACACCACGAATCGGAAGAAAAAGAACAGAACGAAAGAGCTCGTACCGACGATCGAACGTTTTATTGTTGGAAATATTGTCGTCGTTTACTTCTGGATCATCTGCGTCTATCGCAATTGAAAGTCAAAACTATTTCTTTAATCAATTATTTTAATTTGTTACGAGATTCTTCCACGCATTTAGTTTATTTGCTAACGATGATTAAAATAAATAAAGTATCAATGAAGTTGTTGTAAACACAATTTAGTGTATAATATATATAGGATTTAAATGGAGTAAAGTTTAGTCGCATAAAAGAGATGGTATTAGAATGCTGAGAAGAGGGGAAGACCCAAACATTTACGAGGGGTGAGTTGAGAACGGGAGAGAAACTAACCAAGATTCAAAACGCAAATTGAAGATAGAAAGGGCAAAAAGAAGTGTGGGTTTGAATTTCAACTACGATTTCCATTCGCTATAGTCATCCATCTTGTTTCAGACTGGAAAGTGACAGATAGACGCATACTCGAGTGGCAAGTGACGTAAGAAAGTCATAGAGGGAGAAGTCTTTTTATTTGTATAATATGCATAAATACAACTTTCAAATACGTTTAAACTCATTTTGTTTTATTTCATGATCTTTTTATTAAATAGTAAAATATTCATTAAATAATTCTTGCGTAATTGAAACTTTCGTTTAATTAATCGAATGCCAAGTTCCACTAATATTTTTTCATCCGGGATGAAATAAAATTTGGTTCCTCTAAAAGTGTAATACCATCATCATTCGATGACTTATCAAAACTTTTAATTCTAAAAGTAAATCGAACTTAATACCCAAAGAAATAATTCAATATGTCAAATGAGTAAAACAAAATCTTGTCCGTACAAAAATTATCGTTCATACAATAAAAATTACGAGGAATTTCTAAATGCTTTTGATAAATATTGTAGTACTTTTTTCACCAGATTTTATTAATATTTGTCGAACTAGTTTCTTTGTGTACACCATATGGTTATGTAGACAAGCGAACCGTAAGCGTCGAATATATAAGTAATATTAAGAATAGAATCGTATGAACTCTAATATATAATCTCGCGCGTAAGGGAGCGAGAGAGCAGGTCCCCGCGCACCGGCGTCGACTTTTACTTGCGTTACTCTGAGGCGTGCACCAGACTGCGGCAAGTATCCAAACTAAACGTGACCTGCAACTTTTTACCGACTTACATACGAAAACACACGCACACACACACCCTTTGCCCCATAAGTTTCACTCAAAATCCGGGAGAAGAAAAAATTCATTCGACGTCGTACCGCTTCCATCGACAATCGTTCTCCAAATTTCCTCGAATGTACCTTATCGATTGAAGAAAAAGTAACGAAAATTTTAAACATTTTTCTTCGTTGCGGTGGAGTTTTACTATTGTTAATGTGCAAATGTTTATTGAGCAAAAGCAGAGTAAGGAAGGAAGAATCAAAAGAAGTTTTGAAAAACAAGTTGAGGGCAAATAAAACAGCAAAAGAATCGTCGTCGCATAGTAGTATAAAAAATGAAGATGCTGTCAGCTGGTGGAAATTATTCTGATTATGCTAATTCCAACTCTGTTCCACTCCTTTAACCTCCCATTTCAACCCCACTGAACCACCCCCCCCCCTCTCCCCGCCTCCACCACCACTTCGCCAACCCTTCAAGCGTTACGGCTTCTGTCTCTGCCATCTTTCACGCAGCAATATTATTTATATTATAGGGTGTGTGTTTATACTCCACAAGCAGTCTCAAACTCTTTTTTCAGATGCTGCTCCTTTTTGCGCATCTTTCAATGAAAACTTGCTTTTTTATGGCTTTCATATTTAACTTACTGATTCTTTGACTTGTAGTCTATTGAATGTCTTAAAGCTATAATTGAAAGCTTTCAAAATATTTTGTATTAAATCATAAGGTGACAATTTTTATCTTCGTAGAAGTTCTAGCAAATAAAATTTATCCTAGGATTATTGTTATTTTTTCAATTTTCAGTCGTAGTCGTAGTTTTTTATTAGATTTCAAAGAAGCTAAAATTTTTACGGCCGTAGTACCAACTATAAATTTATTCGACGTCTTTTGCATAGCTCGTTTTTCTTGTTTCCTTAATTCTCTTAAATTACATATTTCTGATTTCAGCAATTTTTCCGCTTATGTGCGTAATGTAAAACTGCAGAATGAGCTACCGCAAACAGCACATTGACTATCATGCAGCCAAAACTTTTCGTGGGTTGAGTCAGAAAAAATCTTGCTTGTAGCTCATTGCGCGAGCTTCTGTGCTTTGGCAAAATCATTTATTTTCTGCTTCCATTCGTGCGCTTTTAATTTTGCACACCCTTCTCTCAAATACATAAACATACATGTGTAAATGCACAGTTCAATACATATATGGTGTTACGTGGGTGGAAGGAAGTAGAAAGAACTTAAAGACAATGAATTAGGCTTGAGTTGCCGAGAGGAGAGGGGGCCGGAGTCCGACGATGCGATGCGTTTCAGCGCGAAATTACTACTGATGAGCCGTGCTCATTACTCCCATTAATGCACCTCGTCACAGGTGGGGACCCTATCGTCCCACGTGACACAACCGAAGTCGTTACGCGACGACCTCGACGCGATGTGACCCCTCTTCTCTTTATGGCATATATTTATTTATAAATTTTCAATAATTATTATAAAATGTATAATTTATTATATAATTATAAATTTTAGCTTAAGTCGGCCTGCGAGCGGTCAGGCTTACAATAAAAACATTTATTCATTATTATAAAGATTTTTCTTCCTTATTTCAAAATTTTATTTCAAACTCCTAAGTAATGCGGCTGTCTGTCAGCCACATTAAATAAGTCAGCAATTTGTGCAGCTACCTAGTGCATGTACAAAGTTATATATGTCTTTGTTTTAACTTGCGCCTCAAATTTCGCGGCGCATCTCCGGTGCGAAAAACTTATGCAGCGAGCTACTGCTCAGTTCTACTTTAGCGTGTACTGTGTTAACATCTCCTAAAAGTAATTAATTAAAAAAAATGTCACCCAGGCCAAAGCGTATTGTAACGGTACCGATCGGCACCAGTGCTGGCACTTGGATGTTTACGATCCAAGTGAACCCACGGACAAACAAGATTGAGTTTTTACTCGGCAGTGGCGTCATCGTAAGTACCAATATATATAAAATGCTTTCTCCCACTTAATCTATCTATTAATCATTCTTACTAAAAAAAAACCCATTCAAAAATTAAACATCTTCCTTTCATTTTTGTTATAGGACTCATTTGACAGATTCGAGAAATGTCATGTAGAGTGTTGGGATGTGAACGTAGGCGAGGAGGCGCCCATCTGTCAATCCTGCGGCCGCCCAACGGACACGCCGGCCACCTACGTATATGCGCCCCTGCATATACTGTCGTCCCACGTGACAATACATAGCAAAAAATTATATGCAGCCGGAAAAAATGACTAGTTGTTCAGAGTACACAATACTGTGATTCCTACAATAATATTATTTCCCCATGATAAATTCTATAATAATATAATTAAATTCTTCATGGGAGCGTCAATTTTTTACAGGATAAAATATGCCAAATACCCTAATACGTGACCCAGACAAGAAACTCAACACAGCAAAAGCTGATACCTGGATTTTATAGTACTGGATATTCTGTTGCACCAGTACTGACAAGGTAATGGAAATAATATCGAATTTCCCAGTTCTTGTTTCTGAATACTAACTCAGACTGGGGTAGAACTGTTCTAAAAAAGACAAAAAATTTTCAATTCAAGACAACGTACTTATAGATATATCTATTATTAAATTAGAATAAATAATTTTACAGTTTCATTAAAAAATGACATCTTTTGAAAGAAAAAATGTATTCACGCTAAAACCACCAGATGGCGTTGAAAAAGCCGTGAGAGGTTTCGACTTTTAAGTCAGCGGTATCTGCCAATAGCCTGGTTTAAGGTCCAGGGTTCTGAAGATTTGCGAGTCTTTCAAATCTCGTAGTGCATCGCTGATACGAGGGATTGGTTGGACGCTGTCTTCCGTGAGACTATTGAGTCGACGATAATATACGCAGAACCTCCAAATGCCGTTTTTCTTTTTGACCAAAACTATAGGCGAGGAATACAGTGATAAACACTGCTCGATTTGCTCGGTTGCGTTTGTGACCGTGTCACGGCAGGTTTTGTCTGTCGGGGGCACAGATCATGCTCATCGGATATGGCGATGAGCTTTATAATTTGAATGAGCGCACAGGCTCGTGCGTTCGGTGTTCGGCCAAGCAACTTCACGTACGTGGCTATGGCAATGTGTCTTTTTTTTGTTTGATTCGTTAGATACGATTTTTGAGTTAGTCAGTTTGATATTGTATACGGACGAGTTACAATGTAAATAAATTTTTGAATAAAATTACCTGTCTTGTTATTTATTTTATATTATGGTTTTTTTTTTTTTTTTTTATTATAGTGTATTGGACCTCTTTCGAGGTATATACACTTCGTTTATTTATCACACATATTTACATAAAATGTTACAATTTAATTCAAGGGAATCATACATATAGACATAGAGAAGAAAAAATTAAGTGCGTAAATAAATGAATAAGTAAGTACATGTAAGAAAGTAAAGTACGATGGTATACAAGATAATCACTTTTCTTTTTTTTTTTTCTTAACATAAAACAGCTATCAATATTATGTAGGTATATAGATAAATATTTAGCAAGTAGATAACCTGAGCCGAATTCATGGCACTGGCTTCGTACCCTGCATTTTATGGTATGTACGACGAGCGCGACATCGGTGCATCTTGCTTCCACTTCGTCTCACGCATCTACAGTAGCCCCTGGGCTCGTCCTGTCATTGCGCCCTACAGAGCACAAGTCTTACGTGGACCTGCAGTGTCGGTGGATCGTGGATTAATGGCTGCCGATTTCGTCAAGGACCGTAAGAACCCCTTCAGCAAAATGGGAAGCATAGTTCCTGGTAATAAAGAGCTATACGAAGTGCGCCCGTCCAAGAGTCGCGCCGAACCGTTCAAGCCGGAAATACCGATCTTGATCAAAGATATCATTGGAAACAAGACCGCTACGTAACAGTTTTGAAGGAACGCTTTGAAATGCAGAAAGCAAAATATTTGAAAAGAACATGTTCTCGAAATTGAAATTGTTCATGGAGTCTTGTAAGAATAATATTAATGTTGATTCGACATATTCGAACAACCAGAGTACTCGTGGCTTTTTATTCATAAGATTTTACCTATTAGATGATGACAAAAATCCTTTGGCCAACTGCCAAATCATTGATTTGCTAGAAGAGGGGGAGGGACTGCCCGATCTGCTGCGAGAATAAGTCCAAGACCAGTAACGCCTGAGGCTCAACGCAACAAATCATTGATTTGTTCCGTTGCCGAATACCGACGTGCGGACTGTTTACCTTCGCTGGCGTTTATGCAGAAGAAGTCATGCATCGGGCCTCCAGTTACTTTGAGCACCGTCAACCATTACATTCTCACTTCCTTGCTAGCGCACGGGAGGCCGAGGTTCACTATGGACTTAGGCATTTGTCACACTCCATCGTTGCCGTAACATTATTGCATGAAGCGATGCGATACGCTCGTAGCGATGGCAGTCCGGAGTATAAGCGGTTCTGCAATAAAGTTGCCGATTGCTTCTCGTATACACCACTTCAGTATGGGCAGGACTTGACCGTGACTCCACCGTATCCACGTTTTTGCGATATGCTCGATGAAGCAAGGCCGTTCGCCGTAAAAATGTAAGTTGCAACACGAAATTTTTTTGAATTTAGCTGATTTGTAACACTTATTTGCAGGGAAGAATCAATTGAAGAAATTTCCAAAAAGGTAAACAATCGTGGATTTGTCGATGTAAAAATCGTTCTGGCGGGCAGCAATGAAGACGACGAAGAGATGGAGGAGTCTGATAAATCGAAGGCTTTATCATCCAAAACTACATATAAGTCGAAATCATTCATTGAGGACTCCGATGAATCGGCCGACGAAACCGCATCAAAGGAAGATAGCAGGAGTACAAAATCTAACTCACCGAATGGGCAGGGTCTCGCTAACGGTGATGGCAATGAATCGTCTCAAAGTGAGTATTATATTTTCACGTTTCAACACAAATAATTATATTCCACATTTATTTTTAGAAGAACCACCAAAACATTGGAAGAGAATTATAGAAAAAGGACAGTTTATAATATCATCGTGGTTCGAACTAAGGCAATTTTTTGAAGCTTTAATAGCAAAAAAAAAACGAAAATTTGAAGTTCTTGTTGGCCAAGGCTCTTATTTTGTTAAGCTATTATCAATGATAATTCGAGAACAACAGTTCTTACTGTTGGTTGGATGTATAAAATTGAATGAAGCAGAGGGGATACATTCAACCTTGGAGTTGGCGTTGAAATTGAGGGAGCTTATTTATCCCTCAATCTACTTGACTCTTAAGCGCTGGCAGGGTCAAGTCGCTTGAGGGAGTATAATTCTTGTTCCGTGGCCATCTAGCGGACGAAGTGAGAAATATCGGAATGTGATAGAAATTGAAAAGATATTATTTGCTGGGTGAACATTATTTCTTTACTGGGTCGAAAATATCTCTAACAAGCAAACAATTAATTTATTACAAGTAGAGTTATGAAATCTCTGGAAGTCCGAGAGAGTATGTGCTCTCTGGTAATCCGTTTGAAGCACACGTCGCTTGAGTCTTGGGTGACTCTGGCAAATCCGAGAGTGTTGCACTACTCCGGAGGTCCGGAAGATTTGCTCGACCAAGAGCCCACGAGCGAATGCCGCAGCGGCCCGGCGCACCTGCTTATATAGCCCGGTGGTGATCGCCCTATCTGGTGAGAGCCGCCACTAAGAAGCGGCGCGATCCGCAGTGCGCATCTACATTGGTACGCGATTTCGCGTACATCAAGCAGGAGAAAAGCTTTTGGTTGATTGTGTTTCAATGTGATTTGTGTACGAGAGCCTTTTTTCGGGTTTTGAGTATATGTGTTAGTGGGGTTTTTATGCGTATATTTTCCACGTATTGAGTAAGCAAACTGCTGTTAGCAGTTATTTTTTGGGCAATATTTTTTTGACAGCTTACCTGTACGGGAAGGTGGGGCACCCAGTGTCAGTCGGGCATGCACGTCATTTTAATTAATAACGAAAAAACATAATTTTCAGCATCAAATTGTATATGTAGAGACTGAAAATGTCAAAAAATATTGGTGGCAGGTAAAATTGGCATAAAAAAATTAAACTTTCGTGAAAATTAATGAGGTTCAAATTATGGCGTGCTTAAACAGCTCGGAGCACTTTCGTCATACATCCAAGACTTTTCGATTTATTTATTTATTTATTTATTTTTTTTAATAAACTAAATCCAACTTGCACCTAATTGGTACATGCCACAAGATTAGTATTTGATTCCATGACTGTGATGACTCAATTAAGATTAAATCTTGTTTAAATATTCATGAAAAATTATGTTGAAAAGTACGCCTTATTTTAGGAATATGCCCTATATTCTTTTGAGAAATTCGACCACGGCTTATTTTTGGCCTACGGTAAATTTTCGGTAGAATACAGTAGTTGAAGCTAAAAGCAACAATTTACCGCATTGCAAAATTAAAATATTGTTGTTTATAATTAAAATATTAATGTTTAAAAAAATCATATTATGGGACATGTGTGGCACATAAAATGCTCATTGGCACAGTTTCTTAGTTCATCGGATGAACTTGCGCATCATACTTTTTACCTTAAATTTCGAGATACTTGAATTTAAAATGCTTCGAAATTACTAAAAAAAAGGTTTAAAAAAATGGACAAAAGAACAATTGGAACAAGTTTTGGATCGAAAATCAATCACTTGTCGTGAAGTTACTAGTTTTGCCGTGCAATTGCGTGTTTTTCCATTCTACAGTTTCCACTGTTATAAAAATTCATAAGTAAACATCATTTGCTTACTCGTTCGCTAACTACGTTGCCTCTACATTTATCGCTCGAATTAATCAATTTTTAATTATTACTTACCCTTTATATAATGCAGCTGTCTGAGGATTTTCGTGCTGTGTTTATTTTAGCCATATCGCCAGCATGATACGGACTTTACGTCGTATCTTGCGCCGGTGCCGAGCAATTGGAACGCCACCCACTTCACTTCCGAGCACAAAAATGCAATGCCGCACGTAAATTTGTCCGAGACCATCCACAATCTGTGATGGCGATGCAGCCACTTCATGAATCGCCACCAATGGATCATAATGTCACCTATTTTTGAGTCTCTGTCGGACAGGGAATGCGTCACTTCGTTGTTGTTGGCCATTTTTCACACTTTTCACTTTTATTATTTTCACTTAATATTCGTGCTCAACTAATGACACGCTAATCACAAATTGTTCAAGACCACACTTCTATACTGTTCACTTTCAAAGATAATTATAACAAACAAACTTGGTTAGGTGAGACCAGCCAGTACGATGTGTACACTGCGAACGACTACGTGCGAATGCCGTGGCACTATCACTACTTCGCGTCGTAACGCGTACCGATCGAACGTCGTCCACACCTTTGTGCGACCCAGTCGAGTGAGTGTATTGTTTCGAACTCGTCTAGGTATGCGGGTTTTGAAACGAACTTCTGGACAAATCAACGTACACAGTACGATTGACGTCGTACGAATGCCGCGACACGATTTCTATCTCGCGTCGTAACGTGTACTGACCGAGTGTAATCTACCCTTCTGTGTATTGCAGTCGAGTGAGCCAACCTGCTCTCACATTCGAGCACATATTTTAGTGAAATAATGCGCTACTTTTTTAAACCTTTCATTTACTGATGGGGTGACTCTAAATGTGATAAACTTATTGGAGAGATTAATTTTTTTGCAAACTGTTCATACTTCACATTATTACAAAAGAAAATGTCTCCAAAGGTAGAGCCATTTAATCTCATCCTCCTTTCATTGAACCAATACTTGTTCTCTAATTGACCACGAGTATTCATTTCAATTTCTTTTACTGTGTCAGCAGAAATGTTTATTTAAGTTCATGTCAATCAGGAATTGGTCTTCTGGATGCAACTACAAGTAATCATGGTCCTGGCAAAAGACAAATTTATTAACTGGCTCAAATAGGTGCATTTCAGGAAACGATTCCAAGAATATAGCAGCAAAATTTATGCAATTATTCATGAATTTTGTAAAATAATTGACTTTATTTGCATAATTACTAGGCCTCGTATCAAAAGTTGATAATTTATTTTTCAGATTGTCACATTTTGGTAGATTTAAATTCTTAGACTTTATAGGAGAGCCTTTAAATTTTTTTGCCTGATAGAATGTTTGTAGCTTATCAGAGACAAGTCTGGCGCATCTTGTAAATCTTGCTTATCAGACAATCTTTCATTACTTCTATGACAATAAGAGTATGCTGGAAATGAGCATTGGGACCTTTTCCAGCAGCACGTTCACATATTGTGATCTCAATGCACTTGTAATTTGTGATTTTCATATTGATTGTATAGATAACTGATTTTCTGTACTCTGAAGCTACTCTTGCATATATGTTAGTTTCTTTATTAAACATCGTTTTTCTCAAACTTAATGAGTAACATTTATCCTACAATTTTCTTGGTTTTAATGAACTGATACATTCTTGAACAAAATTAGGACCTAAGGACAATAAATGTCTGGAGTTTAGATATTCGTAAAGATCTGGGGGAGCACATTGGAAAATAAAATTTTCTTCTTCATCATTGACTACTTGAATAGTAAGGGCATCTAATTTATGCAATCTGAAAAGTAAAATGGCACCTATGTAACGAATATTTTTTGGGTCATTGTTAATTTTTTAAATCTCTTTTAAAAAGAGTTTTGACCTATAGGGCAACTTCTCAATAGTGAACTTGGTCAAATTACAAATACTCGGCTCATCGTTTCATCACCTGTACGCACTTTTTTACTTTTGAGCTTCTGACTCGACCGCCAGGTGGCGCAGCGCCACTAAAAACTCGTGCCCGCAAGAAGAAGAGCCGAGTTCAGAGTACTAGTATACACTTATAGTGCCTCTTTGCGACTTTGGTTTTATTACATGTTAGATTTTGTGTATTATTAGCAATGGTTTCTTGACTGGATTTGTTATCATCGTCAGTATCGGTTTCAGTTTCTATGTACTCTTTGGATTTGCTCGTTCTGGTTCTGATGTTGACGCTCTCAAAACTGGAGCTACTGTCTGGTCGAAGCCAAGGCTTCTAATGTTGCGTCCATTCTGGTTTAGTATCTCCTGTTTGAGCAGTCAATATTACCTATTGTACAGACAAGAAGAGAGAAAAAGAGAGTCGTTGTCTCACGTTGCTATGGGGGTAATTTGTTTATTGCCGGCCCGATCGCGATTTTTTTTCTGCATTTCGTTCTCTTACTCTCTCGATCTCCTCTCTTGTTCTTATTTAAAACTTTGAGCTTAATTTACTTCTCACTTCCATTTATTAATAAATTGGGCTTTATATGCCTTTACGGCTTTTTCCCATAATTAGTAGTTTTTTATTGTTGTTCTCCATTATAATATATCATTACGAGCCCCCCTGCGCGCTGTGCGCGCTAACCCACCTCGCTGAAAATTTATTATGAGAATATGTTTCATGATATAAATGTTTATATCGTGTATGAATTGATGTTATAGATATTGTTTAAAGTACTTAAATTAAACATATTATTAAAATTATTTTTTGTATATTTTATAGTTGTTGGGCGTTTTAACTAACAAGGAGACCCCCTCAACTCCGGGTCATCGATCTGGCCCAATATTACTGAGGGTTATTCCTTCTACCTAAAAAACATGCCCTGTACGCTCAGTTTGATCTCATAGGCCTTTAAAACAAGTGCAGCCCATATGTGAGATTTAAACAATTTATAAGCGCATTAATATTCATTTTATAAGCGATTCATGGTTCAATACTCATTAGTTCAAGCCCAAGCACCTTGAATATACTAAAACTTGTTCTTTTTCATATACTGAACACATGTACAAAAGTTTTGTATTCCAGCTCCATTGGTTCACTGTCTATATTAACAACAGCAAACCAATGAGAGCCAAAGTATGCGCTAAAACTATTATATAAATGAAAATTTGAAAAAAATACAAGCTGTTGTCATTGATCCTCTTTTTCTCACTTCTGACACTCAATTAAAGTTGATTTAAGGATGTCTGGAGTGATAGTGTGGTTCTATGGTAATGCCACACAGAATAGAAATTGTTTATCACAATATTCTCTTGGAGCTAACGCTTGTTGATATGTTGTAATTTTTTGATAAAGATGTCATACATGTGATAATTATGTGTATTCAAATGTTAATGCAATATAAACATTTGAATTGTTTGTATATCCACACCACCTTTGAGTTAACAAACTTAGCGCGGTTTTAAAAGTTGCAATGTCTTCAAATACTAATATTCATTTAACTAAAGCTATATAAGGGGACGGCAATTGTTTGTTTCGAAGTTTATCATATTTTTTATATAATGTTGAAGAAAAACATAGAGAGATTCGATACATAATAGTGGAGTATATATACGATCATTGGTCATCATTTGAACAATTAAGTGAATCGAAAAATGTTTTATCGATGGCGTAGACGGGTATAGCCAGTATTTTATTACTATTTGGAATGACGAGTCATAGAACCTTCAATTTACCGTTAGATTTGAGCAATATAGAAAATGCAGTTTTAAAAACAGAAATACACAGAAACAAAATTCGAGATGTAGATATCATAATTTGGGATGAAGCTTCAATGATCCCAAAGAAAGCTTTAGAAATTATAGATAGAACATTACGTGATCTTTGTTTTGAAGACAAAATTCCATTTGGTAATAAAACAGTTATTTTAGGCGGAGATTTTAGACAAACTTTACCTGTAATAAAATACGGATGTAAAATGACGATAATCGAAAATACTATTAAACATTCATTTTTCTGGAAATTTTTTAAAAGTTTTAAATTAAAAATTAATTTAAGAAATATTGATTTACCTTTTTCAAAATTTTTATTACAAATTGGAAATGGGGATATACTGTCTTGATCAAGGTCAAGGTGTCGTGATAATCACGAATGGTGGCATCACGTGATTGAAAGGTCGAAAAAGTCAAATGGTCACATGACGTCATCACGTGATTATCACGTGACTTTGACCTTTCGATCACGTGATCATCACCTGATGACGTCATGAGAACTTTTGACCGAATCACGTGATCATCACGTGATGACGTCATGTGACCTTTTTACCGAATCACGTGAATATCATGTGATGACGTCATGTGACTTTTAGACCGAATCGCGTGTTCATCACGTGATGACGTCATGTGACCACTCCACTGAATCACGTGATCATCACGTAATGACGTCATATGACGTCATATTAGTTGGGATATGTGGTCAGTTCATGGGACATACAGGGTTCAGAGACATGTCAAATTTTGCAATGGCCAGTAATTGATATAATCGCTTAGTCACTAACTTGTGCTCTATTTATTAGTAATAACTATTAAATAGATCTTTTAAGCGATTTTTAGTGATACAACTAGTACAATTGATGTAAATATAGTATATTTGACAATGTTTATACTATCTTTTCTTGCGAAAGCCTAAAATTAGTGGCCAAGTTGCGTATTTTAGGTTTGAGTAGGAAAAAATTACAATTTTGCATTTGAGTAATGTAAAAAATTAAGCAGACAGTTATTAGTACATTTACCTTAGTTGTTAGAATTACTATCAAAGTAATAATTTGAAGTTTTATGACATTTACACGAAATATTTATTGATTAATATATTTTATACTTATTTATTTGTACTTGTACATTACCTCTAAATTAACTAATCAAAAAAGTTATTTTGTATAAGTCATTCCTATACATCTACATGATTTGTGCCACTTTCTACAGTGTTGCGAATAGTTTACACGCGGGTGAACTAGCGAAGTTGTTTTATTTAAACGCTCGCCACAGTGAATCATGCGCCTGATCTTAGCTTTTTTGTACTCTCGCTTGAATTAAGAGAGAACGAGCTGCGAGGGAGTTGATGTTTTAAACTACTGTAGCACAGCATAGAAGTATATAGTGCGATTAATAAATCTCGCGACGATAGGGCAGACTTTTTTGTTCCGATTGCCTGTGGAACGACTATACGTATAACATAGGCTCTTTTCAATGAGATGATTTTTAGCCAACAAGCCACGATTTGCGGTTCCCTTGTATACTTTACAATCGTTACTCATGTCGCCAGGCAAAAGAGAAAAAGAGAGCGAGCGAGCAAGCGAGAAAGAACAAATCGTATTAATTTTTGCAGAAGTATTTTTTGCCTCTGATCTCGAGTCATCGCCTTGGTGCATAGTCGAGCGAAATATGTTGTGCAAGCCCAAGCCAGTAATTCTTCATTTCGGAATTGACTCGAAATGACTTTCCGTCTCTTTTTATTTTCTCGTATAAATGGGGTCGTGCGCACGCTCGATTTCTGTATTTAACGGTTGCTCGTTCCCCGCCGGCGCGCTGCAGCCGGGGCGACATATCCGTAATTCACCTTGGAAAAATTTCCATTTAAAAAAATACAAGAAAACCAGCTCGTTTTGCTATATATATACGTATCCGCAAGTATATTCATCCACGCGGCGGGCGCGCTGAAATTTAGTACATTTTCGCTCATTCGACGCGCGTTATCTCGAGCCATTATGCGCGAGATTTCTTCCCTTGCAGTCTCGGATTCGTTTTCTCTCTTTTGGCTAAACGCGCGCGCGCTCAGTTGTTTCAGAAGCTCACCGATAGATCAATTGACAATGTTTAAGCGTCGAGCGCAAAAGCGTTCGCGGACTCACGCTGCGGATATTAGCATGGTATTAGCATGAGCGAGAAAGAAAGAGAAATAGCGAGAGAAAGAGAGAGAGAGAGATCCCGCGACCCTTATATCGTGCATTGCCGCAAACCGCAAACGCGCCGCCGTATCACTTGAAAATTTACGGCCTGGTTGATAGGAAAATGGAACATATACCCGTGCGCTTGAAGCATAAGACGCAAGCATAGGGATTATCGGAAACTTGCGGCGCGCGCCCACCGCGACTTCGGCATTTCTGCTGTGCAGCTCTTAGTTTTTTTTTTCACTCCAGTTTTATATTCAAAATGAAAAGTCAAAAATCAACAATAAATAGTTGTACAATTATAATGTATAAAAAACGTTATTGAATTCCGTGTGATGCAGGGGGTCTAAAAATGTAAGATATTGTTATAAAAACCGGTAATTTATTTTGTTCATAAAAGAAATAAACTCTACTTGAAATCATCGTTGGTGTATTCGCATTCAGGAGCGTGGGACATACGCGCGAGATTTTCTGCAAGCTATGCAGAGAGATATTCACGCAGTTCATTGTCACCTTCTCGAGAAACGAGAATCAAAAGAGAGAGGGAGAAGATCCTCCACTTACCTACCTGTTTTTTACCTACCGCGCGCCGCGGCTTATATACACTCGTGCATGAGAAGCAGCTGATTGACAATCTTAGTCCTCGCGCGCGCGCGCGCGCAAAAGGAGCAAGTTTTGATAAATGATATTGCGCTTCGATCCCATTCTTTCCTCTCTCTTTTGTTGCCGATGTACGGCGCGATGAAGGGTTTACAAATACGTGTGCCGGCTCATTGCCAGTCGCATGCACAAGGTTATACATACTCACGCACGTAACTCGAGTGCTGGCGTTGGTGGTGGTGGTGTCAGCGCGCGCTTCTGCTCTTACCGCGTGTAAGCTTTTGTGCTTTACACGCGAGAGCCCATGGTAGCCGGAGAATTTAGATTGAGAGTTACATCAATCGTTCGAGCTAACTTAAATATCCATTCAATTGGACATTTACGTTCAATTAAGTGCACGTATTCATACGATACATTCATCGCATTGAATATAATCCTGAGAGAAATTCAATTTTAATTTTATTCTTATTTTTCATTCCGCTTGAAATCAAAAATAAAATGTGTGCTCCGCTCGAACGCAAATGCAGGCAAACAAATTTTTCTTTCTTAGGCTTTCTATTTTATGTGGTAGAAAAAAATGCATTTACATGGAACGAATCGTGTTGGAGTAATTGCGCGGGTGGCGCGCGTATACGGCGGAGATCCCGGTGTTTAATGAATTTAATGCCACCACGCGTTGGTTACCGTAATTACACCGCAGCAGCAGCAGCAATAGAGAAGAGCCAGTGAGAGACTAAGAGCGATGATGCCTCGGCGCCTGTTGCTTCGTCGATCTCCACTCTAGCTCCATCATTTGACCCTTCCATATAATCCTCGAGTGAGCATGTGTGTGTGTGTGTGTGTGTGAGCGAGTACTGCTCATGTGTATAAGTTTCTTCTTATTTTTCACGTTTCACCTTTGTTCATATATGTATGTAGCGGACCTTGACTTTGATCTTGAGCTCTCTGTTTGAGCGATGTTTGCGAGAGAGCCTGTATATACACGACGTTACACCAAGAGAGGGATATATATAGAGAGAAGAGGCTGGGCCGTGCCTGGACTTGACTAATCGTGCTTTACCTTCAGCGCTAATAAGGAACCGAGCCGTGCGATTGCCTCCAGACTTCAATTTCCACTTCAAATGCGCATGAGAAACGTATCAAATGAATCTTTTGTTTTTTTCGCTCCTTTTTTTCGACTCTTCTTTCTCGATGATTGACTTTCGTCTCGCATTGACGTGCAATATTATTAAAAATAAATTGTACATCCGGTAGGCGACGATTCGATCTATTTCTCGTAATATACATAAACGTTCGATGCACAGGCACAAATCCATTCATTATTTCAAAAACATTGAAATATTTTAGTGCCGTTTAACAAATCGTTTCGAATCGAATCACATCGAGTTCATGCATTTATGCGCGTAAGTAAACTGGTTTCTCGATGATCGGTAGTCCAACGAGGGATGTCGAAGATGAATAGGGTTCGTTTTATGATCCTTCCACGCTGTAATCGATCTTTTGATTTTGATGAATGACCACAATTGTCAAATTGATTGCGAACTATCTGTTATTTACCTACTGTCTTTTAATTCGATATCCAAAAATAAAACCACAATAACCACGATGAAATCGCGGGACGAAAAAATATCGTTTTCACGGAAACCATCTCAATCGTGCTTTTTTTGTTTATTTTAAAAACGATAGCGCCACTCGACTGACGTTCCAAGAACGAATCCTCGGCAGTAAATACGACGTATAATATCCGCGCGCGCGGCAAACGTCCGCGAAAACGTTGCGATCATCATCAAAAGCGAGGCTTATATCATCAAAATCGCATATAAGCGTCGGCTCGAGCTGCGACGTCCGCTAATAAACAATACGTGCCCTAAAGGCCAACGAGAAAACATTAAATACTGCTTATATATAGAGGCAGGCGCACGCGTCGGCCGGCTATATTCGTCAAAACACAAGACTCAAGAATATAGACGTATATGTGACTGGATTTTTTGCGCGACGCCGGAGAGTATTTAGTTCCTCCGGACTCGGCTGCACATGCGATCGACGCCTCGAGGCGGCTCGCGTTCCTAATTACATAATGACCGCGCAACCTTGAACGTCCTGCGACTGGATCATTGTTGGGCGCAAAAAAAAGTCAACGTAGCATTTACTGTAATATCATTGCACGAGTTGCATATAGCAATTAAATAAATCTATGCACTTACGTGTATACCTGGAATATTTTTGTCCATGAAAGCGCGCGCGTACATCATCGTCACTGGTACGAGTAATTTTCTAAATGAAAACTTTACGCGAATTTCCGGTATACATTGCCCGCAGTTATTATCTTGTAACTCTATCGTATTAATAAATAATAAGAGTGGTACAGAAAAATCCGAGCTTTGCCTGAGCTCGAATTATGCAAGCCATTGCAATTAATTAGTCTTATTGAAATTTATATACGAAGAATGGCAATCACAGAGCAGAAAAAAGCATTATATACGCCAGCTTGAGCAAAAGGGGTGGTTCGCTGGTGTGCGCGCGTACCAAGAAAAATACGTATAAGGCACTTGGCGAGTAAAAAAGCTCGGCTTTGAAGCTCCGGGATCCCAAGGCACGATATAGCAGGGATAAAAAGCGCGAAAGAAAGAGAGAGAGAGAGAGAGAGAGAACAAGCGAGAGAGCGAAAAAGTCTGCGGAGGGAGCAAAAGTTTTCGCGCGCAATCGAGCGCCTGGACCGCTCGACTGTATACTTATATACGGCGGGGAGACAAATAGATACGGTCGAACAAACCATCACGCACGTGGCTGGAGACATACATAAATTAAATGAGTCAGCGATTTTGTGGTGTTTAGTTTATATGCAAAACTATTGCACGCCCGAGCCGATTGGAAATTTTTAATTTTCCCCTGGAACTCGAGGTGCAAAAATACCTCCAAAACGAGCTATTAATATCTATTACATCGCTGAATAGCCAACAATGAAATCTATTCAAGCGTATATGGATATACGTATTTCTACGAGTCGTTTTAATGAATGAATTTCCCATTCCGCCGCAATGTGCCGCGCTCACGCCTTCTCTCGCTTTGCAGGAGCTGCTGCGGCAACGGCACGTATACATATCCTATGCAAACTTTCTGTGCCCGCGCGTTGCGACTTCGGCAACATATGCTTTTATCTAAATTAAACGCAGTGGCTCGGTCGCGCGCGCGCGGGCGCGATTTTCATTTCCTGACTTCCTGAAGGTATCGCACGGTCTCGATCTTATCGCTTCGTCAGAACGCGCAACGTGCTCGGGATTTGCCGCGCGCGTATATACATGTATATAGCGGGAGCAAAAGGCGGAGAGAGCCCAAACACTCGACGCCCTGGAAGATCTTTCGTTAAGGATTAAAGGGGGAAGGTCGAATCGTTGTTTATGTCCTATATGCCGTAGATATAATCCTGTCACTGAGCTATAGCGGCACTGATTCGTTCTGTGCTGGGCTATTACAGAACGTGTACAATGATTCATGCACGATTTTGGAGGGAGGATATCAGATACGTTAGCAAAATACAGAAGATTGAACTGTTCAAAATTTGACAATGTGTTAAAATAAAATTTCATCGGTTGTTCGGTGCAACGATGAAGCCTTATCAAGATGAAACTTCAAATCCATATCAATCGATTGTGGGACCTATTGGAATCAAACGAGTGTGAAAATATAGTTGAAAATTTGTTTTTTCTTCAACAATTTTATGGGTTTGTCTATAACTATTAAAAATCCAACAATAGCGATGAACTTTGAGGTCGAAATGAAAATTCATAACGCCCTCTAACAAGAAGCACGGAAACGCGTTTGAGATGAGCTACTCCACAGGCAAAGACTCTGGCTCGGAGCAGCGGTCTTCATTACCGATACTCGATTTTCCTGCAGGGAAAATTCGATACTCGAATGTTTATTGTGATATTAAAATCAATTTATTACCTAATTGGCTAATCATTCTATGTAGCGTCAAAAATTTTTTAAACAATTAAAAAAAATACTGCAAGAAAAGTAATTAAATTACTTTGAAAATTCAAACGATGATATTGTTGTTAAAGTAAACATCTTACCCGTTTACTGTAGAATTAGGAATAGTAAAAAAGTCCCTCACGATATTATAATATGTATTTAAAGATAATCTTCGTGACAGAAGCCAATCATGACGCGCGTGTACGTATGTATATATGCGAAGCGACAGCTGTTCTCTGGTCGGACGCGCTATGTGTCCAATTGTCTCGGCTCTTAATGATTGATGATACCTTGCAAGGGTAGGGGGCAATGTGCTGCCTTCATCCCTGCGTGCTCATATTCACTCGAGTTCGCGTCTGTGTATTCAAATCATTGATTTTTTTTTCTTACTGTTTGCTTGAACAAATATTCTTGATAATTTCATAAATCTGCAACGATTTTCTCGAGGCACGTTTTGCCAATTTCGACTATAATCTCTTGAATCGTAAAGTCTCATTCATCGTCGCTAAATGAATGAAATCCAGCCGGTATTATAAAGATCTCGGCTGCTGGTCTTACGAGGTGTTACAATTCGCATATACATATTATACCTAAACAGACGGAGCCGTTAAAAATTTCTGCTCGAGAAAAGGTCGGTCTCGTGGAGAAGTCACGATATTTATAATATTTTTCGTCTTTGTGCGCATACGTATATGGCTTCCTCTTAGGGGTGGTATATCTTTTTTAGAGCGAGCGTATCTTTTTCACTTGTCGAGTCGTTTTCTTTACGCCGCGCACTATTATACTTTCTGCGCTGATATACACTCACGATAACATTGTGTATAGTTATACATAAGTTGCATAGCCGAGCGCGTGTACGTCTTGAAGAGATGTACTTTTCGCGCTTACACGTCGCGAAGCAATATTTCAGGCTCTCATTTTCTGTATGTTATGTAGCGCGTATTTTTTTTCTCCTCTGCGCACACCACCACCGCCACCACCACCGCCACTACTACTACTACCAGCACCGCGCGCCCCACCCCTTGCCATCATTTCCAGCGCGATTTTTTCTTTTCTCTTTAACCGTCGCGTATCGTACTGCAGAGCTTGACTTTTTTTTTATATTTCCAACGCTGTGTGTACATTTCATTTTTTTGCCAGCTTGTATACACTTGTCTCATTAGACTGCCAGGCGAGATTTTTTTATATTAAATGTACAAATATTTTTCCCGGGCGTTGAAGCTGATGTATATTCACTTATTAAAAATTTTCATCATTCAAAAGACAACAGTTTGCAAATGCAGCATGACGATCGTAAAGTTTTTGATTATTATTTTTTCCTATTGTCCCAGTTTTTATTCGTGCACGTATAAAGATGCATTTAAGCAATATTAAAATTTAAAATTTTTCTCCACTATTTGCGTCGAGCGTCAAGAGGTTTTGGGAATATTCGCGCTTACACAGATAAGAAAACCGATTAATTCATCCGACGTATTTGACGCGCATACAAAAAAGTAAATGAATCGAAATATTTCGAGGCTCTCGAGTGGCATTTTCCTCGAGGAGCAGCAGCTCGGGCGCTATCTCGGCCATATCGTCCCTCTCGAGTGCTCACGCGCGCACACAAACTTCTTATTCTCGTGGAACATCTTGCGGGGCGAGGTCGCTCGCTCGCTCGCGCGCAAAACTTTTCAACTCTTGGGACGACAAGATCTAAACATGTTGAAAGATACTAGCTGCGAAAAGTCGAGTTGCTGCTGCTAAGCTGAGCTGCGGTAAACGTATACGTATATATAGGCGACATACAAGTTGGATCCCCAAAGGGGGCATGATAAAGCAGTCGAGCCGGCAGCCACCGAGGCGCGCAGTTATACGGACGGGGCCGCACGTTTTCTCGCCGGCGCGCCTCGTGCTCGTGTGCTCTCGTTTTCTCTCTCTCTCTCTCACTCTCTCTATATACCTGAAGCCATCCTCATAAATCATTTCCCCGCCTCGTTTACAGCATCCCCTCGAGCCGGGGGTTTATATATATTTATATATACGCATACACACATGTACGGGGCATATATAGGCACGTTGGTTCCACCTGGAGGTGCTACAGCTACTGCCTTTTGCTGCTTTGCTCCCCTTCGTCGGCCAGCTTTATTGCCCTGGCAGATGGACGCGTTAAGTCGCGCCGGTAGCGTCTCTCTCCTTGAGTTCACTTCATCCGCGTCGTTTCGCTGTAAAGCGTATTAGTCGTAGTACTCGTGCTCTGCTCGATTAGTCCTGTTCAAAGAAGTTGCTGCAACCGAACGTGGCTTCTGCAGGCCACCGTGTGCATTTATCCGTGAGTGACTTGGTCCGGCGCGTTGCAATTCCAGCAAAAGTGTTGATCATACTAAAACTTTAATTTACGATCGTTTCTCAAACCTCGTGTGAAAATAGTGTCGATGGTGACAATTCGGCGTCTAAATATTGCAACACAGTGTGTATTTTGGCTCTGAAAACTTTCGGGTGCTCCGGCTGTGCAAGTGACTCGATAAAGTAAGTTGCAGCGAGCAGAAGTCGACTTCGACCCTGGCGATCGCGATATACCCGTCTAATTACACGTAAGGAAAGGCGCATATTACATTTACATCGTAACGCAATATACACGTGTGGCCGCGCGCGCGCATGAACACTTCAAGCGGCCCAACGTAAAGTAAACGATATTTATCGCGTGGTCGCAGTGGCAAAGTTTGCGCTGCACGAGTACACACACCACGCGAACGAACGAACGAACGAACGAGCCAACTGCTCGCCGGGAAATCTACGCTCTCTCTGTCTCTCTCATTCTGTGGCTCGAGTTCTTCGCCTAAAAGTTTAATTAATGACCAGGGACACCGCAGTTTGTTTGCGTTCCACCGTCTGGTCCGAGTATGTGTTTTAGTGTATAGGTCTATATGCGCGAAAGGAAAAGGAAAGAGCAGTGAGTATTATTTCATATTAAAGCTCCAACCTGCTGGCTTGAATGACCGTATGAAGTTGCGACTGCGCTGACGTATCAGTTAATGAAAATGAATATTACCTATGAAATTCGTTCAATGTTCTGAAAGAGATCTTTTCAAATCATTATAATTTTAAAAACGACCCATTCACCAGTTAAACATATATCTTATTGCAAGTAGTTCTGAAGTTTTAATATGTAGAAAATACTGATAACATGAAAAGAAATTTGTAAACTATCAGGCAAAAATATATTTTATCACTCGATCATTTATTAGGGCTTGCATGAAAAAGATTTCGATCATTCCAAATTAACTGTCAACACTAGAGACACCTACAACTTTCCTGGGGCACCAGTAAAGTTTGAACATGAGCAGTGAAGATGGCGCCACTTATAGCAAAAAGATCGGACGACATCGGACAAACTTGACTTGAGTTTTTCAAGAGGGTATATATGACAAAAAAATTATTTTCATTTTGAATCAGTTCTTGGAAAATTTGGTAAATAATTTTTCTTGTCCATCAAATCTCAAATAAGACGGTCGAGTATTAGTTATCTGAGAGCAAAATTTACATGATTATTCTTTGGTATGGAAAGACAAATCTTCGCAGCAAGATGATACGTATTTGATAAATGATTCAATATTTTTTGATAAAAGTCTGCTATTAGGTTCGCGTTGCCGCAAGCCACGAATGATGAAGCGATATCATAAGTTATCGCGAAATTGCCGTTAACCACTAGAGTAATAGGCGGCTTTTTTCCCTTTTAAATTTTTTCAACATTGTAAAATAGAAGAATAATCTTATTCATACGATTCGATTTTAAATAAGAGGATAAAATGAAAAATCGTATTAAATTACTTTTCGTCCAAAATGTTTTTCACTCCTCGCTGATTTCGAAGAAAACCTTTTGGAAACAGCGAAATTTCTCGTAAATTCAATTAATCTGGCGCATTATATTCAGCGCCCCACGGGTCTGCCGTGGAAAAAGAAACAAAAACAAAAACAAAAGCAGCTTGCGCTACTATCTCGCTTCAGTTTTCATTTCCCGCAGCCGTCAACAGCAGCGTAGTACACGTCCACGAACGAACGAAGCTGCAGGAACTCGAGGCAGCTAAGCGCGCGCGCGGGGCGAATTTCATCGTGCGCGCCCATCAAAACCCCACCCGACTCTCGACGTGTATACGCCGACTGCAGCAGCAGCTGGCAAAAACTGCTACATACTCGCGAGTCAGTTTGACATCCATCGCTCTTTTTATCGGTGCAAGCTATCACTGGCATAAACTGCAGCCATTTTGTATAGATTGCCAGCGTATTGATCGTCTCTCTTTCTCCGAGTGCGTGTGGCAGAGCTCGGAGCTTTTGCGTATCGACTCTATATACGTATACAGTAGCGTGTGCGTGTGTATACGCTGTATCTATATGTATATATTCATCCGGTACAATGGGGTAAAACGTTGTCTGCGAGCGACAGGCAACAGCTCTAGCTCTAGCTCGCGAACCGACATTGTAGCATCGCATCAGCAGACTGACAGGCGAAATCGCAACTTTCATGCCACCCTCTTTCAGCGCCCTCAGTTCAGGTTTTTTCCATCCCACTTTGCCGCCGACGCCGCCACCGCCGCAGCAGCAGCATCTATATAGCACGGCATTTTTGTCTGCTCCCCTATATCGTTTCCTTTTCTCCGAAAGAAGCCAACGACTTTGGTTCGAAAGCGTCGCGGCGCGCGCGAGACCCTATTTATGATAGCTTTCTTTTATCCATATTCTATACGTCGCTATTAAACATGTTCGTGTAAAATATATTCCGAGTCTTAAGTTTTTTTTTTGGGTAGACAGAGGGAGTGATATCGAAGTGCGCCCGTTGTGTCCTGCTTTCGCCACGAGTTCGCGAGCTCGTACGACTGAGGCTTTTAATTAAAAAGCATCAGCGTGCTCGCAACTTCGGGGAGATATGGCGAGTGGTGTGCGCCCCGCAGTATACGCCGTATATAGGTGCATATTCCCCCTCCCCCAGCTTCTCTCTCGCTCTCTTTCTCTCTCTTTCGGCGCGGAGCTCGCGAGAGCAACCCCGTTCGACTCGATCCACCCATCAGAGCGCGCTTGGCCTCGCTTTCTCTCTCTCTCTCTCTCTGGCTCGTCTGTGTGTGGGTCTCATTTTCGCTTTTTCTCCATCTCGCTCGGCTAGCTCGCTCGTCATCGCCCAAATATGGACGAGAGCAAGCGAGACAAATGTATCGTCAGGCCGCAGAGAGGCGTATCAGTTTTTCGCGCTCGACTGAACTCGTGAAAGATGGAAAAAAAAGACGATTACTCGCCGCCTGCTTTTTTTTTTTTTGCTTTTTCTTTTGAACAGGCTCGGAGAACTTTTATAGTTTTAATCTCCAATGTGATTTATCCGCGATAAAGTGCAGTTGTGAATGTATGCCGTGCCGTGAGTTGAACAGATGCATGAGGTTTTTAATGGCATTGACGAGTCAAATATATCAGAATGGATTTGATTATATTTCTCTAATTTTTTTCAACAAATTTAAAAAGTTTCGCGCTCGAAATTTGTATTTTATCGAGCTGTGTTTTTATCTCACCGTGGGTTTCTTAATTGAAATTCTAACGGGTCCATAAAACAATCACAATCTCCAGCTCGTGCTCTTCCCAGAAGATATGTATACGTTTTTCCAATCGGACGAGGGAAAATTGCCAAAGTCTATATATACCTTTTCCCTCGCTTAAAAGTACTGGAACAGTAGCAGTAGCAGCAGCAGCAGCAGCAGCGGTGACAGAGCTTAACCCTCGGCGTAGCGTGTTGCATCAGCGAGTAGTCGGCTGGAATTTTAACTCAATACAACATCCACTTTCGGCAAAGAGATCCGTTTGTGCTATTAGCACAGTGAGCACGTAGCCCATAGTCGTTTTTTTTCTGCGTGCGCGCTTGTACACGAGTGCGCTTCGCCCACGTATACGTGTATATATAATGTATATAGAAAAAGAATCGCGCGCGCATAAGCACGAAAGACATCGACTTCCTGTTGCGCGAATGTATATCCTGAGGGCGTTATTTCAAACGACCGCATTCTTTGACGTAGCATGTAAATTTGCTTAGGAATAATATGAACCTGTTGGTGTGTGCGTTTGTGTGTATGTGTATACGATGTATAGGTATACGCTTTTGCAGCTTATATGAGTAACGGAACAGTTTCCATACGTGCCGGTGAAATTACTTGGCTCTATACGCGAGTTTTCCTGCAAGTATATGTTTTGTTGTTCACGACAATGCAGCCTGCGCGCGTATAAATTAGGTGCAAAATTCATTTTCTCGTCGTCGTCGTCGGCGTCGTCGTCGTAGTCGGAACAATGGGTCTCGAAACACGTGAATTTTCAAACTCATTTTTTAAATATTTGCTGTCGCGCGGCTGCGAAATATAAAAGCGATAAATTGGATAAAAGCTTACCCCGCAGCAACATCGCGTGATCCATGTACGTGCGCTTTTCGATTTATATGTACCCGCGTGTGTGTATACGTATATAAGTCAGTTATAAATTCTTACGGATAAAAAGCTTCCGACAAATCACGCCTCCGATATATATGGCATCCGAGTTATGAGAGGAATGATATAGAAAACAAGTATTTTCCATCCAGCCTTGGACTTTTCCGACCTGCGCGAAAGATATTTTGTCTTCTTCTTCCGTAATGCCCTGCTCAATAGTAGGAGAAAAGAAAAATTCTCGATTCATTCTGTCGTGTATGTACGCGGTCGCATCTTTTTTCCTCAACGCGTCTGACCAATATATACGTATACACGAGCGTACATTTGCACGCCGTTTTTGACGAAGCAATAAAAAGTGATGAAAAAAAAGTAGCCTCGAGAGAGAAGATAGAAAGCCTTGGCAAACGGGAACAAAAGAACAATCTTGAGTACAAGAAGGACTCACGGGTTTAGCTGCCGTTACTGCTGCTGCCACCGCTGCGAGTGACGCGCTTAAAGGATGGACCTGTGCGAGAGGAGCTTCGGTGAAAATTCCCCACGGGAGACACGTCAACGTTCGGCAAATGTTTTCGATCTTTTTTTCGCTTTCGATTGTTCTTTCTTCGTTTTCTTTTACCATATCGTTTATAAGTTTTTTGCCACAAGATACTTTGGAAGCTTGACAGTTAAAACTTGGACTATTGAACGCTAATGCTTTGATATACCGTTCCGTGTGTCGTGCAATATTGATAAAAGTTATCAAACTTTCATTTTTTATAAATTCCACTTGAATTTTATTCGTTACATAAAGGACGCTTCATATTTGTTTACTGCACTCAATTGCGTTCATAAGTACTCATACATTGCAAAAGTGTTCAATCAAAAGTTTCTAAAAAATGTTATCTCAAATCACATCTGACAAGTACATCTTGACTAATTTGCTTCGCAGCTGTAAAAAAACTAATCGGAAATCGCGACTCTCCTGCCAGCAGTAATATGTACACTTTTTACATCATGGTCGACTCTTTTTCCTTGAACTCTTGTATACCTATACACACTCGGCGGAACGTAGAAGAGAATCCACGTGCTACTTTTTTCTTTCTAGATGCGGACCACGACACATGATTTATGACTGCATTAATGCACTTCGCGACAGACATACAACCTGCGCGACGGAACTTTTCTAAAGCTCGACCAGAAGATCTTTATATACACACCCAGATATATATACAGACGGAGAGAGACGTGCCTACACAACATCTATTGAAATCGCTAGGGGTGCTCTCTTCGATTATACAAAACGTACGCGAGGGAAATGCGGATGCGTGAAAACGATCAGTTTCTTGGACATTTTTTTGTTGGGCTGTATCCAGTCGCAAACGATAAATGCAGTGTATCTGTATTTTTAAAAAATATGAAAACCAACCCGTGATTCGAATTGCATACAAGATTAAATTATCTTTTACTTTTTCACGAGGATGTTGCGCTTTTATGCAAACGCTGAAATTTCAATGAATAAATGAATAAAGGTCTCGAAAAATGAATATACTTTTGCCAGAAAAAAGTGCTTAACGGTTTTCGTTCTTTTTTTTTAGTGTCTCTCGTATATTTTCCCGATTTACGTTTAGCTAATTATGCGCGCGTAAAAATAATGCAATATATACGAGAAAGAAAAGCCGCAGGGCCATTCTCATTACCATCGAATAAATATTCATTGTACTATTTAACCTAAGGGTACAGCGTACTGTACACGCGTAGAGCAGCGTAACTGGCCGATTGAAGTCTTGGCGTGCATGTTCTATAAACATTGGCAAAAAACGACGTCGTAATAGTTGCACAAGAGAGAGAGAGAGAGAGAGAGAAAGAGCGAAAAAAGAAAAAGGCAACGGGCAAACGTTAAAGTCAGTTTTAGGGGTTTTATTAGCGCGCCCTTAGCATAATGCTATATATGCATAGCTTGTGTGTGTATGTGTGTGTGTGTCGCTTGTGCGCCAGTATGGCACGATTCAATTTACTCCGGAAGAAGCCAGGCAAGGAGCCTAAATTCCGCTTTTGCAAGGGCGGAATTGCAATCCCTTGTTCAGAAATCTGCTCTCTCTCTCTCTCTCTCTCTTTCTCCACCTTCTAGCTCCGATGCTCATCTCAATAACATTAGCTTGGAGCTAGTTGAAAACTCGGTCTACGTGTACGTAAATGGACGAGCAAGGACCTATTGTATTACCTGCTTCTATGGCAGAACATTAAAAGAGAAGTACACACATGTTGTACAGCTCGTGTATACAGGCGTATATGGCACGCAGTGGCTTTGCTATTGTGGTCGTTGCTTATCGCGTTATTCAACCATATAGCACGCAGCTCACAGCATCGCTGCCAAGCATTAGAGAGCACTCTAATTATTTTAATTGATTTTACTCACGTACGCGCAAACGTTTTCTTTTAATTCTCCGCGGAAAAATGATAATTCCACGTTATCGGGCATAAAAGAGTCTCGGTTGTGCTAATTTATTTTTTTGAAAAATTTCATGCTACGATAACAGTAAGAGCTTGGAAATACAATACGATGAAATGTTTGTTTGTTTCAGATAGTAGCGGAACGTGCTGGTTCGGGGCATCGCCGCTGAGCCGCGCGTACAGGAGCTCGCTGCAGATTATAAAAAGAAGAAGAAGGAGAAGGAAATCGATTGTCAATCAATCAACATGCCGATCACGACTCGAGCTCCCCGGACGTTTCTTCCACGCACGAAACGTTTCGTATGTATATACTTTGCTACAATCTCGGATATTGGACTTTGCGAAGTCAGTTGCAACTTGTCAGTCATGTGCAGCCCAGCTAAGTGCAGTGGTGTAGTTCCAAGTGTATGCGCAACGACGAGCCGTCCGCGGAGTACAAACCACCAGTAACAGTGAGGGTTTTTGTGCATTGGCCGAAACTCCGTTTACAACTTGCCGAAGCTTCGCGCGTTAAACAATGTTTGTCGGTGAGTTATTTACATTCTTATCGATGGTCGATTAAATTTTTGTCGAATCGGCTACTTGAATTTTCACGCGGACAGCCCGCAATAATTGAAAAATTTTGTTTGCAGATAATAAACTGGGTTACTCGTTTCATCGAGGACAATCATGACCGATGAAACCTAATTAAATTTGGCGGCGTTCAGTTTTTGTTGGGCATCCTATCTGCAGCGGCGCAGCAGCGAGCCCTTCGTGCACGTATTATGAGCAAGCGGCAGCAGTGGCTACTACTACCGAGCCCTCCTCTTTGAAATTCCCAAGGGAAGATTAAATTATATAATCCAAACGAAGAGAGAAGATGTAAAATACGCAACGGTAAATCAGCATTTATCGCAGATATTCTCGGAAAATTCGTACATACACGTATATAATACTGTATTCCATATAATATGTGCTTTAACGCGTGTGCGAGCAAGTGCGCAGGATCGCGCACAGCATTGAGATTTGAAAGGCCATGCGCGAGAGTTCATTTAATTATCATAAAGCATTGGCTCGCTGGAATATATACTCGTGGCTCTGATTATCATAATGATCATAATAACGAATGAAAATTCGCGCATTCAGTCCGTCGAGGCATTATAATCAATAAATGCTTTGAGGACTGCGAGAGTTGGCTCTCGCATCGCGTATATAATACATGCAGCTCTATATCTATAAGCGAGCGAGCGGCTAACTACGTTATAATGCTTCAAAGCGCCATAAAACGTCGTCGCTGTACACCTCTATATAGAGCTGCCGCGCGGTAAAAGCCAGACGTTTTACACAGCACAAAATTGCGATGCACACTCACCCACGCGCGTACGCGCGTACGCACGTATACACAGAAACACACTCGAGGCGTAGCCGTTCCGTGGGGACATAGACTTTTGTTCATATAAGAGCTATCTCTTAAAATCGTTAAAAACAACTTCATAATACTGCCTCGTTGCCGCAGTAAATTGCGCCTGCGATAAGTTTGCTTTTTTTTATGACGCATAATTCCCGGGAAATGCTTCAAACACAGCTCATCACGATTTTTATTGTCCAATTGGTTAAAATATTGCGCCACTTCTAATTGATAATTTTTACAGTGGCATCAACTTCAGCTTCTTATACTGATAAAAGTAAAAACACTTCTATGAGTGAGATTTTTTTTATCGCGTACGTGTTTTTCGAAATATACACAGGATAGCAATACTCGTAAAACATTTTTGCAGTTCATTTTCAATTGTTGCACGAGGTTTCCTTCATTTTTGAACTTTTTATCACTTATTCTTCCGCAATTCAGCATTGATATCATTGGTATTGCAGTCGACTTCGAAGGCACGTACACTTTTAGTTTATATTCTCATAATACTCGCTCGCGCATAGGTGAAGTGAAATATTTATTCGCAGCCAATGTTGCGCTGCTAACTCCACGATGCATGAATCACTTTTCCGTACGGCCAAGTGCAGCGCAGATAAGGTTTCGGTGCAGGCTCATTTATTCGCATTTATATACTTTAAGCAGTTGCTGCTCCCAGCGCCACAGCTGTTCCAAAAATTTCGAATATAACTAGTCGAATGGCCGTAAATTCCTTGGCGGCAAAACTTTTTTGAATGACGCATAAATAAAGAAAAGAAAGTTGGTAAATATGAAGCTATTAATTTTACAGAAGCACTCTTATTAGGATATTACGCCCAATGGAAAAGGAGTGTTTCAACTGCAGAGAAAGGTTTATCATTTTTGGCTCTTATTTTCGAAATCATTTTTTTTCAAGTAGATTTAAATAATTATCTTATGCGCGAGGCTTGAACTTTGCGTTGAATCAAACATATCAGTTTCTATAAAATCAATATTTCAAGCACATTAAGTTTGGTATTCAAAAGCGTCTCCATCTGCAATATATTTCTTAACAGCACATACCAAAGGTATGTATTTGATAGAAATGAAATGGTCAAATTTTATATTTTTTAAAAAATATGTTCACGAAATCACTTGTTTTAAATTTGATTTTATTTAAAATAAGACGTATCGATTGCGATACAATTGAAAAGAGCGGATGACACAATATTATGAATATAAGATGATGTTGCAGCGTTGCGGTGAGCTTACGATTTATCGCGCACAAGCATGTAAGCTTACACACGTCACTCGTTTCCTCGGAGATGGATAGATCCACACGAGCTCGTCCATCATTTCGACTTCTTAAACTCTCGATTATGCATTTCTTTGTCAAATTTTGTCAAAATATGCTTTCATGCGGGCACATCGATGAAAAATTATTGTTGAATTTTTCAGTGCAATAACAAGAGCATTCTTCATGCTCTATTATAAATCATTTTCAGGGATTTAAATTGGAACTGTATTGGAAAATAGATAGCTCATAAATTCGCAGCCTTGTTTGATTCATGTTTTCATTAAGATATTGTTAGGTTTATTTGCCGCATTACAGTAGCATATAATCTCTGCGCATTCGAATGCCAAAAACAATGTAAAATGACAGTATCATAATTAAGAGTCAATATTTACCGTTGGTCAGTAAATTTCATCGCTCCCGTATTCACGTGTACATTGACATTTGACAAAGTACCGCATACAGTTGTCTATTATAGATGTCGTTGCAGCTACCCATTGCTATTTCGCCGTTGCTCGACGTCAATGAATGATTTGTGTAATGACATTTCGTATTTGCATAAATAACGATACGAATTAATCATTTTTTATCGTTAAAATTTGTTCTGTGACCAAGCGATTCAACATATGGCGTATGTGAGTAAAAAGCAACGGTATGCAATATCGAAATAAAATTCATTTTGCTCATTCAAAAAGTTTGGCTTGTGCTTGCGGCAAAAAAATCTTTTTCCTATTCTTTCCACTCGCATCCGGGTCAATTTCTCCCCCTTGAGCCTGTATCTATAGACATAGCGAATAAGAGAAAGAGAGAAAGAGAGAGAGCGAGAAAGAGAGCAGTTTCAGCACCTAAAGTCAGAGCCAGACACTTGCGCGCGCGCGCGCGAATCACTCGCCGTGTATCTCTTTCAATTTTTTGCCGCTGAATATAGCCAGGAGAGGCAGCTCGTCGCGTGAGGGTCCCAGAGAGCGGTCGATACCCCCAGCAGGAGTAGCAGCAACGGCAGCCTCCGGTTTAGGTAGGAGAGCAGTTCTCTCCGCTTGCTGCGGCTGTTGGCCGATCAATAAGCCGACTGACTGTGAAGGTAACGAAAGGAGAGGGGGAGTTTGCATTCGTTCTCTCTCTATCTCTGTGTGTATGTGTGTACGCGTGTACGTACATGGGGAGTTTGCACAGGGTGTGGAGATCTAGAATTTCTAGCCGATTTTACCCTCGCCCGAGTTGTGCGCGCGCGAGACTTCGAGGCCAAAAAGATGATGAGGAGGAGAGCTTGCGAGCGTGCCGAGCAAGGCTAGCCCTGAGTCTGCTGCTACTATACACGACATTCTATATGCTTCCTACACGTACCATAGGCTACGTGTGTGTATATATAAACTCGGTCTCGAGGAGCGGGTGGGGTTTGCCGTATATATATAGGCGAAAGTACACGAGCATAGCTACAGGCGGCTACAAGCAAATCTACGCAGTCTCACAGCTAGCCGAGCTGTAAACCTCTGCGCCGTCCACCGGATTTTATCTCGAGCTTTTGTTTTTACATTTTATTGAATTTCCACCAGATTAGCAAACTTGACATTATAACGCAGATATGCTTAAAACTTTAGCGTATTAAAAAAACTGCATTAGACATTTTTTATTTCGTCAAAAACTAATGAAATATAACAGGACTTGTAGGTTTTATCTAAAATAACAAAAAAATATTTTCATTGTATAAAAAAATTCGTCTCGTATTTTAAATGACATGTATGCAGACGAGCTGAGTCACACATGTTCCTCATATACAACAAAAAATCGTGACTTTCAGATCCAGCGAATGCTATTTTTTGTAAATACGAACAACCTTAGGTACCGAAAAATCATTTTCAATATAAACCGTTATTTTATTAATAATTTATATAAATTTAAAATTTTTGCTCACGTAATAGTTACTGATGTATCAAATAATTTTTTTTTCAATTTTTTCATTTACTTTATTATTTACTTTAGAATCTTTGGATACCGTTTCGAGAAAAATGTTTATATCTCAATAGGAATGTGACTATTTTTTGAGCACCAATAACAATGCAGTAAAATAATTTTATATATACTTGAAGAATGTATTTATTAACTTTAAAAACTACGTCGATATTAACTCTACGATCTTGTAAACAAATCTTACAAATGAATATTTTTGGGCTTGTCAAAGCTTATATTGTAATCCTCTTTAATTTTTTCCAGAAATAAACAAGAAAAATTGAATCGTCTTGGAATAAAAACATCGGTTAACGACTAAAAGGCGCTATCATTGATGCGGTCACGATATCCACAGAGTAAAATGAATGGACTATAAGAAGAATAATTCAAATGAATGTCAGTATAGCAATCAATAGTCGATAGATCGACGATGGATAATCATCGGAAAATAGGCGATCTCGTGTAATAGTACAGAAAAGGCCGGTGGCACTTTTAAAAAGTAGGTTAAAGCTCAACAGTTGCCTCGCGTATATACGTAATGTACATATATATGTACATATTATACACCATACATATATGTAAGTTTGCGCGTGCGAACACACGTATACGGCGTATACGTAAGCACATAAGCCCGCGTATCTGTACCGTTATAGGGGTGTAGGTATAAATGCGCGTGTATAGGATAGCTGGGCTAACGTATTCAAAGCGTATATAGTCGAGAGCACGGGGTGCATCTAGACAGCGAGCCGCCGTCGCGCACCCCCACGTATGGCTACAAAACGTATATAGATACGCTTCCTATACGTACGGCGGCGGCACGCGTATATAGATAGATAACGGCGTCGACGACGACGGGGACAGCAGTGGCAGCAGCGGCGGCGACGAGAGAAAAGGAAGGGAAATTGAGTGTCAGGGTGGGGCAAATTTTGGTCCAATCGTCGCAGAATCCCTGGCTCCATGGGTATATATACGCGATTGCGAAAGGGGGTGCGCGCGGCTCTCTGGCCTTATAGCCAAGGGTAAAAGCGAGCGAGCGAGCAAGAGAGAGAGATGCGCCGCGCCCCGCGCTCGCATCACACAGCGCCAGCAGCAGCCAAAGAGAGCGAGAGAGAGAGAGAGAGAGAGAGAGAGAAAGAGAGTCTATGCTCTTGACTCCTTGATACAGCGCAGAGGCTTGCAAGCGACGCCGTACACTCCAGATCCTGTTCGTTGAGAGGCGTCCTTTTGCACTGATGGAAACTGACGTTGCTCCTCTGTTGCTGCTGTTGCCGCTGAGTTGAGACGAGACGACGGTGACGACGACGACGACGACGACGACGACGAAGATGACGAAGACATAGACGACGATAGAGTGAGACTAGAATTTTGACACAAGCGAGAGAGAAAGAAAGAGAGACGATGCCGCTGACACGGGGTGTGTGTTGTTTACGTTATTGTCTAACTTTATTTTCTTTCGTTAAATTCACTTTCAATACTTTTCTACACTCTGCATTGTTCATCTCACTTTTCTCATAGTATTTCAATGAGTGATACTGTAAGTACTACATCAGTGAATTGTGCTAATTAGTTAATTGATGTTATTCTAGTAAAAGCGTCGCCTAAGACGAATAGTATCGAGCAGCACTAAAATGTATATCTGTTTTTCTGCGTGTCGAGCACCATATTAGATAGTGAAATTTCTCTATGGCATTATCATATTATATTACCTGCACGATAAGGCTGTGGAAACGGTAAAATTTGCATGCGTCGATATTGCACGTATGCCCCCCGTCGGTGTGTCTCCGTGTGTATCGCTTCGTGTGTGCGTGGGTGTGTGTGCGGCAGCCCGAACGCGCACTGGATTTTCTTTCTGACAACGTATAGTAGTAATACGTGCATCGGGAGCATTTATATTCCGAAAAGAGCCGCCGCTCGCTTGTTGCATGCCAAGTCTCCTATATTCAATGCGCGCCACGACCTTGTTTTCACTTGATGCTTCCCGAGAGTTTGTCGAATTCCACGGCAACTTATTTTTTTCTACTGCTGCGCGTCTCGTCTATGTTTTATCGATGCTTTTTTTTTTATTTCTCAAAGTTTTCATTTACAATTGTAACTGTTTCGATCGTAGACTAGAATTTTTTATGTGAAATGTTTGCACAACTCATACATTTTAGCACGTATTAAGACTCATGCATTAGAATTTATGTCAAAGATTTATTAAATTAGCCCTCGGTGGGTAAGAAAAATGGGGAGAAAAATAGGGAGAAAAATAAGTCAACAGGCGCAGCTGCGATCGAATATCAGCAGTTTCTAGTAGATATTGCTGTGACCCTTCTTTTGTAAATGATCGCGTTGCCCATATAATCATATCAATAGATTCGATAAATTATAATAAGTATTCACGTCAAAAATAAAAAATTCCATTCAGCCATAAATTAAATTCATTTAACCCGTCAGGTTTACTTTTTATTGCATTTTTTTCATCTTCTCCGATGTCCGTATTATAACTTTTTATTTCGCCTGATAAATCCGTTTGATCAACTAAAAAAGATAAATTTCAATTTATTTGTAAAAATGTACTCAAATTTGAGCTTAACGATTATAGTGTTACATTATCTATTTGTTCTTCTGAATATTTCAGGACATCTCAAGTGGATGAAAAAAAAGGACGAATGCGATGGTCAGACAACCAAGACGTGTCCCACGCATCTGCTGGAATGTTTACACGTGAGCGTTGGGAAGGGTATTTGCGAAAGATATAGGCACATTCGTGATCTACCCTGTAGATCCGGGCTTTTGTAGAATTGTAGATATCAGAAGCTCGTCTCTACAGGTATCTTACGGATGACATGCCACGCGACTCTTTATCGCAGGGTCGCATCTTTATCTCTCGCTATACAGTCAACTCGTACCACGCTCTTATCACGTAGTCACGTCCAGCTTATAATTAATGATCTCCGTCTTTTGCGCCGCCAAGTTTTTTTTACCAAGATTTTCATTTGTAATTCCTTTTGTTTCTTATCTAATACTGCGACTATACTTTTTTCATCATCATTATATTATTATATCATATTACAATAATTATTATATATTTGTAAAACAAGAAATAAATAAATAAATTGAATAATTAAATTTTTTTCTGTGTCACTAATATAATCCAACCCTTTCAAATCAAAATTGAATACCATTTGCAATCAAAAAACAACATACCAGAATGAAAATAAATATTAAGCTTTTACTACAAGTTAAAACAATATGCTACGTAGTATAATTATTTTTTTGAAAATTGGCTTTTCAAAATATGATGTAAAATTCACATCTTGAAACTATTGTTTTACCATATTTGGAGCAAATTAAATCGGAAAAATTTCAATTTTATAAGCTGCAATCTAAACAATTTAAAATTGACGAAATTATTTATTCAGATCATCTTTCATTCAATTGATTACCCAATGTATTATCAGTAAACTAAAATCACCAAATAAATATAAATTACTTGTTCAATATGAGTTTATAGGTTATAATAGGAACGATAAATTAAAATTGAGACGCGTGATAAATCGATATAATTGTGACATTTTGTATCCGATCGCTAGCGCCACCGAGAAAATTTTTTGTAACTAACATTTTCCAGTTGATAACTTGAGCAAGTAGAAACTGTCTTTACCCACAGATCTCAGGATCTAAATATGCAGAGATGGCGCTAGTTCAACGGTTACATTGGCTAAGATGTTTGGTATGAAGAATTGAGTCTAGCATAGCTATCCACGAGCGCCTCTGGTGGCTAATAACACAAGCAAATTAAATTTGAGCGACGGATAAGTATATTTGAAAGTAAGCATTCGACAAATTTTTAATCAAATATTATACTTGAAATCGAAGTAGAAACCTTTTTAGCAGAAAGCATTGTTGCAATATTTATTTTCATTTTGCTATTTTAATCTCCCAATGATTTGTTGAATGTTGAGATTCAATACAATAAAATTATGCATTTGATATTTCAACTCATGATGATTTTTTTCAATCACTATTTTTAAAATTATTACCGCATATATCTGTTTTATTGTAATATTATTTTGTATTTTCTAAAATTTCGCTGTATTACGGTTGTAAATAACGAGGGTGACTTGAATTGTTTTTCGAAATTTACTTTAGAAAATGAGAATATAATACTGATCATCCTGCGATGTATTTGCAGCGAAGCTCAGTAGAAGCCACTCTTGGGTTTGAGCTCGCGCACAGAGAACCAGCTGGATATGAAACATAAGAAATGGTCGAGAGTATAACGAAGACGAGAAGTGTACGTAGCGTATAGCTGGGTGGAGGATGAGGAAGTGGCGGAGGACGGGGGCGAGGGGAGCCGAGAGAGAGAGAGAGAGAGACGAGAGAGAGACGAGAGAAGATACACACAGTATTATACCCTGAGTATAAGGTACCCCTACATCGGTGTGGCAGTGGTGCCTAGCCGTGACATGGAGGTGATTAATGATTTCGCACGACATCCACGCAGCCAGCAGTAGTTCGCGGCGCTCTCTCCCTTTCTTGCGCGCTTCAGAGCTTCAAGCGCGCGCGCGCGCGCGCGATCCACTCTTATTCGCTTCGATTCTTTTGCCTTTTCTCTCGTCGCCGCATCCATTCTTTTTTTCTTCGTTCGTTCCAGCCCGTGTGTACGTGTGAATGTGTGTACGTGTTTCGTACTGATATGTGTGTGTATAGATCCTATGGTACCCTTTTCTGTCTATGTATATATGACTGAGCTTTGCTTTTTTTTCTTGTATTTGTTTCGTCATCTCTGCACTAGATTCATCCATCTTTCCACATCCAATTCAAGTTCTTTTCTACTTCCAATTTCTTCAGACTATAATTCGATCATTTTTCTTTACTTTGTATAACTTGTTCGACTGTTGTCAGTTCAATTATTTGAAGTTTTGCAATTTTTACATTTTAGGTCATATGAAAAAAATCGATGGGAAAATATTATATCAAAGACCAATTTTTTAAATGTAAATAGCTGTTCAGTAATAATATCAAAAAAATATCACAAAAGCGTGAAAGATGGGCCATTTTAAAAGCAACTCAACCAAGCAGAAAGAAAATTCATGCAAAAAAGTCGAATAGTCCGATAGGATGTTGGACGCATGGGGTGTCCCGGGCGTTGCTGCGCTGACAAGCAGCTCGGCACTGCTCAGTGGATTCATCCTTTATACGTATGCGCCAATATATACCTCCGAATCTTCTAGCGCAGTGGCCATGAAAAAAAGAGGAAAAAGCTCGGATTAAAAGCTTCGTTTTCCTTTATTCGACCATCAGTCTTACGATAGCTTTATATACGTATACGCTTTTTACTTGGCTCTTTTCAGTTCTGATTCGATCCCTGAAACTGTTCTTTGTTCAACGCTGCACATTCACCCTCACGCCGCGTGGAGTTATTGATTTTACCCATCTACTCTATAAAAGAGGGTGGTGTTTGGCTACCGAGGTGCTGCCTTGCAACGGCAAAATAGAAGCCACATTAACATAGATATAGTCATGCAGGGTACCGACATTTTAATATATTTGTAAAATGCTTTTTGATCAATTTAATAAAGGTATGCTCTTTTGCCATCTACAAAGCGTTGAAAAATAATGGCAATAAAAAGTGCATCGTAAACACATGTGTACCAAACTTTAATGGGAAAAACTTTAAAATATAATTTTACTGTAACCGCTACAAACTAATGTAAATAAAATGGAAAAGTTTAGTCAAACAGCAAACATTTTTTGTAATGAAAGATGAATTTGATCTGTTTATTTATTGTAATATCATGAAAATATAATTTTAATTCTATTATCTCAGATTAACTCGTATAAAGATCCCTTCGAAAAGCATAACAAGCCCTTATTATCTACATCTTGTGCAAATTACTGAGAAAATCAACGATGAATGACGATGCAAGTTGTGAAAGTACAAGCGAACCAATACCCTCTGTTAATTGTATTAAGGAATTTGGTTCAAAGTATTTATCAAGTCTGCCTTCGATACTTACCGATAAATAGGATCACTCACTCAGTCTCGAATTCAGAATAGAGTTAAAAATAAAGCTCTAGAACGACATCTTATATGGATGCGTAATCGATGAAGGAACTTCTTTTCTTTGGTACTGTGTAATATTTTGTGCGATCAACTTTTTCGAGTCGTGATTATTTAAATCCAATAGTTTTTTATTAATTTTAAATTTAATTTATTTTTATTTAAACGGTTTGAGTCGTCATTTGTATTAATAAAAGTAAGCTCAACACGATCAATAATCTCTGAAAACAAAATAATTTCTCATCATTATCTAAATGCATATACCCACATGAAAAGAGGGTCCTGAGATATCCACACGTATACGGAAGCCGTTGTTGAACCTCCCAAGTCAAGTTCTCACGTATTACATGCGTAGGCAACGAAAGTGGTCAACACCGGATTATATGGGATTAAGCACACGAAGGGCGTTGAAGCCTGAATTCCGACAGGGTCAAGAGGGATTCTTAACTATGATATAATAGAGCAGAAGAGGCAGCGGTAGAAAGGCCATATCAATTTTATCATCAAAAGGTCACGAAGCCAGATTGTCGTTCAGTAAGCAGTCGTACATTTGTCGTAGCTATTTTGCTTCATCGAATCTAGCTTGAAACAATATTTTATTTCCAAAGAAAAATCAGCAGGTGGATCAGCACTTGATCTCGTTAACCCGAAAAATTTTCATCGCATAAAAAATCACTTTGTCAAAACATTTTTAGATCATGTAGGTAAATTGTTTCATCGACCAATCAAGAATTTGACATTATTATTCTGGCCGAATTTCCGGGAGCATATGACGACCATTGCGAGACAGAAAAAAAATGAGACGCATCATTTTCAAAACACCATCTCCGCGGCTCTCACGACACACACACAGTGGATTCTCGCGACGACTTCTTCGAAAATTCTCAGTTCTGCCTGTGACACATCCTATTATAATTACAGTCATCTCTCGAGGATTCGTGTCAAGAAAAAGTAAAAAATGACTTTAAAAGCCTCCGTTGGTGTCTAGCCTGCGCGTTAGGTTGTTTTACGGTAGACACGAAAGTGCATTACCGAACACGAATACGAGTATCGCGCGCGCTGTTATATAGCCGAAGCAGCATAGTGCAACCTGCCATCGCTGCCGCACGCGCGCGTGTATGTATAATATAATATCGCATATTATATACGCACACGCGATAGAAAGGAGAGTTGAAGGTTCGCGTATTATATGCGTTCATTAATCTTGATCGGATCAGCACGAGATATCGCGGCGAGCGACTGTTTCAGAAAAAGCCACGTATATGTACCTCCCGTAAATTATACTCACTCCTCATCAACCGCTTCAACGTTCATTACCTTCTCCGATATTACTTTTTCCTTTCCAAAATGTATTTTTATCGATACGAAAGCGACGATATTGTCGACCCGAGAGACAAACCTTTGGTGGTCAAAATAAGATGTTGGCTCGTCAATCTGCGTGTCTTGTCTCCAGCAGATGTTTTAACCAAATCCTATGGTTTTTCCTTTACAGCTTTTGTATGGGTTTCGTTCCATTCAACTCGAGAAGAAACGAGCTCCTTTTTTTCGAATAAAATCTTCGGAGTAGCGGTATACGTACATGTATTATGCCGCATTTACCGCACAAAGCTATCTAGATGTAGTGATTGATGTATAAATTCGGAAATAATGATCCTATCGACAGTTGGGCGTGCGCTTAAATGAGATATCATTACGTCAGAAGTGGTCGGGAAATTATTTGATCGAATTTCTCGGTAGTTTGCTTGTATGCAAAGTCCTTACTGACTCTTCAGGAAAAAACGATTGTTTTGCATCAGGTTTTCAAGCTCGCTTTAATGGAATATAGATTTTTGTGTTTTATTATGAAAACCAATATTTACGGATGTGATATTCATTTCATAAAATAATTAAAAATGCACCACCTGCCTTTCCGTACTTAAGTCAAAATTAGAATGACTTTGTCATATAGTGAATGGCTCTTTAAACTAATACAACTATAAACTCCCGGAATAACAAACATGGTTTTGACCATCGAAGTTTGGTACACGGTAAACTGAAAGTAAAATCCATCACGTTCTTAAGGGGTGAAAAGAATCTTAATGAGTTATAGAAAGCGAGGATTGGCAGGCGAATTCAATAGGAATTCATAGCGATGAAATACCCGCTGCGTGCGATCTTTGTACATTCGCCATTTCTTTTATCTATTTGAAGTTTAGCGTTACATTGAATTTTTTTTCACGATCAGTTTCTCTCGCTCGCAAAAAAGAGCCTGCATACCATCTGTTGTTTCAGTAATGATAAATTAACCGCGCACGCGTGGATGAAAAATTTAGCACATTAATATCGTGTCCTTTATTCGTGCTTTATTGAATCCTGTCTGTATCATATTAAGTACGGATAGACTATTTTTATTTTGAGCAAACATTTAAATTACCAAAAATACCAAAATATACTGGCAATAAAAATATACCATTCGTTTTTTACCTCGAAAAAAAAAATGGTTTTACATATCTGGCAAGGTGCACGCGGCAATTAAATTCACCTGTACATAAAAATTATCCCATCTGCACACAAACGCGTATATATACACTACAGAGTTACACGTTGATCCCATCAATGCAAAAAGCTCCGTCACCGTGATATCGAATAAGTTGCGCTGCAGAAGGCAGGAACAGACTCGACCTTGCATTTACTTCCACGAGTTTTTATTACGACGCTGCCAGCTTACAAAGATTCTGCATTACCGGGCATCTATTTTCATTCGATGCAATTAGCTTGATTCACAGATCGCGAAATGTACGCGCGATCGTAATTATACAATTTTCATCCCTCGGGGCGCAACTGGAACCCATACCGAGAACGAAGCAGTAAGTGCACGCGTCGCCGAGGTGCCAAAAACTCGTCTTTTATCGTAATACCATTGAGATCCGCGAGTACACACGAGTTACAGAAATAAATCGGCGCACGCGAACGCATCGGAGTAGTGCACGCGCGAGAATACATATCTCGCGGAACTTAATGATGCGTGTATAGCTGTGCAGTAGCTGGCTGAGATGCAAGCGCACGTATATATATATATATAGCAGCGACGCCCACGTCATATATGCCAGCAGCGATGCAAACACGAGATGATGCATGGACTAGCTCGTCCATCATTAGTAAGTATACTATCGCGTTTGGTCGCGCGCACCGAGCAGCAGCAGCAACAGCGAGTCGCTGAAAAATTTTAACGCTCGCCTCGCTGAGATGATAGTATTTTCGTATAACTCGCTTTCCAGCCTGTCAACGCGCTCCGCATAACAGCTCGGCCTGCGTATACTACTACGCGCATATAACGAATCAGCGAATTTGTTGTTTGTTTGTAAATGCGTGTGTTTGCACGCTTCAATTTCCTCTCGGTTCTTGCTCTCTCGCTCGGTGCCGTTTGGACGTGTGACGACAGGAAGCATCCCGTTATCTTTAATCACTTTGCTACTGCGCGAAACGCTACCGTTCCTCGCAGAGCAGAGTGTGCTGCGGTGGTGCCAAGTACGGCCGTAACGCGCACAGTACTGCTGCTGCTCTGTGTGCCGTCGCTGCCAAAAAGGTGTGGAGACGAAAACACGTCCCTCGGGGAACGTCAGTTGTTCACTCGACAGTGAGGTATAAACGAGGCGGAGCACAGACAAGCCGAGGCGAGAGAAAGAGAGAGAGAGAGAATAGTTGTATGTGATGCTGCTACTGCCTATATATACACCGTCGCTTCGGTGTAGTATTGATTGGGATACTGTATATGCTATGCGGGCTCGTGCCGAGCGAGTTTCCAAGGCGTCTTTCTCCACACGGTGTCTATATAAATGAGATATGTTGATTTCTTTCCACAGCTCCTAATCACTTTTCTTTGTAGTTGCGGTTTAAATACTTTCATTTATTGAGGTGGCACTCGAATGATATTAAAATTCCATATTTGAATACAGATGTTGTGGTCGTCGTACTTATTGGTCAATAAGAATCAATTCAAAGTTTTAATAGTAGGAGGGTCGGATAAGATTTAACCAATGATTGATGCCAGCGTTCGTAAAAGACTGTCGGTCGGATAAAGCTAACACAGTTATAATACAATCATCATATTTTCAAGTTCTACTTTTCCTCTACATTGTCGGAATTGTTATTGAACTCTTGAACAAAGCATTACGTTTCATTTGATTTTAAATACTTTTTTATGTAATTAGAAACAATGTAAATTCACGCAAGTATATCAGTTAAATCTTTCAAAAAAAGGACAATTAAAAAAGCATAAGCCTTGCCGTAGAAAATAATTTAGTGTATCTGATTTTGAGCTGAATATTCATCTTCAAATTTATTTTAACACGATTGAATAATGAAAACTGCACTCTACATAAAAATTTTCATATTGGATCACCGAGCTCATACGCATATGTTGTAAGTGACCTCGAATGCCAGCATATACAACGCAAATCTTATCGGCCGTTACGAGAAATGGCGTTATGTAAATGTTTTTATCTGCTGCATCGCTACAGAACTTACCGTCATCGAGAAGCGGATAAAATGATCGAAATACATTCGATGCGCGCAGAATGAAATTATATTGCTCGCAATATTAATTTCCGTGAGAAGAATCGTGATTCATCTTAACTAGTGCTTCGCTGTCCCAAGTGCGAGCACGTGAGATGACATGTAGTTGGTATTATATTCGCAGAATTTCAGTATCCTTGCATACCAAGCTGATAATTACTTCGAGTTACTTTTATGCGAGTTTGCTTCGATTCATTGATAAAATGTCAGCATGATGTGCTTTATAAAATGAAACCGTTTTACGACAAATATTTGTTACACCATTTGTTTCTATTTTCAGTAGGTTACCCGAAAAAAATAAAAAACAAATATTTTATTTTCAAAAATGTATATGATTCTCTCATAACAATTATTAATTATTTTGTTCATGGTATCATTTTTAGAATCATTCAAAGAAAACACGTACAGTTCCAATTAATTGAAGTATGAAAAATTTTATTCTCAAACTGTTTTTCTACTAATAATTAATATCTATTAAAAAAATAAATTATGATTCAAGGGGAAGTTTTTAATTAATATAAAAAAGAAGTTTATGGTCGAGAATTCAAATCGCCGATATAATCTCAAAATAATTTTTAAGACTTGTCTAGAATTGTATCCAATCGTTCTGACTTTTTTCCCGTTTTTTTCTGCTTCCAAGCATATCGAGTTTCTTTCTCTATCGCACTCATTTATTTTCTAGTTTTATGGGCGGTATCAAGACTCGGCAGTCTTCCTATTGGATTCGTACAGAAGAACCACCCCTTATATGCGCGCGACGACAACGTACGATATATGTACCCATTGATATTGTAGTTTAGCTGTGTGTGTAGAGAATGGTTTTTTTTATAAATCATAATAATATTTCATATTCTGTTTGAAGATTTCAATTATTTCAATAAAACTTGTAAGAGTGAACTAAATAATTTAGTAGGACAGTATTGAACATTTATATTCATATTTTTTATTAATTTTTCATTTTATTTATTATTTTTCAATACAAACATAATTTTTTATTAGGTTAATATTAATGAGACTAACTTAATCATCTGTAATGTATGCTTAAATCCAATATTGAATACATGTGTTTGTTATCTCGAGGATTCATTATGTACAACGTGTTATTTTAATATATATTTCTATACGTTATAAGTATGTCACCAGGTATAACCTAGCGGAAAATCGTTATTTATACAATTAGTAAGATCATTTTTAAATTATTAAAATGACAATTAAAAAACTGATTATAATTTCTGCTAGAAATGCTCAATATTTTAAAGCTAGTTTTTAGCAAATGAAAAATTTTCTTAGGCTTAAAAGATCCATAAGAACTGGACATACACAAAACCAAAGTGAAACGTTTATTTTCAAAATTGTCGCCATTTTTTCTGTATATGACCATTTTTTCACAATGAAATCCGTAATTTAAAATCCCATCTCCCATGTTAATTGGGTTAGGATACAAAAAGTCTAAAGCCATAAATGTTAAAGTACAAAAAACGCCAAGATATTAATATCTAAAATAAAAATATCCAAAAATAGTAATGTTTAAAAAGTATTATATACTCAACGCTAAAATAGTTCCAAAATTAAAAATAAAGTATAGATGAAAAATGCACAAGTTATTCTCTACATATCTCAACAGTTCCTGTATTTACAACGTTCAACGTAACAACGTTTACTCATCAGCGTAGCAACCTTGTCACGTTGTTATAGTTGTTTCACGTGTTTGATTTTTCGCGATTTATTATTACGCGTGTTAACGTGGTAAATTTTTTTACATTAACGATTATCACCGAAATATCGTGAGATGCCATGAGGACCATGTGCACTGCACATTGTGCAGAACAACATACAACTAAAATAAATTACTGATTTTGGCCATCACATGGACCTAATAAATGAAGTGTCTTCGACTACTTTTTCGTAATTCAGTATTTTATTATTATTACTGGTCATTTGGTCATTATGCACGTTTAGACTATTGGATCTTGGACTTTTTCGGTATTTTGCATTTTGTACCTTCTCTTTTGGACCTTTGAAAACATTATCTCCTAAAAAAACATCCGGTGACTAGCATTTGAATTTGATGTGTCTTAAACCATTATTTTCACTTTACCTCTTGCAGATTTACAAATAAAGGTATTCGCCATCTAGTGAGGATTTTTTGAAACAATTGAATTTCCATGTTCAAGTCACATGAAATGCACTTCATTTTAGCAACATGATTGTAACAGAAAAATCATCTAATTAAAGCCAATTAATAAACAATGTTTTAATGATTTAAATGGTCATTTTTCGGTCATTGGGTTATTATTAATGTTGAGCATTTCTACCAGGGATCGTATTTCACGAATCAAAATTCACGAGCATTTTATTCAGTAATATTTACTCTCATATGTTGCTCATTTCATAATATTTTCATAATAATTTATCAATACTATGGCTGGCGTAGAATAAGAAGCCTCATTTTAAGTTTTAAAAAAAAATTCAAAACTTATATTAAGTTCTGTTTTCTAATTCTCTTCGCATTAATAGTGCTATAAATAAACGGCAGCCATTTTTTTAAGTATTTCCATAAAATAAATTAAAAATTTCAAAGTTGTTTGAGAATTATTTTTTAAGTAATTGTTGAAATATTAAATAACTGTTATCAAAAGGTATTCACTGACCTAGATTTGAAGATGCAACAAACGCAATGAAGAATTTGAAATTTTTTTGCGAAAAAAAGTATTCTTTTATAAAAGAATAAAATTATAAATGAATTTTGACTCTTTTGATGCTAGCGTATTGATATATGTTATTCAGGACTCTGAAGATAAATCTGAGTAATGAATAAAATATTGAATTATTCCTTATAAAACTAATATTAATTTTTTCTTTAAATATTTTTCCGATTAAACTTGATTCTCCCGGTATTATTTGGTTTTAACTCCGTGAAATAAAAAATACTAACTAAATCTTTGATCGCGTCTTTTTAATTTAATTAATCCTTAAAAAGGTTTTGGAGTAAATAAAATGAAAAATTTATTACTAAATGAAAAATTACATAAAGCTACATCACATTCTTATTATATTTTATATGTAATATACTTCCGACGGTATATTACTCGTGTTATTTTGCTTGGTTTACAAAAAACCAGAGATGTTTCGACTTAAACGTGAGTACGATTTTTTTTTTAATTTAATTACAATTTGGATTATCTATACAAACCTATTCACTATCTTTTTTCCATATTTTACTATTTTTTTATTCATATACACTATATGCAAATATTTTTCATAACAATAATTCAATGAAATCGTAAATCAGTCGTCCAATTTTGGAAATTTTAGAAAATTTTGCAAGGGAATATTGATTAATGAAAGAATTTACACGTTAAAGTATTCTTAAGATTTTTCAAAAATTTTTTGTAAATATTCAAATCTTTTCAGCTGCACCTTAATAGTTGTTTGAAATACTTCAGGAAAAAACAGGATTTTTGAATGAACAAATATTGAATTCTATAATAAAATGATTAATTGATAGAAGCATGAAACGAATTAAAATTAACTCAGGATTGAATGATGTTTTATTTGAATTAACTTATATTTGACCACAATTTATTTGTTATAATGAAACACCGTAGTAACTTACATCGTAATACACGTCACAGTATACATTTTAATACTATACTTTATACAAAAAATATTAAAATAAGTGTCGTAATAAGTAACATTATAAATTTCATTATAATTTTGAAGTGGAACGTTTTGGATGAAAAAGATAAAAAGTTCGAAACATAATCGATAACATCAAACTGAAATGTTCATCCACTTTAAATTTTCTTAGACACTTATCCTATAGCGAAACTACTGTACTTTTAAAGACGATTTTTCATTAATTTTGTTTTTTATCGCATTAATTTGAAATAGTATTATTTTTACTGATATCTATATAGCATAGTTTCACTAAACATTCATCGCTTACAGGGTTATGAGGAATAAAAAAATTCTAAGAAATCACGGCAACAATTTTTGTACAATTAATCGTTATGTACATCTTATAACAAAGTTCTATATACATAGCTGTAGAGGATGTTCAGTAAAAGTTTAGGAAATTTTTTTGAAACTTTTTCAACGAACTGAACATCATCTCGTGCTTTTATTTTGATTTTATTCTGACTAATATGATGCTTTTTTTCACGTACAATGCAATAACGTTCATTGTTGGTGTACAGAAACAGCAAACTTTCGATGCATGTACCGCTCAACGTGAATACTATTAAAGATATCTGCTTTCACGGCATACATCATTTTCGGACAAATCTTCATCCAATTTTCTTAAGAAAATATCCATGTAAGTATCGAAACGATTTCGGGCTAAAAAGTCCTCTGAATTTTCGATTTTCTGTTACAGCGCCATAAGCCCATAGTCGGACTTTACAGCCATTGGAGAAATGTTCGACTCGATCCCATGGGGACTCGTTTTTGCCGGGACCAATGCATTGACACTGCCGGACCCCATATGTACCATGTTCGTAGGCGCGTCCATCAACGGACACTGGCTCAATTGTGCTTGCAAATGAGCCAGTGGATTTTGAGGATTTTGGAAACTGTTCATAAGGGGCACGAATCCATCGTTTTGTGGAGCAGGTTTGACGTCGTGCTGGCCGTCGACTAAATTCGACATATTTCCACCAATGCCTTCTTCCACTCCGCTGTCCATACTTTGCGGCGAAACTTGTGGATTTTGATTTTTACTTTGCGCGCTATTGTTATTTTTCGAAGACTTGGATTTTTTCGTCGGCGACGTTGGCTGGCCGTTGGCCACTTTTCGACGGACATTTTTCGTATTAGGTAACTTGTTGTCTTTCTTCCACTTCATCCTTCGATTTTGAAACCATATTTTTATCTGGCGTTCCGTAAGAACGAGCGTGTGAGCTATTTCGATGCGTCGTCTGCGGGACAGATAACGATTATAGTGGAATTCTTTTTCTAGCTCGAGTATTTGATGCCTTGTGTAGGCCGTTCGCTGGCGCTTTGGTTCCATGCCAGGTTGGAACGATCCATTGGCTACAAAAATAAAAAATTAAAAAACATTATAACAGTGATAAAAGAGTTTCATTTCAATTCAATCTAGCTAGAATATTTTTATACTTGGGATGGGACAATACGAGGATTGTGGAAAGAAATGTTTGAGTCCTTTAATAAGGATAACTTTTTTACGTTATGCATGAGACTATCTTAATGAGCTACTGAAAGAGTCACACCATGTACCAGGAGGCTCGAGTGATGACAACAAAAATGAAAAAGAGAAAATGCGCGATAAACAAGCTACCGAACTGGTCTGTTATATATTTGCATGCGTATCGACGGCATCCTATCTGCATCCTCTCACTTTCTGTCTTGGGCGAAATATCTTACTAAATATATATATGTGAACGGCAAAGTGGTAAGGTAGTCAGACGATATTGGCTCGTGGCTTCTTTAAAAAAATTTAAACCAGGTGGTCTTGATCGGTCAAATCTGTTCTAGATGTGCTGCACGGCGACAAGAACAAGGCACGCCAGTTGTGTCTTGAGGTGATCAGTTACACGGACGATGAATACATTATAATTTCGCGAGGACATGGTAAAGCACAAATTCATCCTTATTAGTGGCGCAGAGCTACCTTCGTTCCTGCGCTTCTCTCGTGCCCAAAGGTGTCAAATATGATTTATGAGAATTCGGAAATTCAATTAGCTTGACTTTGGCTACCTTCACGCGACACCAGATTACGAACCAATTATCATTGCTACAAATATAAGCCGTATTATAGCTCAATGAGATTTAACGACGTCTGACTAAGGGCACTAACTTCGAAATGATTATTCATGCTGAAAATAGTTTTCAACATTCCGACACAATTTTTTACAATCACGTGTCGCAAAAACTTATTATATATTTTTTAACTAGTCATTGCAAACTAAGATCAATTATGATTGTTTAGTTTATGTTCGGAATATTTTATTTAACATATTGTTAATTTATAAATTAAAAACAACAATAATATTATGTTTTAAAAATCGAAAACTACAATTTTAACCTTTTTAACGTATCCAATAAAATAAAATAAGATATGTTTTATGTCCCTGGACTCAGGCAGAGAAATCAATAGTGTCTTATAAAAATACCGTGAGCTTACAAAAGCTTCGTCAGGGTTCTTTTGGTTGCGTATAGATAAATTTAGGAAAGTTCTGTTACGATTAATAAACCGATAAATGGTACTGAAAACTATGCGTAGGCATAGTTTAAAAAGATTCTTCCCTAGTAATTAACAAAGCTAAAAACTTATAAAAATTTTAAATCAGAAGTAATTTAAAAGTCCAGTTACAAATCGTATCAGAGTCATGAGGTTGATTCGATTTCACTGTAGCACAATATTTACAATCTAATAACATTTCCGATTCAACGAGATATCGATCTTGAACTGTTTATAAATAATCGCGGTGTTGCTAAAATTTCTCGTGTATATTTTCATAAATATTGTATCATAAGTATAGGATTCAATAATAACCAGTATAAGATCAAGATGAACTTTTTATTTTATTTTACCGACGTCTTTTATCATAAAATCGGTAGTTATTCTTATTCAGATTGAGAATCAAAGAGATTCAATCGATATTTTCAGCGATGAATAAGTAATGTTTAGATCTTTGTTGGTGGCCCGAGGATCTTTTTTTCTCACGTATCATACTATTTGCATTAGTCATCATAAATTAGACCCGATACATTTTATTGTGCTCAAACGCGTGTCATTTTGTCCGACGTCGGTAAGATCGCATACCAACTGAAATACAATAGATTTTTCATGACAAGTTATCCGTTTCATTTACCGAAGAAAATTCTACCACGCGTTATGTTGTTTCTGGGGAGAAATAAAAAAGTTTTGGCCTGTTGAATTCAAATGAGATAATATATTCAATAGTATATATTAAACACTATGATACTAAAAGTACTTTCAAGATTGTCTTAGTGATCCCGTTTATCAATGGAAATACGCTTGTCCTTCATATATACTGCTTTGAAATTGCATCGTCATGAGATTTATAAAAGTGATTGTTACATGTTCTTGGGGAGTGCGTCATAATTAAAGATAGCATAAACTATTGCAAAATCTTCTGATGATGATTATTACTATAATTCGATGAGCTTCATGTAGAGTTATCATAATTGCGTTTTTATAAGATGAGCGTTTGAATAATTTAAACATTCGATATTTCAGTCACAATTTTTTTAATTGAAAGTGCTCAATAATACCTCAATATTTTTGCAATTATAGCTTGCAGGTGTTAAAATCATGTCACCTTATGAAAAGTTCTTTGCTATTAAATATAGCTCGCAGATTGTAATCGCATCGGCTTATTTCCTCGGACAACCGGTGATCGAACAATTCGATAGCTTTGTGGCGCGCAAACAGTACGAGGCTATACGTATAGACGAAAAAAAAAGAAGTATAGCACGGCAGACAGCAGCAACAGCAGTAGAGTAAGGACAAGCATCCTATCTACGCCTTGTCTGGCTTTCGGTGGAGGGAATAGTTGCAAGTTAGAATGAGCTGCAGTTTTTCATATTACGGCTAAACCAAGAAGGGAGACCCCGTGATTACAAAGCCGACCGACTGACGATTCTGAGGACTGTTACAGGGCACAAAACTTTTTCAAAATAGAGCCCGGTGTTACGAGATGCGTACACAAACAGAACACGCATGATACTGTTGAATCGAATTTTTTACTTCGATATCGCTTCTAGTATGCTTACTTCTTCCCCACATTATTAGATATATTTTTTATTCGATAAAATTTATATTGCATTATTTACACTAGTGGTTTAACGTACAATAAATAACTGAAGATCAAAAATTCATCAAAATAATAACATAATTAAACTCAATTAAAATACTTCAATAGTCATAAATCTCAAAGTATTGTTTGTGAAGAATGCGCTTTCAATAAGTATCTATAACGTATAGTTTCTCATGGTAAATTCATTATGAATTTGAGAAATGTCCACACATTAATTTTGTTCTGGTTTATCTGTGGCGACGGAAGAACTAAAAGACTACAAGAGTTTAGCAGGTGACAACAAGATATTTTGCTAGCTATATTTCTTCCCAAATTACTAGCTGAAGTGTGCCGAAGAGAATGAGAAGATAGATGCGACACTTTAATCACTCTGCCACTCTAAAGACCTAGAATTGATCAAATCCTATTCATCTAAATTATCTCGTAATCCAAGGGAACGTCGCATTTATTATTTAAACTGAGAGTGTTTGTTATTTTTCGACAACTGTATGTACTGAATATAATTATGAAATGATAATTTTTTAAACAAATGACTATAAAATAAAACTATTTATTTATGGTAATTTTTAAAATTAATTTCAAATATTTATGAGCATCAAAAATGAAAGATTTCGGTGATACGCTCCATTATTTTTAATATTAAAAATTATTTAAAGGAAGGAGACAGGAACGAGAAGCAAACGATCCGTCGGCAACTCGCATATTAAACCTTGCAGTATAGTCTTACTTCAATACTATTGAGGACTGTTTAAAAAGATTTTCCATGACATCATTTATTTAGATAGTTATTTTTCACATAAATATTTATTTGAATTAATGGATATAGTTATTTTATAATAATCGGTAATTTAATAAAAAGTCATGGATGAATTTTAATTCGAAAAAAGCAAAAGCAATAGTATACACACCGACTCCAGCGACATGGATTTTTTTCATCCAGGGGTATATGACTCTGTCGCCATTTTCATCTTCTTCTTCGTCGTCCTCGCCCATCTCGGTCGTACCATCCAACATATCATCGTCATCCAAATCATCTTGATCCGACAGATCCGATATAGTCGATGATCTGGGAAGACTTTGGCTCTGTGTCATTTGGGCAGCTTGTAGAATCGCGTGCTGCTGAAGCGAGTTCAAAGTTTGCTGCTGTGCTTGTTGTTGTTGTTGTTGACTTATATTCGACGACTGTTGGCTGTTTTGCATGGACTGCTGCTGTTGAGCCGCGAGGAGGTTTTGTTGCGACTGTTGTTGCTGCTGCTGCTGCTGATGCGATTGTTGCTGGTGAACTTGTTGAGACTGTGATTCCGGCGAACGAGACGACGTGTGCATCGCACCGTTTGGGCTGCAAACTTTGCCGTCCATCGACTGGGACTGTTGCTGACTATGATTTTGAATATTTTTCGTTTGGGCATGATTCGACATCAGCACCGGCGATACCGTCGGTGTGTTCAATACCGATGAAGCAGCTAAATGTTGCAGCTGTTGCTGCTGCTGCTGTGGTTGTTGTTGCTGATGCTGATGTTGCTGCATTCCTGTAGGGCATGTTTGTTGCACTGGCGGTGACATTGACAATGATGTTTGTTGATGATGCGGCATCATACTCGTGTGATGCATCGTAGAAACTTGTTGGGCGTGATGAGAGCTATAATATGTACCGTACTGGTATGGGCTCAGCGGCATGGTAGCCCCAGCTCCATAATGGGCACCGCCTGCCGTTTGTTGATGGGTGGCATATCCGTATTGAAACTGAGACGGTTGATGATTCAAATGGTGACTCGTTCCAGCGAAGTCCCCAAAATTTTGAGTGAGATGCGAGGGAAAAAAATCTTCAGCCGCATGATGCGTTATCGCTTGTTGATGTCCCGGTTGGTGGTGGTAGGCACCACCCGAAGACGGATTCACTAAAAACGAGCTCATGACTTTTTTATCCTCTCGGTTCAATCGCTTCGGCAAATAGCTTTAGTAAAACTAAGATCAACTGAAGACAGTTTCAATTATGGAGATCGTTACACACGTTTCAACACAACACTCACAGCACTGCGTGAACTAACAAAAACCAACTGATTTCTCCGGGAAATATTTTTGAATCAGAGTGATTAAAAATTACTAAAATATTACTGAAGCACATTGATGTTCCACTGAATCTCACTTACTGGCCGTCTCACTATTCCGAAGCAAGTAGCTATTACGGACACGGTCTCACATATGATTTCGACGCTGTTCTACAAAATGTTGCCTCGCACCGAAACCAAGCACAAGAGAAAGAGAGAGAGATAGAAAGAGAAAGAGAGAGAGAGAACGATATCACTATGCTCCGCCCACTTGAACTTCTATTACCATGTATCACGTGATTTGGTAGAGAGCGAATCAGCGACGAGGCGCGTCTGCAACCATGATAGATCGCTGGTTCGCGTGCAACATGTGAGATTGTGGCGCTGCTCCAATACACACACACATACACTCGCGCGTTCGCTCCAACAACGTCACTCTTATCGGCTTTTTTGGACTCTTTATTTATTGCGGGTGAATTTTAATAATCACACTTTTTTTTTATACATTTACAATGCGTCGTCTCAACGAACTCGTTCACTGAACTCATGCAATTTTTTTTAAATTTATTCTTCACTCGCAGAGATATTTGACTAGCAAGTATCGAATGCAAAACGAGAAAAAAATACTCGACGCAACGGATCGACTCAGGCAGCAACAGATCTCTCCGCACGCTCCAAAACTGGCGTCTGCTCCTTTGCACTGCCAAGCTGAAACTGTATAAGCACAAGGACGTAGAAAAAGTCTCTGTGGCTCGACCAGCTTACCCCCTCCGCCGAGGCTTCTCTCCAACCTCGTTCGGCGCCTTTCAAACTCTCCCCTCCAGGCCGCTCGCGAGAGGCGAACGCTTAAGCCCGGGGGCCGGCCCACCACAACGCTCACCTATATGTGTGTATATACTGTGTATATTACATATAGGTATATATGTGCGTAGTGCGATACTGCGAATATTACACGTGGTGTATCGCTGCTACCACTGTCGGCTCGCGCTTCGGTGGGATTAGCTATATGGCCTATGATTGCGAGCTCCAAGTCGTCGTCGCACCTCCTGCGTGCAAAAGTCCGTCCAGAGGGACTCGTTCACACGTGCACCGCAGAAGAGGGTTCCCCAACGATGGCGATGAGTGGCTCGATCGCCTTTCCGAGTATTCACAGGTTTTAGACGTGACCGAATGTCTCTGAGAAGCTCTATGTTAATACTGGCCCTGATTAGAGTTGAGACTGGCGCGTGTCTTTATTTGTATATCTAATTATAAGCAACCTGTTGTATGATTTTAATTTAATTCTGAACAGACGCCTCATAACGACACCTTCAAATTCGTCACATAAAAAATTTGAGATGCTTAGTTGTCTAATGACGTGAAAACGTGATGGTAGATAATCTGAATGTCACACATCGATCATTGGTCTTCATTTATTTGTCGACACCTAGACTTAATCCGCACTAGACGCGTGTCCGTCTTCCGTACTTTCTCTTTAATAATTCTATAGGAGTACACACATGATCTGAACAATACCTTCAAGATCAGGAAATGCATTTTAAATGCTAATTAGGTTAACGAATCACTTCCGATTATTTGTAGAAACAACCTGATTGATCAGGTGATCATATTTCCGGGTAAAAAATCTTAATGGATGTAAAGAAAAAGGCTGTAAGATGCACTTGTAGAATTAATAAGATACAAAATCTGAAATTATCAAAAATAATCATTAATGATCCATCGAAGAAAATGAAATGACATAGAACTTAGTTGTGTCAAGCCATCACTTAGAATCTTACGACAAACAGCTTAGATATCCTCAATGCTCATCGCTGAAGGGTCATAGGCTGATACAAGTTAATTTAAGTGTTTGTAAGTATTTAACTGGACAAAGTACTTTCAAATGGGGCATTGAAAAAGGCTCTTATGTCTGTTTTCTGAAAAATAATTTTTTTTCACTTTTTCAGCTTAATACTATAAATAGAAAGATATAATTATTTAGCCCCCTTTGAGCCCTTAATAATCCTTATAGTTAAATAAGAATCTAATAATTCAGTTTTCAAAATATCATAATCATCATGAAACTTGGATCTAATTTACGAAAACTTATATGATTGAATATTCATTTATTCTAAACGCGAATGAACTAAATTCACAAATCTTCAATTTACAATGATTTTAGTCCATTTCCACCCTAGATTTAGGGTAAAATCACACTGAACTGAAGATTTTTGAATTTAGTTCATTCGCGTTTAGGATAAATGAATATTCAATCATATAAGTTTTCGTAAATGAGCTCCAAGTTTCATGATGATTATGATATTTTGAAAACTGAATTATTAGATTCTTATTTAACCATTAGGATTATTAAACAACGGCACCGGGCACTTCATTTTCTATGAAAACCACCATTCGGCTAAAAGTAATTTCGGATTTTCGACCCCCCCTCCCTTCGTCATTTTTTAATAAAACAGTACTGCTGATAAGAGGAGTTCATGCACGAAACAAAACTTTTTTATATGCAATACCCGATAGATATCCAATGAAGAATATTTGACTTTGATACATTTCTCGTAAAGTTACAAACAGCCATCAAATGAAAAACTTTTTTTTCGACACTGTCTCGTTCTCTATATTTCGTATCGATCAGGCAAGCGTAAATAAAAGTTATAAATTGCCCTCTGTCGAACGAGCGGGCGAACGAACGCATGCGTGCCCGGGCAATCCAGAATTGTCAGTGCGCGAAGCGTCATTTAATATACGCCTTGCTGTATATGCTATATGTATGTATGGGCACGACGATCATTGGTCGATTTTTCACAACGAGGAATCATTGCGTGCTACAATCCCATTACCGTAAAGCACGATTACCGCGTACATCGTCATAAAAAACGAGCGTGTGCTGCTGCTGCTGCATTTATGCCAACCCGTGCGTGTACGCGTAAATAAGGCATCATGAAGTGCTGATTGCCGACGGTAAAACTCATATACATATGTACGTAAATATGTATGTATGAGTGTGGTATCACGCATGTCTCGCTCGTTATAATCGAAAGTCTCGTCTCGTCTTCGAGGCTCGAATCATTCATTTATCAAAACGGAAGGAAAGGCCCTTTGTATGAGTAATGATTATTAAAATAATAGAAAAAAATCGAGTGCGCATTGCTCGGCTCTACTCTACTGTGCATGCGCGAGTGCGAGTTAAAATATAAATGTTAAAGCGTGAAATTAACAGTGCATTATGCGCGTCCAAGGGGTTTCCTCTCTGCGAGCGCCTGCCTCATACCTGTACAGCAGGCGTTATATATTTATTCAATGCGCCGAGCGCGAGTTGCTAAGTAAACATTTTTTTCGACTCGAGTTAATTTTTCATTTTATTTATGTTATCTAAGTGGTGATGAATCGTTGACAAAGCTACACTTTATACTTTTGCATGCGCCTTTTTAATATAAGGTACTCGCGTACGATGCAATTATATATGCCTCGTATAACTTTTGCGTAGTCGTCGTCGTCTTCATTTTTTTTTTTGCAGCATGCAGAATTAAAAAGCTTGATTAATGTTTGAAGATCCAAAAGTTTTGAAAAGTTTTACCACGTTGAAACGAATGATAAAATTCTGTCCGGTTTATCATTGGCCAACTAACTTTTGACATTGATGGAAAATTCCCGTCAACGAAATTTTGCATGAAAAACGTTTCGCTGGGTGCGAAACGATCGAGATGAGTATCAAAAGAGGGTTGCCGTTTTTCGCATCGCCACACGGTGTGGCAACGATGCCACTTCATTCGAAGTAAAATCATCGAGGCCTAAATTTACAAAATATCATTCGTTCTTCGATACGTCAGCCGTTTCGAACCCGAATAAGGCTTTTTTTTCCTGCCAGGCAACAAAAATGACGCACACTATCTTATCTCGAGCGCAGCGAGCTATGGTCATAACTCATACGTATATGAGAGTTGCATATACCTAAGAAATATCTCATCTGCGCTATACGTACTCTCTTATAACTCAACTCATTCGAAGTGTCTCTATATAGGCTCCTCTTCTTCTTCCTCTTCTCTTGCAAGCTTCTCTATCAACGCCTTACAGGCCTTTTTTGCCAAGCTGGTTCACTCTCATACACGCACACATTCGTATATATATATAGAAGATTCATCTCTTTTTCCGCATTCTACTTCGTCTCTCTCTCTCTCTCTCTTTCTCTTTCTCTCTTCTTTATCTCAGCACCACCCTTCTGTGTACGCCACATAGCCTCTTGCCATAGTCTCTTATTACGTCTTTCTCTTTCTATCGCTCCTTTTTCGCTCTTTGTACACGGGCTTCTATATATCGCTGGCACAGCGCGCGCGCCTTCCGGCAAAATATAATCAATCACTCGAGGCTCGCGAGCAAACTGAGCACCCTATATACGTGACAACCCCCTTTGCACTGTGCTCGACGGATATATACGTATACGTACTTACACAGACACTCGCGCAGACGTCAAAACCGAGGATTTCTGGGCCGCTGCGATATTGTAGTAATGTTACTAGAACTTGAGAACTCTCTATTATCAATAACAGATATGCTTATACTACTACTTGCATAGTACATTGCGTGCTCATAATGTTCCAAATGCAACTCGTTCGAGTATCAACCAAGGGCCTTTATTTGTAATAATACTAGTACTTTTCACTGTGATCTGTGGGTCCACTGAAAAAAGAAGTAAATCACGCTGAAGTATACACGATGAATCATTACTGCTCTTCTCTCGATTACGAAAATTTTAAGAAAACTGATGTTGTTTTACTCGTTGATGAAATAATTTTACAAGAAGTGAAAATATTTTCTTTCTCAACTAAATTTATTTATAAGAGCAATTTCAAAAATAATATTTTCATACTAATCGTGATTTAGTTAAGCTTGTCTTTTGTACATGAGCTTTTAAACTAAATTTTTAAATACGTTTTGTATTCACGCTTATATTTGTCCCTTTTCATTACTTTATCTTCAATTATTTTTATAGTTATGGATGCCCTACCAACAATACAAGACAAAATTAAAATCAATTAAATATGTTTTCAACCGGGAGCCAGAGGAAAAATAATCAAACCTAATGATCTTAAATAAAGTCAAAGATGAAAAAATTTCTTAATGTAAATTAAAATACCACTACTACTATAAGGATAAATAAATTTGATTATTAGTGTAGATTCTGATAGGCACGTACTTTCAAAGCTATTGATTACATTGTCTATATTGACGAGAAATTTCTTAACGGTTTCGAACGTTCACAACAAATCGAAACAATAATAGGATACCTTTTCGAAGTTTCATTTTATTTTTTTTAACGGTGTTAGTGTGCTTGAGTGTGCCCAATATTTAATCACAGAAAAGACTATTAACTATATGTGTCTGTCTGAAAGTTTCGACAAAAAAAAGAAGCCACAGCACGTGGTATTCTGGTCGATTGATTGACATGGAAATAATGATGGTTGCTGGCTAGTGTAATAAATCGATAGACACCATGGAGTTTTATGAAGAGAAAAATATAATCGAAACGATAATTTTGTACCCGCACGAAAGTCGAACGGTCTGAAAGACTTGCGATTGCAGACAGGATTTTAATATTGCCTTAAGGCCTGCAAGCTGTGTGGAAAAACTTGGAATAAAGTTTTTAACTACATTTTCGTGAGTCATCATCTGTCTCCAAGTTTATTAAATTCTTGACAGCTTTTAATATTATTGAAATGAAAGATGCGATTCTCGAGTTTTAATTAGGTTGTATAAGATAAATTTTGATGCAAAAAATCCAATTAATGCAAGGTAAAAAATCAGTTTATCATTTTCTAAGTCGATTTTTTAGTTTACTATTAATAACTATCGATGAAAAAGTGATACTTTATTTAGAGAACACATTTTTGTAACAATTAACCATGTATAATAGAAGTGGCTAATCGACTTTTGATTGATTGAAGTATATCTAATCATGAATCAAAAATAGCAGTAAGGAAAGTATTTGCGATACTCAATATGAATGTATAAAAACCTAATGACTCGAAAAGAACAATAAAAACATTAACTAGAACAACCCTATGTTTATTGTGTAGATAGTTTCCTCTTATTTTTTGTCTCTAGGAATCAATTTTAAATCAATCAACACAGTTTTAACATTTAACGATCGAAAAATTAACACTCGATAAGTTTAAACTGTTTTTAATTACTTTAAAATATTTCTGAAATAAGAATGTTAGCGAAATAAATTTGAGACCTCTCTAATGAAAAAAATGATCATTATGGCACTCTTAAAAATAATTTTCATGTTTGAATATGCCACCTCAGCTTATTGGATGAATGTATTACTGTTGTTTTTTTGGCAAAAAGTAAGATAATTTATACTCTTTCAAGGAAAATCAAATATTTTCTTTACTGGAAGATACATTTTGTTAAAACTCTGCAAGAAAAATATCCTGAAGGATTTTTAAAATCACTTAGTTTTCGTTCTAAGGAATGATACATCGTACACTAAACTTGATATCTGTTATGATTGAAGTATTCTACATTTATATATTTTCATTACAATTCCACATGATGACTGTAGCATTTCAAGTTTCGATTATTTTTTAAAGTAGTAATTAACCTATTTGAAGCATAATGCGAATAGGCCCGTGTTCACAATAGTATTAATTATTAAGGACGCCCGTTATTAAGGACGTGCGCACAAGTATCGGAGCAGGCATTTGGACCTGCTGAATAGGTTCAATTTTCTTTTTTTTTGTGGTTGCTATGATGATATTATTTGAGTGCACTTCTTGTCTCGTATGAAGATTTATATTTTGTTCATTATATGCAAACAAATATTCCGATAATTAGACAATTATCAATGAGAAATTTTAACTGTTAGTTCGAGCTGTAGCCAAAAATTTTCTTTTTTTATATTGTCTTTTGTTCGGTAATTATTTCGGTTGTGGGTTCTAGTTGCCGGTTTGAAGAGGTTAAAATACTTGACTCTTTGATCCATCACTTTTTTATAAGAAGTTCATAACATTTAAAATCAGGAAGTATATATATTTTAATTATACAAAAGGTATTTATTAGTATACTACAAATCGTCTAACATGGCAATGTCTCTTGAATATATACAATTATTTTTACTTTCCCACTTGCGGATTTAGAGATAAAAGCACTCGCCATCTAGTGTAAGAAATCTAAAGTAATATTATAGCATTTGAAGTGGTTGAAAACTTGTCTCAATTTTTTGAAACAGTTAAATGATCTTTTTTAAGTCTTCAAAATGAAATGAATGTTTGCAACATCATTATAATTGAAAAATTAAATTGTCTAAAATAATCCAATTAATCGCAACATATTAAAATCATTTTAGATTATTATGTTTCCGATATTCGACCGTATTGTTGAGCATCTCTATCACGGTTTCTCTTTCTCTTTTACTTTAAAAAATTAATGAATAATAAATAATAATTAATAATAAATATTGTAAACATTTTCGAACCTTCAATAACTCTTGTAATAATAACATTTTTTAATTCAACGGAATACTTCAACGAAAAATACGAATCTAGTAAAAAAAAGTACCACAACTTGAAAATACAAGGTGTCTACAAGCGTTCGAAAGCCGTAAATGTATTTTAAATTTTATTCCAGCTCTACTTATGAGAATATGCTAATTTTGCAGCTTGTGCCCGAACATTTTTTCCATGTTGCTATCGTGAGGCATCTCATCAAATCTCCTTGTTCGGGCACAGCTGTACCGCAGCACTTCTGTTACTCATTTTTTCGCTTAGAGCTTTGGTAGCAGCAGCAGCAGTAACAGCAGCAAAAGCAGCATTATATATAAATATAAAGAAAGAGAAGAAAGAGGAAAGCAAAGACCCTTGTATATCGATGTTGCGTGTTGGAGAGCTCCTGCTGAGTGTGTAGCGGAGCCAATCACATAGGGGCGCCCCCCTCGCCCTGTATCGGCCACGCCTGCCAATACTCGTGATCCCTCGCCACAGTAGCCGAGGCATCGACCCTCGGTCCTTTTTATAACCACTATATTTTACCCGCCTCGAACTTGTTTTCCAAAATGGACGTGCGCAAATATATATACAGACACATCGCACCTAGCACAACTAACACACTTACCTGACTGATACGAGACCTATACGGTTTTTTGCCTCGACAAAAACCACTCGCTGACGTTTTCCCCGGAGATTAATTAACGCGCATCTTGAGAAGTAACAGATCAGCTACTATTCACAATTATCGCGTGTAAATTCCCTGGAGAAAAAAGCAGAAAACAGTACATAGGTACAGGGCGTGATATACCCTTGGTATTTTCACGCATGATACAAAAAATTCTCACACAAAATATAGTACTGAACAATAATTTAATTCAACAAAAATGGTTAAAGCAGGGTGATTATCTATTTTCAAATTTAAAAAATCTTTCAAAAATTAATTCATTGAAACTATGAAAAAATTAATTAAAAATTGAACAATGTACGTAGATAAAATTAAATTTTATTGATCATAATTATTTCAAAAATGTTGTCAAGTAATGATCAATCAAAATCTTTCATCTAAGTGATGAAAGAATAGTAACATAATAAGTGAGAATGAGGCAAAAGTTAAAATATCTGAATAAATTAAAAAATTTTGTATAATCAGTAAACCACAATCATACATTTACGTTTATTAGCCTTTTTAAACGATTCAAATTACAAAATTATTCTATTAAGCTATAAGCATTAAAAGATGATATGCAACAATCAATTACGCTCGATGCAAACAATATTCAGTCGATCAAAAAAAAATCAGTAATTTATCATAATTAATTTTTGATGCTAACAAGCCTTACGCACGTTTTAAATGCGCAAATGTGCTTACTAATCCTCGCGCAGGTCATTGTCGAATTTCACGATTCAACCCACGGTTGTGCTGAACTCAGAAGAAACGCCAGGCGTGATGTAGTTTTAATAGTTATACATGTATTTTACACTGGTCATGTTTGAGTTTTATATGGGTTATTATTTAGAATTAGGACAATTTTTTCCTTTTAAATTCGAATGAATATTACATAAATTAAATACTTTGTTGTTATTGAAATATAGTACATAGCTCAATAAGGTCAGGAGATTGATAATCACCCCAGTTACATATAGTTATTTTTTATCATAGAGTACGAGAAGTCGATTCAAGATTTTTCCGCGAGGTATGATAAAAATAATTTTTTATAGATATAATAACATAAAACAATATCAATTTTGTTGGTAATTGGTGATATTCTTAAGGGCTTATATACACCTTAAATTCAAAATTTTTTTTATTTAATTTTTGAACAGGATTTTTTCTCCCCTTTCCATTGCTTTTTTCGAAATTCCAAAATTTTGATTTTGCACTGAGATACAGCTGTTTCCGTGAGCCTTTTTCCTATACTTTACGTGTTAAATTTTTTCTTCTTTTGCGTTTTCTGGCGAGTAGTGTTTTTGGTCACCTGTCGTAATATTCAGATGGTATCGATTGAACTTTCTGCACCAGGGTCGCGTACACTTCTTCAGAACATGAATGGTTATGGCCACTACCACGGGTGAGACGATTGAGCTCATAGATCATTTTCAAAACGTACTTTTATGACTTAAATTTCGGCAAAAACGAAAAATGAAAAAAAATGTGTGTTTAACTGTTCATGCAGAGCAACCTGAGTGTTCGGTCGTCTTGCCCGTGGTAGTGGCCATAACCATTCATGTTCTGAAGAAGTGTACGCGACCCTGGTGCAGAAAGTTCAATCGATACCATCTGAATATTACGACAGGTGACCAAAAACACTACTCGCCAGAAAACGCAAAAGAAGAAAAAATTTAACACGTAAAGTATAGGAAAAAGGCTCACGGAAACAGCTGTATCTCAGGGCAAAATCAAAATTTTGGAATTTCGAAAAAAGCAATGGAAAGGGGAGAAAAAATCCTATTCAAAAATTGAATAAAAAAAATTTTGAATTTAAGGTGTATATAAGCCCTTAAACGATATGAAATATATGAAGTTACATAGAGAACTTACACAAGGTAATGTACAGAACAGTAATATTGAAACACAAGGCATTTAGAAAAAAATTTAGTACTGAATGTATTTGGATCTGATCTAAGCATCAAAACTGAAAAATGTTATGCCTGTCAGAGCTATCTATTAGAAGCTCTCCACTACACATGCTACATCTCGATTGCAAAGTAATCGAGAGTATGACGTCATGAACTGGCATTGGATCAACATTTTAATATTTTTTTGTTTAATTTAACTATTTATTTTTTGAAGATTCCTTGCCTACATTTTTAATTGTTAAAAATGGTGTGACAATTATACGATTGTAGTACTAATAAAAATTGTAATAAATGAATTTATGTATGATAATGCAGAAAAGTTTATTGTGAAATTAAATTTGAAATCGTTTAATTCGTATTTGGGATTACCAGAAATTTTACAATATCAATCTGTAACTGGATTTTTTAAAATTAATATTTGATTCTCAAGTTCTGCTTAATTTAATCTACATATTCAGGAAAAATAAAGTTTTTCAAGTACGACATGAATTATCCTTTGCTCAGAGAATAACCCATATAGTATTACATGCTTATTGTATATGATGAATATTGTACATTAGTATGTGTAATATACGAAGAATCTGAAAATTTTTTCCATCTGTCTGGTCGGACGAATTGCTAAAAATCACAATTGTCATCTCCATCTAACGTATGATGGCACGTTGCGTGATCTAGCGTGAGTGGAATACAAAAACATGAAAATAAGACAACTGAATGAGATTCTGGGACATCTTTTTAAATTCTTAAAAAAGTGTGGACAGTTATTACCTTTTTTTCATATTTCATGACTTGCATTTCTTTTTAATTTTTCTAATGATGAAGTTTCCAGTGGAAAAAAAAACGGAAATTGTGGCTAATGCATACATGATGAAACCAGCATAGTAAAAATTAATATTTTTAATAAAATGTATGCCATATTTGAGGCAAGAGAAAAATGTATTACTATGTATTATCGTAATTTTTAATCCACTAAATTGTAACTTTTCCCTTAACTTCATAATATTTAAACTTTTATTCGAAATAATTCATTAATTTTTACTAAATAGGTTTTACCAGGTTTAAATAAAAAAAACCAATTGTTCATGGGAAAAGATACATTAAAATAATATTTATATCCCCATTTAAGATCTTTTTATTGAATTTTATTTCATATTGATTGCAACAGTCATTTTCAGGACGTATTTGTACATTTGTTGGTATAAAGGTTCTCATCAGTGATTCCTACTACACATACTTGTAGTTCGATTTACCAGTGATGTTATTTTTGTTGTGTTATCATTCCAGCGTGATCGAGACGTCGCGAGTTCGTCGAGCTCGAAAATTCAACGAGAATGCGCACGATGCACACACATTACAGTACGTATTTATATGCGCTGTATAAGCGTACCGTAGTCTGCTGCGGGTGTAGTCGTATATGCGCGCGCATGTGTGTGTGTGTGTGTGTGTGTGTATGCGTACAGTGGCGAGAGAAGCACTCAGGCTGTCACAAAAGCATGCGCCACCCACCTTGTGGCTGAGGTAAATTCGCATCGTTAATCAAGCTCATTCGCCGTCGCCCGTGTCACTGCCGTCGCCAAGGAGAGACCTCAGCTTTTCAAGGTGGCTCTCTCAGCGAGATATGTGTTCGCCAAGCAGAATAGCAGCCGTGGCAGCAGCAGCAGCAGAAGTAACAGCGACCGAGTGCAGCCCAAGAGATAGAGAGTCAGCGAGTGTGGAAACGACGCCAGGCGAGCTGCCACAGGGGTCTACTGGTGCAGTTGGCGAAAGTAGCTCAGCGATCGGCACGATACATAATATACAATAGCATTTTGCTTCTCTGACCGCTCAGCTTAGAATTATTTCTACTGTTGCATATTTTTTCGATTAATATTTTCATTTATTTCACTTCGTACTACTTAAATATGTTGTCTTGTTTTTTTTTATAATATTTTTTCTATGTAGTAAATAAAATTATTTTTTTCCAGTTTTCACTTGCCAACGTCTCGAGATGCTCGAGCTTTATCGACACGATAACCCACAAAGCTGCAATAAATCGATCCTCATTAGGCCGGAGCATGGCATTATTGCATCTCTCACAAGTACAACTCATCAGCATTTGTTAAAGACGGCACACATATACATACAGCGAACCGTTGGCTCCTTTTTCATTGGCATGTAATGTGCAGAATACACACATCGAGCAAAAAAAAAGGAGCGAGAGTGAGAGAGAGAGATTGCACGGGGCAGCCGCTATGTGTGTGTATGGCGAGCTCCAACTGCTGCCGACGGCAAACCGATATTCGGTGACTCGGCGGTTTTCATCCGCATCATCCTTGTCGATCGACTGACTGACTGACACACACGTTGTGCGCGCTATTAAATATACATACAGCAATATGAGCATGTATGTAACGTATACAGCATAGCATAGTATGTATGTGTGTATGAGATGGTAAAGCAGCAGCAGCAGGACCATACGTGCGTGTGTGCGCGATTCCGAAGGCGAACGCGCGCGCGAGCCAACAAAGACCGCCGAGGATTGTGCCGGGAAAACGAGCACACGATCGCTCGGCCGAGGCGCGTTCCGAGCATGCTTCGGCTCCGACTTCGTGTGTGACTATACACACAGACGCACGCTTAAATACATGTATATACATGGACTGACGTTCTTCCTCGTATAGAGGCCGATTTTAATGGTAAGGAAACTTCTGTTAAATCAAAAGATTCTGTCCACGCGCGCCTCGTCTCGCAGGAAAATACCTCGGAGTCGTCATGATTTCAATGGACGCGCGCGCGCGTCCTTCTCGGGACCGATTCATTAATATAAACCAAGATTACACACGTCGAACGCGCCTGAAAAGCATCGTAGTTTTTGTTGCAGTCGCTGCAATAATCAAATCCGTTTCATTTTGTACGCGCGTTACATCGTCGAGCTGAGCGCCACAGCGGCTCTGCAGGACTTTTTGCCGAGCTCTCGATGCGGACGCACGACTACGGGATCGCAATACGTGCGACTTGGCTCTCGTGTGTGCGCAAAAACATGTAACGATCGGCTCGCACCACAATGTCGTCATCATCGCGTGGTAACTTGCGTAATCGCGATACATGCGAAACGCAAACAATCGTCCGTATTACATGCATAACTCGACAAATATTTTCTTACAAGATTTTGCATGGAGAGAAACATCGTACGGACTTCGTTTAATGTTACGAAGTGAAACTTCCCATCAGGCGTGTATGGGTGACAGGAGGAGTGTATAAACCAAATCAAAATATTACATTTGCAGCTGTCCGATGTACCTTGCGAGTTGCAACTCAAGCTAATGCAAATTAAAGCGCGATGTATGCACTCGGTACTGTCGACCTCTCTCAAAATTCTCCAATGCACTTTGCGCTAGGTTCCTATCTTTCTATCTCTCTCTGTCTTTTTCTCGCAGTAAAAAGCGCTCATATGTGCAGCAACAGTGTAATAATCTATTCAAAAGTGCGACAATGCAAATTTAACCAAAGATTATTTATCATGGCGCACACGCGTGCGTGGCAGGAACTTTTCTGAATCCGTTTGATGAGCTGTAAGCGATGCGTTCAAGGCGTACCGGGTTGAAAAAGCCCCGTAAAAAAAAAACGACAGCTCAACACAAGAGAATCTTTTTGCGAGCGAGCGAGCGTGCGCGCGACGCTCGTTAGTAGTGAGTTCTCATCTTTTTTTTTTGTTTCATTGGATACACGACTCTTTTCGGCAGCGGCGTTGACATTTGCGCGCCGACGAGGATAGATCTCTAGCAACGTATATATCTGTGCCGGCAAATCTTTTCTTTGCTCGCCGCGGACGAAACATGTCGTATACATCTGTATTCGATGGGAGCGTACGTATTTAGGTATGTACACACCATACACAGCACACATAAAAAGCCGCGCGCCAAATGCGTTTCCCGCGATTAGTGCGGCCGACGAAGCTATAGCTTATGAATAGATGTGAGGCGACCGACAACTAATTACTTATGAGTAAATATAATGCCGCACATGCCGACCGACGCGCGTTTTGTCGGCCTCTCGCCCGCGATTCCCGACCGATGCATCATTTCGGAACACACACGTATACACCATGTGAAATCAATCTCTCGTCAAGAATTACTCTCGCGTCCTAGCGATTTGTTTTGTAGGTTCTTTAACAAGTGCCGAAAATCAAGTGTAAAGGTATGAGTCGCGCGAGTACGTCGCTGCAAACGCCACCTCTCCGCTGAGCTAGTCGAGATGTATTTTTTGAAAATATTTTTCATATTACTACACGCCCGCACGTCGTTGCTATCATTCTTTCATTTTCTTTTTCTCGCGGAACCGACGCGGCAGCAGCGACGTATACGGCACCGCCCATATAAACAGCTCGTGAATTTCTATACGGGAGCATTTTCTGCGCGCTCCGCGCCCGACTGCATGCAATCTCGCTCCGCTTCTGCTCGAGCTACTACCAGCCAACCCACATCTCGAGAAAAGCATTTCTATATAGGAGCTGGCGTACACGCACAGAGACTCGCAGTAGACGAGCTCGCACACACACACACACACACACACACACACACACATATAATCTTGCGGAATCGTGGACGTCGTCGTCGCAGTGGTAAAAAAGACAGACCGAAGAAAAGAAATGAAAGCCTGTCAGTGAGCTGGGCCGTATTAAAAGCAAGGAGCGAGCTCGGGCTCGTCTGAAGGGTGGATGCGAAGAAAAGAGACTTCCCTTCTATATCCCACTCCCCATTCTTATACATTTTTTTACCTCGCATTCGCATACATTCTCCTCGGGAAAATTGTATAAATATATATACGTGTGTATTTGTACGTGAGCGTCTGTGTGAGCGTGTCTCAACGCGCGAATGTGTGTGTGGCTGTACGCGAGTGTATGTATGTTACGCTGCTATAGCTCGCAAGTGGCATCATTAATCATGACCCAAGAGTTTGACTGCTGCACACGCTCGCTAGCTCTCTCTCTCTCTCTCTCTGTCTTTCTGGTCGTTTCACAACGTTCCGTCGTTCCTTGCACGCCACTAGCTTCACCCTCACCCCCTACTTTTCTGCCGCGGCTGCTGCTGCTTCTGCCGCTTGGCTCGCACCGTGAAAAAAAAAGCAAGGCGAAAGAACTCGAAAGCTCCGATATAGGCTATATTTATGGGCACCTGGCTGTGCTTCGTTGGTCGTTTTGATATTATAACCCCAGCGTGAATGGGTCGATACCCACACAAACGAACAATTACCTCACGTATTCTGTTTTTACAACAATCGACATATTACATGTGATCGGTTACAAGCACATATGCTTCATACACCGAGAGTCCATGAGACGTGCTATAATATTGTAAAGAGATTGGGCCGACCATTACCATTGTGTAACCACGTTAAAGATCCTAAGGAAAGTTCAATACCGACGTCTAACCCATCATATCCTAAAAAAAAAATGATGGATTTTGCCTAACACTTTTCGACGAATCTAATTTTTGACGCAATGTTACAATGTCTCGAGATATTGAACAAGATGCGACCACACGCGTTTCATGTACTAGAAAATTGATGAGGTTTTTTAAGTCTTTGTTTCATTCATCGCGAGGAGACGCATATATTGCAGTAGAAAGGAAAAGATTTGAAATGTAATAATTAGACACGTTTCTGACCTAATTTGATTTTAATAAATCATAAAAAAATATTTTTGTAGACTTACCGTCACGTATATGACAGAATTAGTGTCGATTCAGACGGAGTAATGAAAGGTTGCCTCACGCTTCAAGCCGCTGATCAAAAAAATGTATATGTTGAATGTATGTAAAACAAGCAAGGTTTTATAATGTGTGGCCTGGTGGTTATATTCCAACTCATAAATCTAACAAATTTGTCTTTTTAAAAAATTCGTAATCCAATAATTTTTATTAATATACTTCAGATACTTTACGCGACGGCACCCATTTTCAATGAGACAAATTTAAAAAGTTAAACAAGCGATAAACGAAAGAATTAATCGCATCTTGTAATTAAAAGCTTCGGAGCTAAAAGTATAAACTTCTTTGAGAAAAATTACTGAAATTATACGTCTCAGCTTAAATAATGCATTTTACAACATTCCGCTACTAGGACCAACGCACTAAGCTGAATCCAGTGGCAGCAGTTGCAGCTCGTAATTATCCGCTAATTCCCTAGCAATTTGTAAGGCCTCTTGCACCGATCACAAATTACACATACACACATATTATACGTATATACAAGATGGAATGCCTGGAGTAATATGCGCGAATGAAAAAAAAAACTGCAGCAGGTATAACGCAGATTGCGCGCGTCAGTGCGTGCAATCTAGATTTTCATTAGTTTATATGTATACGTACCGTTGGCCGCGCGTGTGATATCCGGTCTCGTTGTAATTACCCTGGCGGCTGCGCGTCGGTGAGCATTAACCAAAATGATGACAGAACGACGCCTCTTGGTGGCCAGCCTATGACGTTCTTTTGAGATTTAAAACTCCTCATTTTCACCACTGTCCTCGCGTGGCCACTTTTTGATCAAAAACATTATGGAAATTTCGATACGTCAATTAATCAAACAGAAGCCTCAGATATTAATCGAAAACAAGTTTTAATAAGATGCACGCGATAGTGATTGAGGTCTAATAAAAATCGTATGCGTGTGTTTATGTTTTAACAGGAAGTCCGTATCAATATTGGCCTGCAGTTATCTTGGCAGGTGGCACAAAATCAAGTTTCTGCAGTTCTGCAGTTATTATGCGGTAAATCAATCTCGGGCTCTATAATTGATGACTTTGAGAATCTGTGCACGGAATTGTCATGCACTTATTTACTTTGATATCTAGAGTTATTTATTCAGCTCGATCAATCACATAAATCTAAAAGGAATTGTTTACATTTTGTAAACAAGCTAATAAGCATGTTTCCAGTCAATAAGCGTGGTATAGTTTACACTCAATGAAGGCCTAATTAGCACTCAAGACAATTGAAAATCGATGATCTTTCACTTACCTCAAAAAGTTACTCTACGCGATCAGCTACTCCACTTGGGTTTCAATTACTGATTTATGATTCGATGCGCGCGACACACAGTGTTACGAACCCGCTAACGTAATAATCCCTCAATGATTATACACTTTTTGGTGATCGATACTCACTCGCTCGAACCCACGAAAATTTGTCCCGTGAATTATAAATTGAACTGTTTTACTTTGGTCTGTCAAAATATTTGTATAGTTTGCGAATGCACATTTTTGATGCGATAATGGATTTGCTTTTAATAGCGTTGAGGCATTTTTTCAAGCAAAATTGCGAAAATTTACAGTATATATGCGCCTTTCGCTGAACGTTATAAATGATATTACCCCGTAAAGTAACAGTGAACGGTGATTGAGGTCCGACTGTTCTCATCCTATAGAAATCGAGAGAATATCAAGATTACAAGGTCGAATGAGAGAGCTTTGCGGTTCGGTATCAAAGAGGCAGCAGGTGGTCCGTAAAAGAAAAAAATGGCTCGCACAAGCCTCTTGCTACGAGATATTACTTATAGATCAAAGCTTTCTCACACACACACACACATACACTTAAAGATTTTACCTTATTGTTCCTGTAGTAAGTTCAGTTCTATGTGATGATACATAGGGCCTGATGTGTATCTTATACGATCTTCAATATGGCGTCGATTGGTCATTCAAATATTTATTGTTGTATGATATAATTTAATAACAATTCGATACGTTTCAGCTCAAACTAATTGTCTAACTTTTCGTATCGTTTGCATAAGAGATGCACGAAAAAAATAGTTGAACCTTAATAAAATTCATATTCGATGATAAAATACTTATAGAGCGGCGATACGAATAAGGTATAGATGATTGGCGGGGAGTCAATGTGTATTATATATCACTATCAATAAGTCAATATATTAAAGCTGTTTCATCAAGAAAAATGACTTGTTGTGCGTGTGTCTGTGCGCGCGCACGTCCGAGTAAAGGATAGCCGACGAAAGAAACACTTCAAGAGCCCCGCTCTCTCTTTTACGATAAATACAAGTATATGAACACAGACGCGCACCTATGTGTATACGTGTGTAGAAATGCGTAATTTTCTATACAAATGTATGTGTGCGTCTGCGTCAATGTTTATGTATATAAAAACACGTTATAGCATTCGCACAGCACGACCTTTCCTTCCAGTGTTTCGTCGTTTTTTTTTTGCCTTTAGTGCAAGAAACCTAGTTGGAATTCGAGACGGCATGAGAGTATAGAGCGCGAGCAGGCAGGCAATGGCAGTCAGTACCAGCAGCTCTGCACTAACGGCAGAGAGTAACCATCATTAATATTGCCCCGTCAGATCTACGCCGACCTCTACTCTCTTATAATCCGAGGTTCTAGCTTGAAATTCAAAAGTTACAATTACGCACGCCAGACCACGAAGCCCGAGTCGACTCCGACTGCACATTCGATTTTTCACTCGGAGATCTGTGTCGTGAGCAGCGCTCGTTTGCACACACACGTGCACATGTACACACGACTCGAGCGCACCCAAGCGCGTTCTAGTTTCAACCTTTTATTTTTATTATTATTTTTTTTTCATTTCGCTATAACATTAGGCCATTCGCGTATTATATACTTCGGTGACAAGCTAGGTCTGGGAAATGGTCGGATGCGTTGAATTTGCTTCCAATTGCATATTAAAGATGTACTTGTAGCCTTTGGTAAATAAGTAAAATGATTTTCATGATGTGCGGTTGACTTTCACTCAATCGATAGTACACGCATCTGTATTTATAATCAATAAAGATCCAAGTAACATTGTTCGTGATCTTCAATTTCACCGTTTAAAGAGGCCGAGAATTTACAGGCATAACTTACCGAACATTCTGATTGATATAAGCAATTTATCTCTGTAAAGCTAAGCGAGAAACGTGGCTAAGCAGCACCCTTTATCCCAATATGTAGCCAATAACAGGCTCGTGCAATGTTCGTCGCGCGCGACGATTATTTCGATAGCTTAGCATAATTTTATATTTCCAAGTATTTGCAGCAGAGCAGCCCTTCCTTGGGCCGATCGTGCTTTCGCATATATCCCTAATCTCATCTTTGCGTGCGCGCGCCAAACGGGGCTTCGTGACAGTGCAAACGACGAGACGTCAAAAAAGCGACGTGCCCGAAAGAGACGGGCCGCTGTTAAGGCTGCTCGCGTACTTTGTATATACATATATCTACGGTGTGATCGAGGAGAAGCCATCAGTCACCCCGGAGACTGCGCGAACCCGCGCGCAAGGCATCTTCTTTCGATCTAACTGTTAGCGCGACAAATTTCCTTTTCGCAGTTTCCGTCGCTGTGCCGCGATTAGCTAGACTGTATTGTAATTTACCTTATCCCTTTTAGTGCTTGTCTCGACACATCAGTTGAAAACTTTTTGAGTAGCCAATTTTCTTAACTTAAATATTGTGCCTCCAGCAAAACTGCTACTATAAAAATATTCGAGTAATTTTATTCTATCGAATAAGGTGAAACGTCTACAATTTTTTTTATAAAGTAAAACGAGCTCGTGAGCAGAAAATTTTCCATGGCAATCGATGATTGTTTTTTTCCCGATCTTTTTATTCCTCTATTCTCCAGCTGCGCAAGCACACAATAATAAGGTAAAGCTTTTTCGAGGGCATTTTTGTAAGAAAAACAACCTATTTCTGCAGACGGCAGCAGAGTTTTTCATCCGTGTATAGATCTCTTCAGAGAACACGACAGAGCCAGGCAAGAGACCAAAAGCAGCAGCAGAGTAGCCTGACCTTCCCCAATCATTTTTACCCTCTTATACCGGGCACTTTTTCCCTTGTCACGTAAATCATTAATCTTACAGTATTTTCTCTACACTTGAATGTGGATTTGGACGCCAAGGCGCAAAAACCTATTGGATCCACTGACTTAGGTAATATGCTTTATATTTTTATAAATTTTAAAAAAGATATTTTTTTTTCTCGATGAATTCTTATCAATTTCCCGCTGTCAATGCGAACATAAAATTATAGATCGTTTAACAAAACTGCGATTCACTCCAAGAAAAGTATCAATAAAATCTTTTTATTTGCATTTCATTATCTTAAAAAGATGTACTAGCGGAAAAGTTTTTAGATACTATTGGTTTACCTTCAGTTGATTTTTTTTTTAACAATATTAAAATTCACCTAAGTTTTATCATAACAATAAATAATCATATTTAATCATTATAAAATCTATAAGAAATTAGTGACTACAGTCTAAATCAAAGTCGGATCATCAAAGCATTGAATAATCGAAACTAAAGATGAATTTTAAAGGCTAAAATTTGGTATCAAATTGTCAAAACTTTTTAACGATGGTTTTTAAAATAGAGAGTGAATAAACGTATTAAATGTTGCCAAGTTTTTTAAATGTAATAACTCTAAGAAATCATTACAATAAAAACTAAAAAAGAATTTTTGCCCTCCAAATCCCTATAAGACTCTTAAAAAATTACTCGCGAGAAATCATGTTATACGAGTTTGTACATTTTTATTTTTACGCTAGTTTCTAAGTTTTATTCAAGAATGTTTACACAATAATTCAGGTACTTGAAACATGAAATTCGTCGATTCAATCTTTTTATATTCACAGTAATAAATTATTGATTTTATTCTGAAAAATGGTCCTAGTTCGTGCGCGCTCAAAGGTTTCCAACTGTGGCGCCATCTAGAATTATCTAGAGCTCGTAAAGATTCGATTATCATAAAATACTCTAAGTTTGCTTAGATATGGAAAAATGATTTAAAACGTTCAAAACTTAACTTTGAATTTTATTGTTTTTAAGAAAATAATTTATCACATTTAAGGATGATACTTGAAATTAAATTTTATCGATCGTAGATTTCTGCATTATCACTAACTAGCATGTTTTAAACATTTTGATAATTTGAGTATTTATCTCTACTTCTTAAGAATTCATTGAAACACGAACAAACGATACTTTCAGCTTATTCAATAAATATTAAAATATTAGAATTTCTGAACAAATTAATTTGTACTGTAAATTCATACTATTATTCTGAGTCAAGTTTATGGGTTTTTGTTTTCATCAAATACTTCATTAAACACTAGAGTTTGTTCGTATAATATCAACAAAAAGATGAACATTATCTTTGAAAAATCAACAAATGCATAATTGAATGTACAACAATGATAGGAATAGTAAAGTAAATAATTTTAATTTTTTGAAAAGTTATATTTTCATAATTTTATATGAATACAATTTATTACAATAACGAATAATTATTTTCTTGCGGGGTCGAGACCACGTTGCTTTGTATGCACCACACAAACCTCTCTAGAACCGAATTTGTCGCCTGATTTCAAACAAATTCGGATCTACAGGGTAGATGTAGAGCATTAACTGGGCCTTTTAAATTATTTTCAATTCTGCATCAAAATTTCTTAAAAATTTGTACAGATGAGCAGGGCGTCTTTGTCCAGTTTTATATAAGAGGCCCAGTACTGTGAATGATGAATCAATACTTTTTACGTCGGATATCCAAAGTTGATGCTATAAAAAAAATTTATTCATTATCGATATTTTTTCTTTTTCGGTAAAAATTTCATGTATAACATGTTAGTAAAATTCGTTTGATGAGTAAAACAAATTTAAATACAAATTAAGCCACAGGACAAACAAACAAAGCGCCGTCAGAGCGCCGAAGCTCCAACATGTAACGTGACTGCAAATTTTTCTCGAAGCCGCATAGTCATTGAAAGGAATCGACTTTGGAGCATGAATTTAATGCAAAGTCATTTTAGATTTCACGTGCAAATGCGTGTGTATGCTGAAGTCCTGGACATGTGCTGTATTATATACCTAAGAGACATGCGGAGCCTTTTCATGTTAAAGCAACATACTTTTTGCTAATTCCCAACTATCGGAGGCTCTCGATTCGAATACAATAACACATTGAGGGGGTCTTATCAAGAAAATGATCTTTTGAATCTCTACGAAACGTACATAATATCAATACATGATTCAAAATTTAAATTTAAATTCGTTTAAAAACTTGTCTACAGATCACATTTTCATATCTTATGCAGTTCCATGAAATAAAATAACGTTACAGATCAATTTTCATATATGACCAAAAAATTCTTCTATCTTTTCAATTTTCTCATCATATTGTAAATATTTCAATCATATTTTACAATGTGAAACATGTAATTCTCGCTATTGACAAAATGAATCAGTTACAATTTACTAGAAATTCTTTCAAACTTTAAAATGTTGCAGCAAAGAGATTGTATCGAAAGTATTGCATAAGGGCGAATATTTAAAGAAGCAAGAAAAAAAGCAAATCATTTAATACTTTTTAAATTACTCTATTACCAAATAACCTCGTCGATTCATTTAAGATCTCACAGGACCAGAACTTCATTCCGTGGGTAAAGTGGAACGTAACATCGATTGCCGTTTGCGAAATATCCAAATTTTTGCATCATGCATATATAAGGCATTAAAGTTGGACATTGAAGTACTCATTTATCGATACATCTGAAATAAAAAAAAAATTAATAAATACCAATACAAAAAACGAACGATCAATTACAATGACGTCTGTTGTACTAACCGCGAATGGAAAGCTTCATTAAATTACAAGTTGCACATACACCGTGTCTTGCCATTATGTTATGCTCGTGTATGTGCAGAGTGGAATAGGAGAAAGTTTCATCATTGATTGCCGATGCAACACTCGAAGTTTTCAACATTTTTTTCTATTTACAAACTAACTTCGACCTGCGAGCCACCTCGTGACACCTCATAATAATGACGAACAAAAGATGGGAAAAAAGGCTCATACAGTGGCAGTGATTGCTTTACACCTGTGCATCGTCGATATTGATTGATAGGTTGTTTATACACACAGCCACAAATACGCTTGGGTTTGTGTATGTGTGTTTGCGTGTACGCCACTACACATGCAAGTGAGAGTGGAGATTATGAGCGAAGAACCACCTGAGTGCCGTTAACGGGTCGACGATGACGTTGCTCATCTGTTCTCGAGCGCGCGACTATCAAGGTTCTCTCGACGCCTCTTTTTATTCATTTTCACAATTGGCGCCGCAGATGCCCGTGCAATAATCTTCTCTCTACGTGTGTCATGAAGAGATGCTTAGATTTTGAACATTGTCTGCGCCAATTATTTTTACTTGGACGCTGATGTGTGGCGGAGCCCTCGATAATAGGTAGAGTACCTAAAAATAATAAAATTTGTTGTTATTTATTTTTGACATAACATGATTAATTTGCGTTAGAGTATTATTTATGTTTTTAATAAGGTCAACTAAAAATAATCCATCATATTTGAGATTAAATTAATTTTCAAGGTGTAAAGATTATTAATCAAAGATTAATCAAAGTTTTTAATAGTAGGAAGACAAGTGTTGCATTGTTTTACATAATAGTGTCTATAAAAATATGTAAGAACACTCAAGAACAAATGATTAAGACAAGTGTTGAGATTTTGAGCCGCGTAATAAGCCTTAAGAAGATTACACACCTTCCTATTTACTTTGAAAACAAACGCTACCGTGCCGATCAATCAAAAGAAAAAATAGTGCCGTATCAGCTGTCTACTTAACGTCCACTCAAAACCAATCAGATGAGGTTGTACGCGCTCTTCCGAAGCACGCGGAGTATCAGTTTCTTTGAGCGCTGACAAAAATTGAGAAATAACACCCACTAATCCGACATGAATACAGGTAACTGCCATACCGGCCGCAAAGATCCACGCACGCGTGTGTGTCATATGAATGAGGCTTGAAAGACGTCGAGCCATGAGTCGGCATCTTATAATCCGGCGTGTTAAGTAAATATTGACTTTACCAGTTGAGTGAACATTTTCACGCCTCGCTCGGATACATTTTCTCATATTTCTGTGGCTGTCGATGGCTCGCTGAAGTTTTACAAGATGATCTGTCAATCATGTCATATTAATGAGAGGATTAAATCGTTCGATCTAAAAGAAAGAAAGAAAAGTTGTCAATAGTACGTAATGTATTGTTATATGGAAACCGCGGATGAACTTTTTATATATTATACCCAAGTCCGTCGGACACGCGCCTGTGACAATGACAGCGTTATACGTTATGAGTTAGTCCCAGCGGAAATTCATTGGCCTTGTTCGTTTGGTCGTCTGTGCATACTACATAGTCCAAATATGCATGTATGTGTGTGTGTGTGTGAGTGTGGCGGCCGCGAGCACGCGCGCGTGTACATGCACGGTTTACATGCATGGAGTCGCGAGCCGCGCGCGCTGACGCGTTATTTTCTCTCCCAGGGGATGATAATACGCAGCTAGCAACAGAGCGAGCAAAACGTATTAAAGGGGTGAAGTCGTGGTGACGACTATGGCGACGACGACGACGACGACGACGACGACGACGACGACGATCGGCAAATGGGAGAGAGGACTGGAGTTGTTGTCGCTCTCTATATCGACCGGCCGCCCCGAGCCGTCCACCCCTACGACGACAATGTCGGTATATACTACGACGACGCCATGATTTCGAGGGACGCGTTGTTGCTACGTCGTTCTCTGCTTATACTGTGTTGCTACTGCCGCTGTTGCTGCTGCTACTGCTGTTACTGCAGTCCTGCTATGTCCCTGCGATTGTTCTGTATACGTATGTGTGTGTGTGTGTGTGTGTTTGTGTTTGTACAAAACAGAGACACATATACATACGCATTGTTGGAGTTTACACGACTTGCTCGATTGGTTGGTGATAGTAATGTTCGAATATCATCGGGTGGAATTTTCACTCAGCCAAATAGTACACGTCTCTTTACCAAGGGAGAATGCGCATTTTTGTCGTTCAGCTCCAATCTTGATGATACATGAATGTCATGTCATTCCTGAACACGGAAAAAAAGGATATCATTCTGCTTACGTTTAATGAATTGCGAAAGATATTTTCGAGGTATTAGAAGTTTTAATGAAACAGATTATTTACCTCGATAATTTTCTTTTCGTGTTACAGCTCATTTTACTTTCACGCGTCTCTTTATCATGGGACTCCATATTCAACCCACGATTTTCAAGATATCTGCAAACAAAAACAATAATTATATTACTTGGTAAAAATTATTATATTTTAAAAACATTTTAATGGAAGAGATTTAACCCCAATTGTGTAATGTAAACCCCAATTTTTTCAAAGATTAATTCAGAAGTTTTTCTTTCAAAATGTTTAATAGAATGTATCTTTTGATCACATAGGTAATAGAACATAAGTAGCTGTTATAGCTACATGGGCAATGTTCCATTCTTTTTTATAGTCACTTAGTCGCGTAGCACATGTTATGTACGGCACTCAACTAGTGTAAATGACTTGTGAACGTTTGCCAATTGACATTATGTATATGTCTACGTGATTTACTCATACATTCAGCAGCATTGAACAATTTTTTTCTTTTTTTTTTCGGTTTTCAGCTGCAGCTTTCATTCTCATTTTTTGTTCTTGTTTTTTTTTCTAATTAAAGTAGGAGATCCATCTTGATTGTGTATTCAAATGAGTTATTGATTTAGGAGATCTTTACAGGTTCAAACAATACGAAGATTCTTTAAATTTATATCTGCGATCTCAAAGAAGAAGCGAACATTTCCAAAAAACAGATTTACTCGTATTAGTTCGTCGTAGCGTACCTCGGCAGCCTACAGTTCAATAGACCAGTCAATGGTAGACCATCGACTGAAAAAAAGTCAACCGGCTACTCTCGATGGTTACGCGCCAGGCCAGTTATGCGTAAACGGCGCGCGAGCTCAAAAAAGTGCCCACTGTCCAGAATCAAACGTCGAGTCCGTTCATATATATAACGTGCATATATATACACGCACACACGTAGGTAGACGAGTACGTAGAGCACAAAGGGGGAACTTGAGAGTTGAGACGGTTCGTGGGCCGAGCTCGTGCGTTCGCGCGACGAATAAACCAATAAGCGTAGCAACCATCTGCTCGCCATCCGGCATACATTTTCTATCTTTCTCTCTCGCTCTCGTGTTCTCGTTCTTTTGCTTTGCAGGCCGCCCCTCGTTCTTTTATATATGCGTATTATATATAACGCGGCACAGGCTTCAATGTACTCTAGCAGCGGTAGCAGCATGTATAATATGTTATTGCACACTGTACGAGGCTCCCCATCATATATGGCCTTTATGGATCTTTCGCTTGCTTTAAAATAAAACTTGCCCAACAATATTAGCTAATACTGTCATTTTTATTCTCTTATTTTCTTCTTACGCGTGAATTATCCCTTCAATATTCCTTTTTCATATTATTGTAACAGTTAAAAGTGTTTGGTATCAGTACTAATGATTGTGATGTTTTCAAAGCCAGAAATTAATGTTATTTTATCTACACGCGAAAGAATAATAGACACGAAAAGAATTATTGTGTCAAGATGGGAAATCTTGGATCATTCCCAAACGTTATCCAGCCGTGCACAACATAAAAATGAATCTTCCTGGGGCTATTAAAATATTTATCTCCATTGATTGTCTTCCACCGAAGACATCCGCAAATAAATCACTTTTTGCAACGTGCATGTTTGTATAAATTTCGTTTGGTTGCCATGGTCAGAATTGAAAATACTTCATTTTTATCAAAAGGCTATCGTGCACAACCTACGTGTATCGAGCATATCAATTTGTGCGCGCAATATCAATTGTGGTGGTGCATATAAAGTGGCGCATGCAGAGCCAGAGATCGATTGTAAGGCCGAGGAATATGAGAAAGATCGGCGTGGGTTTTTGATAATATATATTTGTATGCAGCAAGTATGAGAGTAAAAGAGAGATAAAGAGAGAAAGAGAAAGAGAGGGAGAAAAAGACGATAAATTAGAATTCAATTTCCGTTTTGATATAGACTGTTAAGTGTACTAAATCGTCGCTCGCTCTCTGTTTGTTTATGCATGCTATACATGATGATTGTGCGAGGAAGCACGCATCGATCACCTTTTCAAAACTTCGTCTCGTCATTCTGTGCTCGTTCAAGCATCAATGAATTCGACATCGATTAACCGCTCCCAACATATAATACGTATCAACTCGGTGTGCATTTATAATTTGGTTGCATGTTAGCATGCGTAAAGCTAATTTGCGGATGTCGTTCAATAATCGTCATTTATTTTTGCATTAAGACTATTTTTAAAGACTCGAATTTAAATTGCTTTATATATCTGTTTGAACAAATATTATCTTACAAATCTTTTTGGTTTATGCAAACAAATTGTTTTATTTTAGCGAGAGCTTGAAAAAATACAGTGTTAGTTTCTGGATGGATATTAAATAATTTTATCGATGTCAATCAAAGCGATATAAGATTTTCACGTTATCATTTATTTTTATAAATACTTTTTAACTGAATTGAAAGTAAAAATTACGCTCAAAATCACTGCTTATTGACTGTTCAGCAGCTCCTTGCCCGAGTGGAAGACAAAAACTGAACTTTTTGTCAGTAAAGACAGCGACAAGAGCTCGACGCCAGCAGGTTTTTTTAGGGAATTGAACGAGCAGAAGGTCTCTATCTCTCTCTATCTCACTGCCTTCAAAACATTATTTTGTCGGGAACGCGAGTGAAGAGTGAAGGGACTCTACTAAGCTTGCTCTCCTTTTTACTCTCTCTTATTCTCTCTCTCTCTCTCTCTCTCTCTTGCCTCCTCTATCCCGCTTAATATCGAACTCTTTCTTTTTCTGTATCTTCTGCTCCTAGTCTGGTTTTTGGCTCCATAAATTATACACGTATCTATAGACAACTATTGAACTCGCATAATCGACATAGCAATCGTGCCTTTACGAGCTGTATTCCCCTCAGCCTCGGTGTATATCCCAAAGATGAAAATTTGAAATAGCTCTGCGCATTGGCAGCGGATCGATGCTCGGGCCGCTCGCTATTATACATCGCGTCGTGTACAATTATCGAGCGCGTTCGCTCGGAGCTAGTTAGGTATGCGCTCGAAGTATCGTTCGGTTTTAAGAGCCGAAAAAAGTCGAGCTTGGAATTTTCTAATTACAATTGCCGTGATATCGTAGCGTGTAATCATGGGACGAGAGGCGCTGCCGCTGCACAACGAGTTAGCTCGGCTTGCGCATGCTTCCGAAAGCCCCGGTGTGTCTGGTACTGGTTATGTACATATATATCTATACACCTTTCCCTGACCCCTCTTCGCGCTAACTTATATTATGTATGTATATAGTGTCTCGGTATATGCTATAGAATTGGAGCCACCCCTGAATCTCATCTCTTTCGGCTTTTGAAACTCGTGCCACTGCAGCCATTGCGAAATCCGTAGCACTTTTGCTCTATGGGAAATTATTATTTGAAAAGTTTCCGTGTTGCATATTATCCCTATAAACAGTGTGTTGGCTAAAGTTTGGATTGTATACGATTTTTTTCGTCGTGAATTTAGTTTTCATTATACTTTGTAAATTTGAAACAGTAATTAAAACTCACCCATTCGCTGGTTTTCAAACGAATTACGGGTTTTTAAATAGTAAATTATTTTAAAAAACGGTGGTGTTAAAACTTTAATACGGATAAATCTACTTAAACTACACGACAATATTAATATGAACTTGCAAGAAGATTTAAGATCTCATCAGCTTTAAAAACGATTCATGAATCATTTTATAATACTTGTTTTTACCGTATTAAGAATTGTTTTACTGCGTGAATTATCAATAGATGAAACAAAATATATTCCATCAACAATACATTATTTTATTTACTAAAATAATTTATTTCTTTAAATAAGAAGTCAATTTTGGACATGAAAACTAGGATAATATACGATTTGAAAAAATAAAATAATAAAAATCAATAAATCAAATTTCAACTGAATAGAATCATAACGACTTCTAAGTTACATCTCCTGTTGCGCCATCTTCATACTTTGCACAGCAACACGTTTATTTTATTTCGCGTTTATCGGAAACATTCTTACAGCGAGCTTTAATCATTTTCTTGTTGATTTGATACTAACATTGATTTTAAATTCTCAAGAAAAAAAAAATTAAAATTAATTTCCCAGGAAAAAAGAAAATTCATATATTACGCGGAGCTTAATTACAGCTACAAAGTATGACAAAATTTTAATACTCACTTGTTATGTGTCGAGCCAGGGCAAAAAATTTGAATTCGCGGCGTTGATCAGCCTGCTCCGGAGTAGGTTTTTCTCAGCCGCGGTGGAGTCCGCGTATAAGCTACTGGCAGCTCGCAGTGTCATGCACGATTCATTCAACGGGTGTCCTCGAGTCTCTCAGCGACCCCGAAAATCCGGGCAGTCTCATATCTATATAGTCGAGAGGTACCTCGTCGGTGGCTGGCTGGTAATACAGGTGTCGTAGTTGTGCACGGCTGCATCACGCGCGCATGCGAGCGGTGCTTGGGCGTCGCCATTCCGGGGGTCGCCGCCACCGCCGCCGCCACTGCACAACTGCTCTATACAGCTTCGCCGATGATAGACACGAGTCTCCGCCTATGCAATGTACACACGTATATATACATATTTACCCGAGTGCGCCGTTCGGGCCGCAATTTAATTTGCAACAACAACGACGACGACGACTAACGCGACGACGAAAAAAAGAGGCACGAAATAAAAAATCCTCGACTCGACGACTTGCCGTATAATCGCATTTGTGTATAACGATGTTCACAGCAACGCGACGCTTTGTAGACTGAGCTGCTTTCAATGTAATATAGCTGCGCGCACATCCCGGGACCAAACCATACCAAGCCAAGGCTGCTCTATAGGAGCTAACACATAACGCGCCGGTGTAAACTGCCATTAACATAAATTATCATTGGTGACAGTTTCTACTACTGCCTCTGCTCGTGCTCTTGCTCTTTTCTCTCTGGCTCTCTTTCTCTTTTTGTGCGCGTAGCGGCAGGGCAGAGAGAGCGAATGAGAGAGAGAGAGAGAGAGAGAGAGAGAGAGAGTAAAAAAAATTCTCGGTATTAAACATGTGTGTACGCTTATAATAGAGCTGCAAATTCCGAAATCGCGCAGTGATATAAATATTTAATAAATGTATATGAATATGTGCATACGTATGTGTTTCATTACAGAGTCTGTCGTGTGTATGTTAAAACGAAAGGAACTCGAGTAAGCGCGCTTCTTTTTTTTTTCTTTCTCAAGCGATATTTATTTTTCAGCTAAGCTATTAAACCTTAATTATGTTTCTAATTGGAGTATGGAGTTATAAAAATAGATATATTTAAAAAATCAATCCAGATCTTTTTTTCAGGTTTTCATGATCTTTTAATTATTTATCGGTAATATATTGTAAATAATCAAGAGTTGTTTTAATTATTGTCTTTTAATTCTTGACAAATGTGTAATGAATAAAAAATAAAAATTGGCAACCATTTTTACCAGATACTATAAATTGTAATTGAGTGAAAGCAATTTGTTCAACCCCCGAGTGTTATAAAAAATTTAGACTCTGACAATTTATTCTTTATAAGGCAATAAAACTGTTATGAGGATGTTGGCTGTTTTATACATTAAACGGTAGTTACGGCTTTTAGCGTGCGATGATGAGTTAAAATGTAGCTTAAATGAAATTTCAGACACTCATTTGTTTCGTAGCCCAAGCTTCTAGGATTTGCTCTATTCACTTTTAATTAAGAACATAATTTTCATGGAAAATACGTTTATTTCATTTTTATTTGATTGTTATTGTCGAATTTGTAATGTGATTTTAAACTGCATTGATATAAATTCTGTAAATACCATACCCATGACACAAACATGTGAAGAAGTCTAGAATTAATTATACTTTTGATGTTTATCAATATATTTTTTTGAAAAATTGTTGTTTGATATCACTTTTGAAATTGAAATAAAATAGCAACGACGTTCGAAAAAAAATGAATACATATCGTTACTTGCAAAATAGATTGGCATTCTTCTAATTGATGCAGATAACTTTCAGCTTATAAATAGTAACATTATTAGATTAAATCATTTGAGCTGAATAATTTATATCTCTTATCAACATGTCATTTCTATGAAGTTTCTAAAAAACTTGCTCGATTAGAGAAACAATCATCTATGGTAACTGATTTTTTATCGACAGTCGATTGTAGCAAAAAGATCAATAAAATTATTGTTGGCTCAAAGAGTTAAATAAGATTTTTTGATTTCATTATAATTTATATTTAAATATGAATTGTGTAAATGAAGAATTTACGAAGCTCAAACGAGTTTTAACTTATTTTTTAATAAATATATTTGTCTTATAACTAATTACGCATCAGAAGGTAAATATGATGTTTTACCATTGTTGATAATATTTTTCAAACTTATAATTAAGTAAGAATAATTTGATAATAAAAATAATTTAATTATTTAAACTTATTAATATCAAAATTAATGAAACTAATTAATTATAAAAAAAGTCGTGATATTATTTACATCCTATGATAACATCAAACCTACTTCATCGTCAGAGTCTCAACTTAACTTGAGAAATTTAAATGTAGAGGGCGCGAACATTGGATATTAAAGATCATTGGTGTTCAGCAGCGTTATGGCAATGTATACCAACTATGATGCCAATAAAAACTTACTAAACTGAAACTGATCGTTGGTGTTTATTTCTTGAAAGATTTTTCTAGTATGTTAACTTTTACCATAAGTTTTTCTCAGCTTCCATTTTGACAGACTGAATGATTCATGGGGTCCACGATCTAAATGTACTGATAGTTCTCTAAAATAATAAAAATATTGCATAAGTTGATTATTAAATGATTTCAAAAAAGAATCATGTAAATATATTTATTTAGATTTTATAATATCTAATAAAGTTGTATTGCTTCCTAGCAGATGCTTTATAAGATAGGTTCAAATACAATTTTTGAACCAACGTGTGTTGGAATGATTTTATTCGCATACTTGTAAACTATATCAATTACTGATAAATATTTGCGAGTTTCTGTGTTTGTTACGAGTGGAGATTATATTCTTGAGATTGAGGTGTTACATCGTGGCAAAATATATTGCATTTATTGTCTATTATGATAAAAATGAATCCTCCAGGACATACATATCAGTTCATTCTCAGGAATGTAGTAGTTTTAGGTAATATGTGATATATAACACATTTATCTGGAGTTTTAATTGAACTTCAATTGTACACTCACAATACAATAAGTTCAAAGTACTTACTGCAAAGAAGTGTTGAAATATTTTTTAACCGTTACCAATTAGATCAAACTAGACCTCATTAATTATTTCAATGCCTTTTTTTATTATGACTATCATAATCATTATAGATAGCCCAACATTTTTTTACAAATTAGTTCATGAAAATCACTGTAATGTTTATTTATCTATTTATATTTAATACGTTTCTGGGAAGGGTTTTTTATGAACCTTGTTGTCTAGTGTACAGCTATACTATTGACTTCATTGAGGTTGACGTCAAAAGCTACAAGACTTCTATATAGTAAGATTGTTTGCTGTCAAATCGAATTTCTCACCTCTTATTTACCTTCTTCGCCTTTTTCTTTTTTAGCTTTATCATGGATATATTTTTTCCCTCCCACAGCTTAAAGGCGTAGTACTTTTTCATAATATGAAAATTATTTAGTTTTTCTTATTCTTTTAGCCTAGTTATCCATTAAAAGTTATTGTATTTCGATAATTGAAGCAAAGCCTGTTGCTCCGATTGCTAGAGCGATTTCCTTTTGAAAGTTCTTGTAACCGTTGCAAGCATGGTGTTTGACTTCGACACATTCACATCCGTTAAGAAGTTTATAGATTTATAGTTACTCAAATTTCTTGAATATGTGCATGTTTAAGAAAGTATGTGTGTATGTGTCAAGTCTTTTTATACATGTGTATCTAATGTTATGAGAAAAAAAGAATTCCCCAAAAGAGCGATTTTTTTAAACAGTACTTATGCTTCTATATTCAAAATTGACTTTACTGCCTTCATAGACAAATAGGATCAAATTCAATAATAAATATATAAATAAATGAATTCAACATTTTCAAGACATATAAATTAATCGTCCACACTGATTTGTATTAATCAATTAAATGTACCAATTAAATGTCTTGAATATGTCTTAACTTCAGAGCATTCCTGCTTGTGATTATCATGCACCCATCTTTTTTTTTACGTTTCTTTGTTTTTGATTGTTACAGACTTTCATTACTTGATTATTAATAAGTTTTTAAGCCACTGTTTCGCCGATTGTTTAAGAGTTATTGTTTTTTAAAGTAATTTCATAGGTTTTTCAATCTCAAATTTTAAGATTGAAAATGACTATTGTTTGTAAACAAAATCTCAATGATGTGAGAATTTAGTTCATTCGTTTTTGTAGCTCTATTTGCAAATTTTTATTCATTTTTTTAATATTTGAATTATTACATTCCATTTGAATTATTCATGAGCTTTTTTAAAGTTTGATGAAATTCGATGAATCTGAAGGTTGAACATTTATCACATTTTTTATTATTGTTAATACGTAACGAAAAAATAAAAAAAAGTTCATTCATAAAAAATGTATGTTAAAGAATAGTACAGTAATTATCAATTTTTAAAAACGATCCTCATTATTTTATAATTGAAAAAATTAGAAGTGATTATGTACGATCGTGTGCTAATTTTTTATGAATGAAAATATACTATTTTACAACCATTTACTCTCTCAAGCTGACACAATTTTTTTGTATCGATTACAGCACTTATGCTAACGGTACATAAAAAATGCATATGTCTAAAGTATTTTGCTTTTTTCAGCGTTGAAAGTTACACAAAAATTAAGTAGGGCTCGATACATTAATAAAACATCAGTTCATCTTGGTTCTCTCTTCTCCTCTTTCTCCTGAGTAGAGCAGCAGTTTTCGACGGATGCAGTGCAAGACGATGTATCGATGTAGTGTTTATATTATCTTCTTCGAAGTCGACATGTGAATTGGACAGATTTGTTATTCAAACTCCGTACATAAAAGTGCTTGATCGTGCGCTTATACATATACTTTTTCTTTCCTATCTTTCTTTCTTTTCTGATGTAGCTTTAAGGTTTTGCCGTTGCGGTCTTGCTTTTGAGATTGACGGACACTTGCACATTGATGTACGGGGTACAACCCTTCAAGACGGCATTCATTCACAAAGCTTCTCGCTTCTTTTTGCTTTGCTCCATTCTCATAAGCATATTTCGTTGCGTACGCATAAGAAAATGCAAAAACTGTTCTCTTTGGGTACTGTCGCATAAAATTCTGCACTTTGTGTAACTCTTTATGTTGAGAAGAGTCTAATTTCAATTACATCAAACCCAGCATAAACTCATGATCTTAAAGAAAGATAACACAATTTTTACCAAGTCAAACAGGGAAGATTGCTTCACTAAACCCTAGTAAAATAAGTTGGGTAATTGATGTTCGCACTTCAAGACCGAAGTCGACGTATATACCCAGGCAAGACTGTGTGACGGCACGTCGTAGACGTTTCATTGCGAGAGCGACTCAAAGCGTCAACGTCACCTACAAATACCTTTATATCGACAAGTCTGTACATGGACATTCTTCGTGCGCACTCGACAAAACACGCGCAAGGGAAAGAGAGCTTGAGAGGATGTATATACCACCAAAAGCCGCTAGGCAAATAAGTTTTTGGGCGAAGAGAGCTCGACTGACTACGCTTAGAGAGTGAGGCACACTTACACACACACGCGCATAACACGCGGGTGGCGCGTCTATGCACCCTCGTGCACAGAAGTGTATCCAGACCTTGACTTTTCATTAATCACTGGTAGCTGCATGAGCCAAAAGTATCAACGACTTACTGACTGGAATCGAATGAAAGCTATTGAAGAGTTTGGCTCTCTGCTGGTTTTCAGGCAACGTATAAGCTTGTACCCATCAGGGTTATTTTATTGCTCCCTCATTGAGGAAGCTCTGTGATGGGTCTGAAATTGAATTTTTTTTTTCATTTTTGTTCCTCGGATATCTCGACTAAATATTCATAAACGAAGCTAAATTTTGTAACTGATATCTGTTTGTACGTGGAACGAGTTTTCTAGAAACGAAGTTATTGAAGTACAATAGTAGTACTATTCTTCAGTATAGTACTACTATTCTCAGCTCTACCAACACAGGTGGGGATATCCACGAAAAATTATAACAGATTCTACATAGTTCACAGGTAATGACTGACAAGATGTCTGTGCTGTTCGGATGTGCAACATTGGACAACACCAATATATCGACAACAATCTAATCTCAGCGTAAAATAGGATTACGATCGCATCTTAGCTAAACGAAACATAAAAATTGGGATCGATTGATCCCCACGGTTCTTTTTCAATTACACAAATGAACAAATGCAGCAACTGGTGTGACTCCGGGGTATGGTATATATAGTATGGTATAATTTGGCTACTCCTGGCGAATTGCGTTACATGCGTCCGAGTGAATTGTCCTTTGTGTCTGTTGATACTCGACAAGAAAATATAAAATCTTCGCAGGAAAGTTAACAGCAGAAGTATTAAAGAATTACAACTGCCTCTGGTCAAATTTCTCTTGGAGATCTAGTGTACATTCGTTCTCATCTACAAAAACCAATACAAGGAAAAATTTCTATGGGGGTTTTGCCAAGCCGTGGCAGAGGCCGTATGAAATATTAAAGAATATCACGAATGAAGTTTATTTGGTCAAGATTGAATGTTGCTTTTAGAAGATTCATTTGTCCGATATAAAAAATTGTTATGCGCGTTCATTCATTTATTGCTCTATTGTTGTTTTTGTTGCTATTGCTTACTCATAGAGGAAGCTTTGTAAGGGGCTCCATTTCGGCTTTCGTATATAATCATCGTATGGTATATTTAATGGTATTTCTATATACTAAATTGAATTTCTGACACATGTTTTTTTATACTCCACCCCATTTGGACACTCACCGGTAACCGCCGCTAGGCATTGCTTCGGTGAGGCCGAGGTTAGTTGAGCATTTCAGCTACTTCTATGTTAGTCGTTTCCATACATCCCCCATCTGTTGCATAGTGATATGCGACGATTAGGAGTTCGGGGACTCATCTTTTTCTACTTGGTGAATCTTCAATCCTGTGTGATGCTATCTCTCGATTGTCGTATCCCACTTCTAGAGCCGTAGTTTCCCACTGCGTGATCACACTTTTGCTGTCGTCTTCCGGCGCTACACTCCGAGTCCCGGTGAGTTTTCACATACAGGCAAACCCCGGTATTCGCGGTTTGTCAATTTATTTTTTTAATGATGTGAGTTGAGTTCGCTCGAGAGGACTCGCGAGATGATGCGCGGCCGCGGCGCTATCGTGAATTTCGTGGAGTACTCTTGCCCCGCTCCAGTGAAGCTTATTACCCCATTTGAGGTGTCTTCTTAAAATTCAATTATTTAATGAAATTTTTCGTTTAAAAATATTTTAAATATTGCGCGTTAAAGGTGAAGACATGACTTATCTTATAAAAAAAACGACAACATAAAAAGCATTATTTGAAATGGTACAGAAGGATGAAATAAGAAAATTTCGTAATATTTGTAACACATTTTTGTTTCGAGTAAAAAATAATGAAGAAAACGTTTTTTCGCGTTCTTTTTTCATGCAGTCTATAGAAGAAAGTATACTTGAATAAATAGTACGTGAAACAAAAATTTTTAAAAAAAATTATTTCATTGAAAAAAACAAGAACTAGTATTGCCCCGCTCATAACACTTGATCTGCTTTCCCCTACACGGAAAAACTTTTGACCATGTTTCAGACTCGAATACATAGAGATACATTCACGCTCTGAGTCGAGCACAATTCATGCTCAGTCCCGAGCGCGAAACGCCCTCGAGTTCTGTCGAGTGCGTATTATGACCGACGCTGAGCAGGATATTACCCTTAACTCAATCTGGAAAGATATTCGCGCTCGAAGTCGATCACAGTTCATGCTCAGACCCGAGCACGAAATGCTCTCGGGTTCTGCCGATGCGAGCGAATTAATCCTGAATCATGAATTTGAAAGATTAATGTGTCTATATACGTAACGCAGCACACAGAGTTAGCATGACAGAACATAGGGGAAATATGTTGGATTCTTAATATCTTTTGAAAATGGTTAAAAACACCCATTTATAATTATATCATTCGAAAGCGAATAAGATTTCCTATAATATCTATAATCTTTTCATTTAATAAACTATCATTGGTTAAAATTTCACTTCCATCTAAATTTTTTTTCATTTTCGCTACAGCCTGCTGAAGGGGGCTTAATATACTGTGTTTTATATTTGCATTGATTTATTTTAAAAAAACAGTTTGTAAAACCAAAATGACAGTCATTACATAGTAATTCACTTGACTATAATACTTAACTCATTGTCAAATTGACCAAGTATTACATTGTGGACGAATGTTGCGAGAGTCACCACCCCATATAAATTTCTTATATTCAATATTTATTCATTTTTGTTAAATCTATTCAATAATTGTGACTGAGTGGCTCAAGACTGAGCGTAAATCGTATTCACCGCAACACTGAAACAAACTCAGCCGAACTCGAGCGTGATTTACGCTCAGCCTCGAGCGTCAATCGCGCTCAGCGCTGATGACGAAACGAGCTCAGCCGAACTCGAGCGTGAATCGCACTCAGTGCTGGTTATGAAACGAACTCAGTAGAACTCGAGTGTGATTCGTTTTCAGCATTCGAGCGTAAAACATGGTCAAAAGTTTTTCCGTGTACCCGCTTCACCTTGGGCACGGGCTCGACCACGCCAGGCGAAAAAACGCCATCAAAAATTCGCCCAGTGGGGATCGAACCCACGCCCTACGGCACACCTTGTATCCTCAGGCAAGAACTATACCCACTGAGCCAAGGAGGCCAGAATTTCTGACAAATGTTGTTATGTATGTGTGTGTATGTGTTTTTTTTTGGAGGAGGGAAATCCTATTTACGGATTCAACATGTGACAAGGGTGTTTGTGGCATGAATATGTCGGACTCGACTAGTGTACTGTTGTGTGTGTACAGGTGTTGTGTGGGCGGATAATATGCCTCTCTACTAATATCGACTAAAATCCTTCCTCTTCGTCTGTCTTTGTTTTTCCCCGCGGGACCACCGTTAGGCATTACTTCGCGGAGAAGGCTGTAGCTCCTTGGGAGCTCTGTAATGCCGGAACTGGCATTATTTGTTGAGCCGCCCTAACGAACCATCGTCGACTTGCCGAGTGTATAGTTAGTTATAAGAAGCGTTATGAATAATGGCATTTTGAATATGATTTCATGCGAGCATCAAGTGTGAAAGAATAGAACGTAAACACGCGTATACGTTGAGATACGAGAGCGTACATATGAACGGAGGAGGAGTCGAAGATTTGCTTTGAGAACGAACGGAGCTCGAGTGTGCGAGTTGAGCGCGACTTCCTCGGAGATGTCTACGTCGGATTGACGAGTACAGAGCGGCTAGTAAGATCCTACGTCGCCAGAGTGAAGAGTGCGAGTGCCGGTAAGAGTCGACCACGAGGACAACCAAGGGTGGATCTGGACCAGGAGAAGATCTCGACATCGTGTGGTAAGTCGGGCGGCCCAGCTCTTAGTCGTTGTATTTGTGAGTCGTACCCGCGCGCCGACGCGCCCTCAAGGGCTAGAATCGTCGCGTCTGCCGTCGACCGGGTATTCGGGTACTCTCTGAGGCCGTGTATAATGTTTATTAAATACGAATAAACCTGGTAGTTGTTATTGTTAATATGGAGTGTTTGATTCCTGACGAATGTGTGAGTGTAAAGAGCTTCCTTCCCCGTATTACATGAATCTTACAGGTAGACCCCGGACGTGCAGAACGGACCCACAAGCCCAAAGGACACACGTAACCGACGAGGTGCGTCGGGGTAAGATAAGAGGTTACAGGTCATCTAAGGTTTTAGCTTGTCTTCTACCTATTTAGGCTTCATCTACCTACCAAAGGACAAACAAGGAAAATTAAAGCTCGAGAGAATCCAATTTGCCACCATCAGGTGCGCCCTAGGCTACCGAACGAGCACGCCCACAAATATACTGCTTGCTGAGGCAAAAATCTCCTGCTTTGAGGAGCGAATTGAGATGCTGGGCAAGGCATACATCGCCAAAGCCCTCAGCAATTGCAATTTCGAAATAACCGAGAAAATTGTAGATTTCTACACAAGACACGAAGGAAGCCGCCTTCCGAGGAGAAGCTTTTTTAACTGCATTGCAGCGGTCTGCAACGTAGGGGCTCGTATTCACGAGGGCAAACGCTTCAACCCATACAACCATAGATACGGTGCCTTGACCTTCCGAGCTCCTGTTAACACGACTCTGGGCTTCGACATCGGGAGATCGCCGGACCCAGATTGAGCGCTGAGCGAGCACTTGAGATCGGAGAGTGCGGTGCCCATTTTCACTGATGGCAGTAAGGTCAAGGACGCGACAAGCGTTGGTTACGGAATTTTCTGCCCGGTAACTGGGCATAGAGCGTCCGGAAGCTTGAACCCGCATTGCTCTATTTTCACGGCTGAGTGTCACGCAACTATCGAAGCTCTCGACTACATTGAGGGGCGGGACGACTCCAAATCGATAATCGTCTCCGACTCTCTCAGCGCATTGCTCAGCATACAAACACCGAAATTAGGCGCCAAAACAGCAACGCTAATCCTCAATATCAGAGAGCGCTTGGCAAGGTATGCAGCCGAGAACCCGAGCAGGGAGGTGAAGCTGCTGTGGATTCCGGCACACATGGGCATCGTGGGCAATGAGGTGGTGGACGCCGTGGCCAAGGAGGCTACTCGGGAACAGCCCCTACAGCCGGCTCTGGTCCCTTTTTCGGATTTATCGGAAAGCTTCGCACGCACGGCCAAAAATAACAGCAACAGAAAGAACGAGGCGGATGGACAACGTAAAGGAAGACAATACTTCGCGTATTTCCACAGCACTCGCTCGACCCCATGGTTCTCCGGAATCAAGCTATCCCGACAGCACATCGTCACTATAAACAGAATGCGAGCCAACCACACCAGCCTAGCTGAGTCACTTGAGAAAAAGAACATCATCTCAGACTCACGCTGCAGGTGTGGTCGCGAAGATGAAAACGTGAATCACGTTCTTTGGAACTGCCGGCTCTATGATAAACAGAGAAAGGAAATGCTCGGGAAATTGAAAAACATCAAGGTACACCCTCCACTGAACGTGGAATGTATCATTGCTCGCCCCAATATAGAGGCGTGCCTGATATTCTGCGAGTTTTTCGGCGTATGTGGACTGCGAGTCTGATAAGAGCAAAAACATTTGTAAAATTAAGGTTATAATTTGTAAAATATTTGTTCTACCTTTTAATTTTGTAATTTTCCAGTTATAATTGTTAAATAAAGTAAGTGCAGATGCCTTCCCAGGTAAAAGCACTTTAATATAATAAAGAAAAAAAAAAGCTTGTTTTCTGGATTGCGTCTTCTTTGTACCGCATCTTCCGGTCATATTCTTCTCTTTTCAGTCTAGTCATGACTGTGCTAGCGAAGGAGGACGCTGCTTCCCACTTTCGCTCGTTTTCGAGCATGAATCTAACAAACGTTTCGGGCTCCAGTTATGGCCGTTCTGACACGAGCTGCTTGTGTCGTTTTTTGTACGACACAGGTAAGACCTAAAACATCTGTGGCCGGACAGGTGTTGCGTAAGGTGGTAGTTCACTTCTCCGTGCCTCCTTCCGATCCACACAGCGATGCTCGGTATAAGCCGGTAAGTCCACCGATCCTTCGTAGTGCAAGACCATTGAGTCTGACACTTCTCCAGCGTCTTGGTGCGCTCCTCACTAGTATCGACACTCCTAGCCTCTTCGCGGCTATGCTCATAGAGGCTCGAGCGTTCGATAACGAGGAGTTCTAGTAGTGGAATGCCTGCAAAAACATGCACATAATCGTGGGAAATACCGCGGAAGCCGCATATCACACGCAGACAGGCGCGCCGATGGATTGATGCTGCCTTGCGGACATAGCTGTGTGCCTCTGCAGCTTCTCTCCATGTTGGGGCCCCGTACAGGAGGACCGAGTCAATAACGCTGATATAAAGCTTGCGCTGGCTGCATCTCGGGCCCCCGATGTTGGGCATCAGGCCGGACAGGGCACCCGCAACATTCGTCAATCGCAGCACGGCACGACGGCTGCTAAGCGACCGACTAACAAATGAACCGCGGCAGTATCAGTCGTCGTTCGTTCTTCAACTGAACAACGCATCACCTGTTTGTTCTCGTTTTTCCGCTTCGAACGTCCAAATGTCGTACAGGAAGTGTAGGAAATGAAACCAATAACTCAAAACTTCGTGGTGAGAACTTTTTTTATTTTTCAAATCAAGCCTTTCGTGTCGCTCAAATCGAAGTAGTCTGCCTCGGCCTCGTCACCAGCACCGCTATCGTCTCTCGTTGCCATGGAGATTTCTGTCGCTCGATGTATTCTTTTCTTTTTCATTGAAATTAATTCGAATATATCATATTTAGATATTCAATCTTCGAGCTCTCTTAGTCACATCATTGACCGAAATTATCCCTGATGCAACTGCGTACCATATGCCCCTTTTAGACTTATTTTCATGCATATGGCTGCATTATTTTACTTGCCGAGTTGGCCAAGCTAAAATAATGCGTACGCTATACCTTCGCAGAAGTTTGCGAATATTAATCCCTTTCGAAGACATCCCGATTGTGCAAATGTCAAAGCGCGGTGGCGAACTTTCACTTGAAACTCCTATAGTTTAATAAGTGACAACATACTCGACCTTGCACTAATGCACCAAAGCGAATAATGATGAATTCCCGGCAGGGCACGGCATGAGTAGTTCGAAGAGGCTCGAAGATTAATTCATTAACGGTGAGAAAATTGTGCAGAATGAAAAAATGACTATCATTAACCTGGTTATGGGGGTCTGTGTACCCTGGATCATCGTTTATTTCCTCTCAACGACCTACCTAGTAGTAGAAGTCCTGTGGGAGAGGTAAGTAAATATTTTTTTCATTAATTTAATATTAAATTCGTATTCTCCTGGTAACTCTTGGACGGTGCGGTGCTCAAGTACTCGCGAGCTTTTTGATCAATAAACTTGATTCTCCTCAATTTTCTTGTTTGTTGTTTTTACTTCACCGTCCCTCGAGCGACTCATAACGACCTCATGAGTCAGAGTTGTCCACTCATCACGGTACTCATGTACTGCGTAGTACACAATGATTCGCGTCTTAAGAGGGCTGTATACCCCAGAGAAAACCCGAAGTTGAATGTGGCGGAGCCAAGCAGAATATTAGCTGAACCACAAGTATATTTCTGTTTTATCACGAGCCCAGGGCCGTAGCTATGAGATCGATGTGCAGTGGTTGCCTGGACCGCGGAGCTCTAATATGTGGCATTTCACGAAAACTTCATTTTTAAGGATTTTTTTTAAATAGTGTAGATCAAAAGATCAAGAAATTTTCCATCGATATAGACATTTTTCAGAGAGGCAATTTTTTATTTTAACGAGATATAGCGAGAGAAAGAAAAAAAAACGTGGTTTTTTGTTCGGCTGGTGGCGTCCGACCGCCTGCGCGAGCGAAAAAACCACGTTTTTTCTTCCTTTTCTCGCTATATCTCGTTAAAATCAAAAATCGCCTCTCTGAAAAATGTCTATATCGATGGAAAATTTCTTGATCTTTTTTTTTTTTATGGGGAGGGCGTGGGCAGGGTAAACCCTTGCACCATTGGCCCTTCCGAACTCTGGCATGATTCCCACCGGAACCATCGTTAGATATTACTTCAGTGGGTGCCTTTTAGCAGTGCTGCTGCATCGACGTATTTGATCATTTCCCTACATCCCCCATCCACCGCACGCCAAGGCGCAGTGATCAGGGGTTCAGGAACCGTGTCAACTCGTTGGTGATTCCCCGCTCGCCCCGCGGAGCCCTCATCCAGCGTCATTCCCGCCTTCCGGAGCCGTCTTTGTCGGTGTTCTCCCTTGTGCTGATGTTCCTTCTTCGGTACGTTCGTCAGAACTTCACCGTGAGCTGGACTAGTTCCGTCCTTGTGAGGGTGGTCCCGGTCTCACGCCCGACACCATCCAGCATCTCCGCTTCTTGCGAGCACCTCTCGCTTTTTCTGGCTTTCCTCCATGATGAGTGGAAACTCCGTCGGTCAGCGCCAGCACTAGAAGTTCTGATATCGGGCTCCATCCCTAAGGATTCAAACTTGGAGCCGAGGGGTCAGTGCTCTTCCTTGTGTTGACGCTTTTCCTCCTGAATGATGCACTCCGTTGTCCAACATCAGAACTAGGAGTTCTGGCTTTCGGGCTCCATCTTGCGGGAATTTTTCTCAACTTGGGCCGCAGGGTGATTGGAGGATATTTCACCACCCTCCAGGAGGCTGCCTACAGCCGTGGACCTACAGTTTATAGTGGAATCCGAACCACTTCGGGCTCGGGCTCGACCTCACCGAGCGAAAAATCACGAATGAAATTTCCTTCAGTGGGGATCGAACCCGCTCCCTCAGCACAGCGTTGGTTTAGCAGATAGATGGCCCAACGCCTCTACCCACTAGACCAACGGAGGCTGTCGTGTGTGTGTGTGTGTGTGTGTTTTTTTTTTTTTTTTTTTTTTCTACTCCACCCCATTCGGACACTCACCGGTATCCGCCGTTAGGCATTGCGTCGGTGAGGCCGGGGTTAGTTGAGCATTTCTGCTACTTCTGTTAGTCGTTGTTTTTCATACATCCCCCATCCGTCGCATAGTGATATGCGACGATTAGGGGTTCAGGGACTCATCTTTTTCTACTTGGTGAACCTCCGATCCTGCACGCTGCCATCGTCGATTGTCGTATCCCCTTTTTTCAGAACCGTCTGCGTGGTCACACATTGCTGGCATCTCCTCCTGAGTTGGACATCTTCTTTAGAACTCGCTGTCTAGTGCCATCTTGTGAGTGTGGTTCTCGCTTCTGCAGCCGATGGCAAGTCCACCGCTTTGCTCTGTCGGCTACATCTTGTGAGTGCGGTTCTTGCTTCCGGCGCTACGCTGTGAGTCTCCGTGAGTTTTTGAACTCCTCCTTTTCTGTCGTCGTCTTGTGAGTGTGGTTCTCGCTTCAGGCGCCATCATGCGCTCCACCAGAGCCTTGGCTCTCGCATCCGGCGCCCTCTTGTGAGTGTAGTTCTCGCTTCCGACTTCATCATGGGAGTGGTGTGCTCCATCTATTGCCAGCATTGTGAGTCCTCGACTCGGGCTCCTACTTGTGGTTGTCCTATCGCTTCCAGCTCGCACAGTGATCGAGGTTTTTTACCGCTTCGGAGGCTGATGACATGGCCCGGGTCCTCTTTTTGAGTGGTACGCGCTCCACCTCAGGCACAGGCTCGACCACACCACGCGAAAAAACGAACCTCGAAAATTCGTCCGGTGGGGATCGAACCCACGCCCTACGGCGTACCTTGTATCAGCAGGCAAGAACTATATATATACCCACTGAGCCAAGGAGGCCGATTGTGTGTGTGCGTTGCGTTTTTCTTTCTTCTGCTTAAATTGTATGAATTCGCGAGGTTGAATACGCGATTGTAACGTCATACGAAGTATGGCGCTACATAATACAGTCAGTGAAAGAAACAAAGATCGATGTGGCGATCCTGTGTGACAAACGCAGACCTGGAATCCCTCAGTAGAAATTAACTTATTTGTTTTGGCTGCAGGGATGAAAAAGGTTAGTTTCGGTTAGGGTAGCATGAAATAGTATATTACGTGCCTAGGAAGCGAAAAAGTGGAAAGCCTCAGAGCACTTTTATTATATATATATATTTATTATATTTTTATCATATTTTATTATATTTCCAATTTATTATATTATGTAACATAATATATTAGTATGAACTGAATTAGGTTTAATTGATGAAAAGATATACATAAAGTTTTTGAAATAAATTTTTTTTATAGTTCATATTTGATAAAACTAGAATAACTGTACCGCCTTAATTTGGGGAAAAATTACTTATTTAATCATAAGGACTAATTAAAAACATAAATAGACCTGAATGATAAAGCAAATGATATTGCCATTTTTAGTATCTATAACATACAAAGTTTTTGGACTTATATTATTTGTGAATTCGTAAAAATTAGAGTAGTACACTAACTTACTTGGCTGCACGTTTCGAAATTTAATGCGATTGTCGGGCCACCCGTTAGTACAAAAAGTCTCATTTCTTTTGCCATAAACAGTACAATCATTGATCTAATATAAGGTGGGTAGTTTTGCCAACCGATGAAATAACTATTAAATGCGAAAACAATTATTTATTTAACTATATTAATTGATGAATAGAATAAATAATCCTATAACTTTTGAACGAGAAAATCTTCACTTGCGTTACTTAATAATTGACCAGGAATGCATGAAATAATTAGAGTTAAAGCTGCGCAACAGAATCCACAAAACATTTTCAAGGCTTCTGCTTTATTTGTTTCCATCAAAATCATAGCCTAATTAGAAAATTTTAAACAATAATTTTAGTATGATTTTCAGATAGAATTGGAAATTGAAACTAGTTAAGTGAAAAATAGTAGATTATGTGCCTATAGAAAAATCACTTGTTTATTAGCTGTGGCTTTCTATAGACATAATTTGCAAATTTTCTCTCCTTTCGTATGATGCAATTAGATCGTTAGAAAAATTTTTTCTCGTTTTAAATCGGCTTTAACGCATATCCGTTATTATTTAAATGCTATTAATTTCCAAAAACTTAAAATGAATACTTCTAAGCTATAGTAATAATTAACCTAGAGTGTCCAACTTGTGCCTTGTGAAATTTCTTTCACGTGTGCGCTTTTTAAAAAACCTGCATATGTTTTGCGTGCAATACTTTACAGACTATGATGAGTAAAAATAACAAACCTAATCATATATTTTTGCATCCCCTGCTTTGACTTTGCATAATTACTTTCAATTTGCCATTTGCAGATGTACAAATATTAAGGTACTCACCATTTAGTGTTCAAGGCTTAAAGTTATAATATCGTGTTTAAAGTGATCAAACCTGGTCTCATTTTTTGAAAGAATAAAATTTTGATTTTCAGGTGATTTACTTGAAAATAATTTGAACTGATTTTATACTATAGAAATAAATATTGTGAAGAAGTTTTAGGGTGCAATTAATTTCGTTTTAATTTTCGCCGAAGTAAGAAAGGCGGGACGATTAATCACATGACCGATCAAAAAATGTTCTATCGAGATTTTATTTACAAAAGAAGAAAATTTCAAATCTTAAAGCTAGTTTACCCAAGCTGCACTTATAACGAGGTTTAAAAAGCTGGTGACTACTGCCACAAGCATGATAGGATTAACGATGCCATTTAATGTTTCAAACAAACTACAATGTAAAAAGATGCTTTAATACAGAAAAAATAAAATATGCAGTGAAATTTCTCTATAGTGGACACTTTGATTAGCGGACACTATTCGAGGTTTTTAGAGTGTCCACTATAGAGAGATTTCACTGTATTAGGGTCAAAATAATACTTTTTACAAAACCGGGCGCACGTATGTTCCTGATCTGGATGCGCTTTTGGTATATTACAGTTAAAATGTACCTTCTAGAATTTTTTCAGATTTTTAAATTGCTTCAGGGTTTCAGAATAAATATAAATAAAAAATTAACTTTTATACGGGTGATGGGGGGAAGGAGCGGGGAAGGGTCTAAAACCTTGGTTTTGGCACTTTTTTACCATTTACTTTAACATACCAAAATCGCGTCCAGATCGGTCCCGTACGTGTGCACGGTTTTGTAAAAAAGAATTATTTTGACCCATTAGTAAAAATAACTTACCGTATACATTGATGATGTTTACGAATGACTTCTTTCATGTTTTTATACAAATGTACACAAGCTTTTTTTCTATTTTGTTTAATTGCACGTCCATATTCCTGATCTATTTTTTTTAGGTAATATCTGTTGAAAAGTATAAATAAATTGACCAAATAATCTGTATAGGTCAAAATAACACTTTTTTAAATTTTCATCCGCACGTATGTCACCGATATTGACGCTAGTTTTATATGTTATTGTACATGATAAATAAGTACCAAAACCAAAATGTTGGATCCTCCCCCTCCTACCACACTCCTCTCCTATAAATGTCCATTTTCTATCTATATTTTTTCTGAGGCCTTTTAAATAATCCAAACCACCTTGAATTTTTTGAGTGCTTCAGGGCTTCTGATGGGCTCCAATAACATACCAAAAGCTCGTCAAGATCGGTGACTTGCACGCGGACGAAAATTTAAAAAAGTATTATATTGACCCATATATGAGCGCGTCCAGCATAAGTCGGCCACCCCGCCCGATTACGGCATTTTTGGTTGAAAGTGTTGTATGTTTAGCTCGCTCTGAAACGTTTACCAAGAGTCAGAAAAAAAATCCAAACCCATGGATCGATAGATTTTTTCCTCCTCTTTCTGGTGTAACTTAAAAAATTCTTAAAAATTGATTTTGGGGTTAAAACTCGACTTGAATGTTTAAGTCGATTTATCCAAAAAATGTATCTTCCGATTTCAAAATAAACTGCACCAATCGAAAGAGGAGGCAAAAATCCATCGAAAACGATGTCATCCAGGATGGAGAAATGATAAGAAGTATTAAAGATATCGAGATGAATAGCGCGGGACGGCGCGCGCGGGCCTGTTTTTCGTGCGCCAGCGGCGGCACACGCGCGGCGCCGTGTCTTTGTCTTTTCGACTCGCTCGTAATCGCTTAAAAAATGCTGGAAAAATAATGTTAACACGTAATTCGATAGATTTTTTTCTCCTCTTTCTGATGGTGTCATTGAAAAAATTCCCAAAAATTTTTTTCATAGTCAAAACTTGACTTGAATTTTGAAGTCAATATTTCTTCAAGTATTTCCATTTTGACCTCAAAATTAACATTGACAATCGAAAGAAGAGGAAAAAATCTATCGATTTACTTGTTTAAATTATTTTTCCAGCCTTTTTTTAACGATTCAAAAAGACAAAGACAGGAAAAGAGGTCCGCGCTCGCCGTCCCGCGCTATTCATCTCGATATCTTTAATACTTCTTATCATTTCTCCATCCTGGAAAACATCGTTTTCGATAGATTTTTGCCTCCTCTTTCGATTGGTGCAGTTTATTTTGAAATCGGAGGATACATTTTTTGGATAAATCGACTTAAACATTCAAGTCGAGTTTTAACCTCAAAATCAATTTTTAAGAATTTTTTAAGTTACACCACTAGAAAGAGGAGGAAAAAATCTATCGACCCATGGATTTGGATGTTTTTTCTGGCTTTTGGTAAACGTTTTAGAGCGAGCTAAACATACGACACTTTCGACCAAAAATTCCGTAATGGAGCGGGGTGGCCGACTTATGCTGGACGCGCTTATATAAAAAAAATATAATATTAAAAATTTCACAAAGACATTCATCCCATAAAGTGTTAATTTAAACTAAATACACATTGAAAAAAAAGGAGCCGAAATGATGAAGAAATGCATCTGTCGTTTCATATAATGTTAACTACTTTGGCTTCAAAACAGATAAAAATGACTGGAACATCTGGTAAACGATCTAGGCTGATACAGGCGCAAGTACTATGGTTTTCTATGAAGTTTTCACAATTGCTTCAAAATTTCTTTACGATTGTGATTCCCAACATGCATATTCAAGACTAAAATGAACAACATTTTAAATAATAAAATATGAGTACTCACTGTAAATTATGTAATTCACCAATAATATTTGCAATAGCAAAACATAACAATGTATTTAAGGCACCAACTAAAACACTAAATACATTTGAACTACAGAAATGTAGAGTGAAAATTTGATAAAAATATTTATTTTCGTCGATTAAAAAATTGGTGTGCAATGGTAAATTTTTATCCGTAATTTGAGCATTTTTATATATCCAGCTTGAAAATATTGGTACGCATACTGTTGCAACCACGAAACCATTGCCAAGTATAATTATTGACACTATAATTAAAAAGATACAATATACATGATTATAAACTGTATCAAGAAATATCATAGCATCATTGCTTCATAAAAGCATCACATATAAACGTTAATAAATCGACGGCGCTTATGAAAAAAAAACACATAACATCGAAATGCCGTGAAGAAAACACACCTCTTTGAAACACCATGAAATTTTCTACGCGATTCGTTTAATCGTGATTTGATGAGAAGTTTATGGCATTTTACAAGTATGTTTTTTTTCACAAACATGTAATTTTTAATTTTCAAGATTATTATATTGTAAGAGAAATTATTACAATTGGTGCAAGAAAAAGTGCTTTCACAATTAAGGTTGATGATTCCATTAGGATAAAAAAATTGAAAAGTTCGTTTTATTGTCATATGATCTAATGACATATAACTTTTAGAGCCTATAAATTACATTTATTTTACCTGCTATCAATTGAGACAAGTATTCCATAATTTTTATTATTTTTATTTTCGTTTGTTTTTCTGTAAAATCACTACAAAACCATATATGGCTCACTGATTGCATCATGTCAAGCATCTGAAAAGTTTATACATCTTTAGATTTAAGAAAATTTCATTGTGCAATAATATTATGCAATTATAGATTCAATAAATCATATCAATTAAAATTATAGCAAAACATTTTTTTAATTTCTCACAAAGCATACTAGAAACCTCACACGAACTAGTGCGACCAATCTTGCACTATTTTTATTATTGAAATATTAATTTACCTTATTTTCTTTAAAAATCAATATTGCATAACAAATTTGTATTGCTGTCAAATATATGAATTCAAATAAACTCTGTGTCAAAACAATACTGCTAATACTATCCTTTTGAACTTCTAAAACAAACGTTACAACCTATTTTGGGAATAAAATTTATGAATATATTAGCATCAATAATGGGTGCAAACTTTATAAAATAATTACTAAGCCAGCGATCGGGATTAAAAGTAATGAACTAATAATAAATCTGCCAATTTTTTGAACATTTTGGTTTTGTTGTGGATGTAAAAACGTAGCTTGAATAATTATTGAACTAAGCTTGGAAATACAATAATCAAGGAATTTATTAAGATTCTCTTTACTTTTAATATCACTGTTTGATTCAAATAGCATTTTCGCGTGAATTGATGAGCGAAAATATTATTAGTTTCAATTTAAAAAGTTAGCTTCACTGGTCGTTTCGCTTGCAGTATTTATTTCAAAACAAAAAGAAAAAGAGTAATCCCAAGTACTTATAGTTCGAAGGCTTATAGCTACCACATTTACATAAATATACTATTTATTTTTCAAAGCAGTTCAGGGACGTTTTTGATTGTTTTTAAAAATACAAATTTAATGTCATAAGCAATCATTTATGATTAAATAAATGTGCAAAGTTATTTCAAAAGTAGCTACATTATGCATGTTATACAAGTTCATGTTAAATCATTTATGGGGATACACGTGTGTTAAATTATGTACTATCTTATGAATTGAAAAACATGAAAATAAAATGTTATTATTAAATTTTTCCTTTTTTATTTAAAATTATATTTTTTAAGAAGTTTCATATCAGAAAATATGTTTCTTATACCTCTTATTATTTAAATTAGTCTAGGATGCATCCATAATGACTTATGATTTCAAAACTGTGCTGCGTGAATTTATAGAATATTTTTGACTACAGGAAAACTCCGTTATTCGCGGGGGTTCGGTTCCAAAAAAGTACCGCGAATACCGAAGCATTGTTCTTATGGGAAAAGCGGGATTCGGTTCCTCGTCCGGCTGAAATGTCAATATACATATTAGTAAAAAAATTTTTATGAGAAAAAATTGAAGTTTTGATCAATCTTTTTTTATTTTGTAGTAAAATATTAACTCAAACTTTTTTGTTTTGCTCTGCGCAATAGATCTTTGTACAAATTTAAAAATTGAAATTGTCTAAATTGAAGGCTTCGAGTTATGATTGGATCGTAAGTCAGCAAAAATATTTCCAATTACTTTCGCAGTAAGAACAGGCTCGGGCTCTTCCGGTAAAAGGTTGTTCCATTCATTATTCAAAGTTATATTTTTGATCATTCTCCAACTTTCATTAACAATAGATATTGAGTGAGCGATATTAAAATTTTTCCAAACAATTTAACATAAGTTAGTTTAACATAATCTTCAGAAGCATCTAAAATTTTGATTTTTTCCACCAAATTCAGCACTTTTTTATTCCATTAGCTAACAATTCTCTTATTGCCATATTAGATGCTTATTTTTATTGGAAACCAACGGGCGAGTCATAATTAAAAAAATTAAAAAAAATTTTTTTTTAATTTATGCGCGAAAAAAAGGTTATAACTTTGAACAAAGAAACCGCGAATACGGAAACAAAATACCGCGAATACTGAAGTGAGGTCACAAACAGGGTTACCGCGAATACGCAAAATCGCGAATACCGAATCCGCAAATAACGGGGTTTTCCTGTACTTGTAACCACGCGGATCATGAAATTTTTCTAATAACATCCTCCTACGCTTAAGGAGGCTCGAGCGAAAATCTTTTTCTGACAGATATGTCTGAAACTTCGCGAATTTACTCCTTTCATTTATACACATCGATCGCAACAAAAAAAGTATGGGTCAACACGCTTATTTAAGAGATAAATCCATGTAAAGTTGGTCGATTTAACATGGGTCTTATGGAAGCATCTTCATGATTTACCGTTCTTTAATCGTTCACGATTAAAGTACGTAACAGATATTGATGAAAAACTATGGCAAGAAAGAAAAAATTATAAGCTTTCGAATGATGCAACAAAAAAGGGGGGTCAACACATTAATTAATACAATATTTTAATGTAAAGAGTCGAAATCGTGAGGTTACAATGTTTTGCACGATGCGGCCACTGCACGCAAAATGGCGCGACCCGCGTGTTCGACTATGTATAAAGTGTAAACACTATAACCGTAGCAGACGTGCGCACTAGGCGCGACGCAACCGCGGTCAATGCGTAGATGCAAGAGGCACCACGCGTAGAGCGCACAAAAGCAGGACAGCTACACGCGCTCGAGCCTCCTTAAGGGGGCACACCTGTGTTTATGCTTATAAATGAAAAACATGAAATTAAGGATTACTATTAAAATTTTTTGTTTCTGATGTAATAATATGTTTTTATAGGTCCTTTTACAACAAAAATATGTCTGTAGTTCCTCTTATTATTGAAAATCATCCATCAAACATGTATATTGACTTGTGATTTCTAAGTCATTGACCGCATAATTTTGAATGCAATTTTTCCCCAATCCAGATCTTTACTGTCTCAAAAGTTTTGTAATATAATTTTTTTCTACTTAAGTGTAGCAGAATTTAAATAAAAGGCTTGGAAAATATTTTTCATTCTAAAGTACAAAAAAAAAAAACAAAAATAGCTATTTTAATAATGCTTATTGCTATATTTGGAGATTAGTAGATTAAAAAAATAACTAAATAAAAAGTCTGCTACACTTAAGTGGAAAAGAATTTTATTACAAAACTTTTGAGACAGCAGGATCCGGATTGATGAAAAATTGCATTCAAAATTATGCAATCAATGACTTAGAAATCACAAGTCAATATACATGTTTGATGGATGATTTTCAATAATAAGAGGAACTACAGACATATTTTTTGATGTAAAAGGACCTATAAAAACATATTTTTACATCAGAAACAAAAAATTTTAATAGTAATCTTTAATTTTCATGTTTTTCATTTATAGGCATGAACACAAGTGTGTCCCCTGAAGGAAACACACCGGTGTTATATCTTGTGAATTAAAAATGTCTGAGTACCACAGGCAGAATCAGCGCGGGCCTGCACTACACTTTCCACGACCTGCGCGAACATAGATAGTAATGCACTTGTTTGTATACCGTCGCCTTATGCGCACTTATGACTAATAAACCTTGTTTATTTTTTATGAAGAATTCAAATTTGTTAAAAATCATATTCATAACCTAAAAACCCATTAAGAATCAAAAACAGCATAAAAGTCCAATAATAAATTTGTTCATATCTATCGGTTATATGCATTAAATTTTACATAAAAAATCATTTTTCAACAATTGCTTCCTCATAGAGGAAGTCCTGTGATAGGCTTGAAATCGAGATTTTGAACCAGACGTTGTCGGACAATTTGGTTTACATATTTGGGAACTACATTGAATTACCAACAAAACAAATGTCTGTATGAGTTTTTGTTTTCTCGGCCTTTTGGCTAACATAGAAGTGATGGTCGTGATCGTCTGGTAGTTAGGACTCTAGACAGTGAATCGAAATTTAAAGATACGAATTTTCACGTTAATAACCGATGCCTTTTATTAATATTATTTTTTATAAGGAAGCTCTTTAATAATAAATTGGCAGCGGTTTTTTTTCATGTTCCCGCTAAGAAGCAGCAAAATTTGAAAAATTTAATACCAACTTTGAGCTCCTGTAGGTCTATGAGGGATAGACCTAGAGTCATATTTATGTTAATAAAAGTACATAATTAGTTTCAATTTCATTTTTTCAACTATCACGGTTGGCGGGATGTAGCCCATTTGTATTAGATATTTTAGCGTTCTACAGAACAAATTCAATATATAGTTACATTTAAAAATGTTTAAGGGTACACACCAGTGTTAAATCTTGTGAATAATAAAAGATGAAAATGAAATGTTAATAGTACTTTATGATATAAGTGTCCCCATGGCAAGAGTATCGTACGACATTTTAAAGTACTGTACTAACAAGGAGACCTTCTCACCTTCGGGTCAGGGATTTGCTCCAAAATTTTTTTGGGGTCTCCTGGTACCCCACACTGAAGCTTTCTGTGCTTAGTTTGATCTCACGGGCCTTAGGGCCCATTTTTTAGAGGCTTTTCCACATTATAAAAACATCTTTGTTATTTTCCATATCGATGTAGAAGTACTTAAACGAAAAAGTGCAACGATAAAAAGTTTTTTAATTTTTCAAAGAATCTGCTTGAATTTTTTCAGAATTTTTGGGACCATCTATCACTTAATTCAAGAGGCCCAAATTGGACGCTTTTTTAATAGATTTTAGGACTTTTTAAAGAGAGTGGTAGATGGTCCCGAAAATTCTGAAAAAATTCAAGCAGATACTTTGAAAAATTTTAAGACTTGTGATAGTTGCATTTTTTCGTTTAAGTACTTCTATATCGATATAGAAAATAACAAAGATTTTTTCATAATGTGGAAAATCCTCTAAAAAATGGGCCCTAAGGCCCATGAGATCAAACTAAGCACAGAGAGCTTCAGTATAGGGTACCAGGAGACCCCTAAAAAATTTTGGAGCAAATCCATGACCCGAAGGTGAGAAGGTCTCCTTGTAAGTTTACATTTATGCCCCTTTTCCCTGCAACGTCCTTCGACGAATAGCCTACGCCAAGACAACCCGCCCATTCCGCGCTCTGACTTAACGCGCCTACAAGCACCGATCCGGCCTACAAGACGCATCGTTGAAATATTCAAAATAAAAAATATTTTAAAATCAAAAAATATATCTCGCTGTCTTACTTGTACATATTTTCTAACTTGTAGTTCTAGCGTATAACTTACATGCTCGAACGACCGTTACATCTCGAGACGTTCTATTACTTTTCACACCTTTCACCAAGCCATGTGTTCACCGATAAAAACAGATTTCGACATCGAACAATCTCGATCTTTTTACATGTAGTTCTGATGAATAATGTTTTAAACTAAAATTATACCACCATGTAGTAGTAATTATTACTAAATACTAATTGTTGAGACGAGTACATCGATACCAAACTCAACCGCTTCCACAGTTAGATTCACTATAATAGCGGACTCAAGAGTCGCCGGATTATTTCATTATGATATATTAAACATTGTTTTAACTATGAAAATATCATAAACGTAAATTAATAACAACCACCAGAGTAAATAAACAAATAACATAAAACGTTATTTGCTACATTTTTGTCGCCGTTTGACAGACCTACTCAATATTATCAATTAAACATTTGCGACCCGAAAGAATTTTATTATGTGGGACCTCTTGTACTCACGCTGATTTCTCCGAGGAGGTTCTGGGCCTTCCGCCGGGTTTGGGCCGAGCTGTTGGCCCCAGCGACTCACCTTTCGAATCGGCCGAGGAAATCTCAATTTGTCGCGAACTCCGCGAAAATCCTTGTAATTTTGCAATATTGCTCTACGCGCTGAAAAGAGGGAGTCTAGGGAATTTACAACAAAATAACGAATTAATAATGACTCGCGAGATTCAATTTCAAAAATCTAGTCACTTTATTTCACTTTTAACATTGGCCACCAGGTGCGCTGGTGGCGTTCTTGTTTGCCTTCCGTGGCCGAACCTTTGCTCCGCAGCAATAGGTTACGTCGTGACTCTCTTATTTTACTTGGCCAAAATGGCCGTCGCTACGTACGCGTGGTCGAACGAGCTCGGCCGACGCGCGCGTGCTTCGCTCGTCGACCTGTAGCCACGTGGCTACTCCGCGAGACCGCGTCTACGCCGCGCCGTACACCTGCGGGTTATCCTAATTATGCAACACGGCAGTGTGCCGTCGATTCGCACACACACACTGAGCTTGCCGCCGCTGCGGTGACTCTCACACGCACACACACAATCTCGATACACGCGCGAGCACGATGACGCAATCGTGCACACGGCCAAGCGACCGACCACCTAAATAATCTTAAGGAGGTTCGATAGCACTTTCAAGGGGCAGGCGGGGCGAGGGGGTCGCCTATGCTTATACACGGGCGCGAAGCAGTGATACCAACTCATGGGAACAAAATATGATGAGCAAAAAACTAACTATATATCAAGAAAATTGATATTTTAGGATGAAAATTGTTCTTATTATTTATTATTTTATTCATACCGAACATATATTTTATGAAATTATCATGAAATTTGATAAAAAAATATCATCATTTATGACGAGGAAATCTGTCAACAGCGCGTTCCCACAGTATGTACCAACTTATTATGCGTGTGACGGGTGGCCTTACTATTGGGGTAGAAAATTCCTTCAGTCACCTGTTGATGTGTTCTTTAGTTGTAAAAAATGGATAAATTACCGAGGTATAAAGGTAAAGTAAGGAGTAAAAAGCAATACGAACGACGTATGCGTATAATTGAGAGTACAAAGCTTCGCCATTCTCGCAATAGTAACTCGAAAGAGCCAGAAGACTTTGCGCATGTGATTGAGGGCCGTCGAGTGATTGAGTTTGGGGTTATGGCAGCATGTATGTACTGCAAATCTTGCAAAAAAGATCTGTCTCTGGTGAATATACAAGGTGAAAAACGTGTGGGATTAACGTCAATTTTATCTGTTCGATGTAAAGAATGCTTTGACATCACTTCTGTGCCTACTGGAAAAATTCACTCTAGTTCATCAGGATCTACAAGTAAATTATGCGACGCAAACTCAAAAGCCGCTCTAGGTACGTAGTGTTTCTTGTAACTCTTTTTATACTATTTCTTTACTGAATTGATATCATACATGAATTTATTTTTTATACTTATGTATATCATTAAAGCTATGTGAAGGAGATATGATTTAATTGAAAATAATTAATAGTCAATGATATAACATTTATTTTTGATTGTTTTATGATTGCAGGTGCTCTCCATGCAGGGTTTGGACATACAACATTAAACAAATGGTTGTATACTATGAACATTCCAAGTATGACCAGTACAACTTTTAAGAAGTATGAGAGAGAAGTAGGACCTGTCGTGGAGTCCACAGCAAAAGAAAGTTGTTTAGAAGCATGCGAAGAAGAAAGGCAATTGACTCTTGCTCGCTTAAAGGAAGATGAAGCAAATTTGTAAGTTTGTAATCTGTGTTATTGTGTTTATGTGTACTGTGTTATTGTGTCTGTGTTTATGTTTATGTGTACAATGTATTAAAAAAAATGTAGACATCCTGAACGATGTAAAAAAAAATCATGTATTAAATTTTTATGGACAAATTGAATCAAGACTAATTATTTAATATTATAAATGTATTTTATAACAGCTGAAATGTTTTTATTTTTCCTTAGACTCCGACTACCTCTTCAATGTTCTACAATTTCTTCAACATCTTCTAATACTCTGTCTGCACCATCTTTAAATCCCAGCTTCACACTGCATAATTCTACAGAAAAAGTAGATGAAAATGGCAATGAGATAGTTTCAATATCAGCGAGCTTCGACCAGGGCTGGAATACGCGCTCAAATGGATATGTGTACGATAGCTTGAGTGGCACAGGACACATGATAGGAAAAGAGTCAGGAAAAGTTATCGAATATTCAACAAGAAATCGCAAATGTCGCATGTGTGATGCAGGTCATGATCCAAACGATCATGACTGCAGGCTCAATTACTATGGCACAGCTAAGGCTATGGAATCTGATGTTGCTGTTCAATTAGTAACATCAAGCTCAGTTCTCAAAGAGAAAAACGTAGAAATTGGAGTGTTTATTGCTGATAATGACAGCTCTGACTTTAGTGCAATAAAAAAAGCAGCCAAACACAATGTGGTAAAGCAGGCTGATCGTAATCACACTGTCAAGGGTGTAAAAAATCTGCTGTATAAAGTAAAAGAAAATAAAAACAAGGATCCTGATCAAGAATTGACACATGAGACCATTGAATACTTACGTTATTCATTCAGTTGTGAAATAGGACGGAATGAAGGGAACTTGGAAGGACTGACAGCTGCCATAAAAAATATTCCAAATCATGTATTCAATATTCATGATAACTGCAATAGTCAATGGTGTCGCTATGAAAAAGATAAGGAAAATTTTGAATTTCGAAGAATCGGAAGTGGATTCAAAAATGCAGTTTTATTTGAAGAGTTAACAATTTTATTCGATAAATTATCTGGGAAAGCAGAGCTGTTTGTTTTTAATGGCTCTACTCAGAGTAATGAAAGTTTGAACAATATTATTGCCAGAAAAGCTCCTAAGGGCTTGTCTTATGGACAATCCGAGTCTTACGATTATAGAGTAGCTTGTGCAATTTTACAAAAAAACGAAGGGGAAAAATATGTGCAGAATGTCATGACTAATTGTAATTTGAGTCCTGGAAGTAACACCGCAAAGCATTGCGAACGCATCGAAAAGTCTGCTCAAATGAGAGCGAACATGGCAAAAACGTCAGCTGCCAAGCTTCGTCGGAACGAGCTAAGAAGAGATAGATCTCAACTTAAAAATAAACGTGAATGTATAGAAGGACAAACCTATGAAAGTAACATGGATTTAATGCAATCACATGCACCTGAAAATAACGATAATATTACTGAATTAGAATCACAATTTTATTGTGATGTTAATAGCGATTGTTATGCTTTAGTTTTTTTCGATACCGAAACAGGAGGTTTTCATATGAATGATGATGTATTGCAAATAGGACTCAAGTACAAAAAATTTGTATTTAATCGATATATCAAACCAACAAAATGTATTAATCCAAAGGCATCTGCGTCTAATGGTCTAACAAACGAATACGGTACTTTATATTTGCGAGGCGTTAGAATTGAATCATCACCTCTGAAAAAGGTTATTGAGGATATGCTTGTTTTTCTGAAAGAAATCGGCAAACCTTGTATACTAGTTGCTCATAATGCTAATTTTGATGCCCAAAGACTTTTAACAAAAATTAAATCATTATCAATGATTGAGGATTTTGATGAAATATTGATTGGTTTTACTGATACTTTGCCGTTATTTCATAAATCTTTCCCAGACCAAAAAAATTCAAAAAACGGATATAAATTAACTGTACTAGTCGAACTTTTTACTAATTTATCTACTAAAAATGCCCATGATGCGATAGAAGATGTATTATTCTTAGAAAAATTAGTGTATATGTATCTTAATTATAATGATCATATTGATAATTTAAAAACTGTTGATCATTATATGGAATCTCTAAAGAAAAAGGATAGAGTTTATATGCATATAAAATCGTTAGGTCCTTTAATGGGAATGATATCTAATGAAATGTTAAAAAGATTGGCTTCTGCCGGAATATGTTATAATATGTTAGTTGATGAGTTCCTAAAAGGAGAAGAAACTGTGATAAATTTACTTCAGAAACGAATCGATGGAAAATCTGAAGTAATGAAGAGTCCTAAAATAATAAATGATATATTGTTCTGTTTAAAACTTTTAATTGATTAATAATGTTCACCAATATTAAGAGTCATAAAATAATAAATTATACACTCGGCAACAAAATTATCGCAACAAAAAAATTCATCGAAATTTTGTCGATTTTCAAATGCTTCTATCTTGGGCTAGATTTATCGTATCGACACACTTTTTTTTTTAATTTCTTGGAAATTTTGTCCTCTTTAAATCCATATAAATTAAGATAAGATTTGAGTTAATGTTGAGTTACCAGTAGTATTTGAGCGTGACCCTAAAAATTACTGAAAAAAAATGACTGTTTGAACGTGTACCAGTACCACAGTGATTTTTTTATCGAAATCTAACATACACCATCGCAAAGTGCTCTTTTTAACGAGTAATTTAAAAAAAAAAGGACCTCTCTACGAGTTTTTTAACGCCCTATAGGTCGATTTGAAGATACCATTTAAAGTACGTAAAATCCCCCGTTTACCTGAAATCAAGACGATTTTCTGGGCATTTTGCGTACATAAACCGTACCTTCAAATCGATCTACAGGGCGTTAAAAAACTCGTAGAGAGGTCCTTTTTTTTAAATTACTCGTTAAAAAGAGCACTTTGCGATGGTGTATGTTAGATTTCGATAAAAAAATCACTGTGGTACTGGTACACGTTCAAACAGTCATTTTTTTTCAGTAATTTTTAGGGTCACGCTCAAATACTACTGGTAACTCAACATTAACTCAAATCTTATCTTAATTTATATGGATTTAAAGAGGACAAAATTTCCAAGAAATTAAAAAAAAAAGTGTGTCGATACGATAAATCTAGCCCAAGATAGAAGCATTTGAAAATCGACAAAATTTCGATGAATTTTTTTGTTGCGATAATTTTGTTGCCGAGTGTATATTGTACTGTTTCAAAGTTGAAAGATCAAATGTTGGAATACAATTTTCATCATTTTCAAGGTTCATAAGATCATAAATAAATCATTATACTGTTTAATAATTATAATAAAAAATGTTTAACTATAATGTTCACCATTAAATGTTTTTCTTATGAATAAACAATTCTAAATTTATATTTATTAAAACTGTTTTATTCGTAAACCCTTGTAAATAAATAATATTTTATAAGAAACGTGCATGTTTTTATCGTGTCCTTGCGCCTATATACTCGGCTAAACGCCGTATTTGCTTTGCGACGTTGCCATGTTTCTCGTATGTGTGATGGATCGCTCGATACATTGCATTAAAACGCTTGTAATTATATTGTTTATTGAGCATTCGGTGTTGTAAAACGGGTCGTTTTTTTTTTCAAAATGATCTATACCTTCTTGGCTTTCTAAAAAATAGTTTTTTTTTAATTTCTTAAGACTAATTCGTTTGCAAAATGCTTTTATTGTGGCATTGTCGTAAAATTCCCCATAAGACCCATGTATAAGACATCGTTTTTGATTTTTTTTTTCTCCAAAACTAGTTTGTGGATCAATCTAAGATTTTAACAGCATATTCATTTCTTATCAAAGATTGAAACAAAAAAGTTTCAGACATTTCTAAAGACATTAAGTTTACTATCGAACCTCCTTAAAGCTAACCTCTTCGCCGGCTCTTCAGTAGATGATGCCCTGGCAAAGTCCTTTGCTGTCGTGGCCTCCGTCGCCTGCACTCCGTGGCAAAATTCATGTGTCTTGGCATAGGTGGCTTTCGAGTTCGTATCGGCACCGCGTGTCTCGAGGCCAAAACTAGCCTCACTTTCTGGCGGTCGTCCTTGGCACTCACTGTGCTTCTCGCACGACACTCGCACTCGAAACGAACCTTTTTTTTTGTCGGCGAGCTCTTTGCTTTGAACCGAACTGCACTGTCGCGAACTGCTGTTGTTAGCGTAAAACGACTAAAACACAACGAAAAACAACTAACTTTTCCTCTGTTGGCTTCGCACGTGCACACTCTTGCTTGGCTCGTGGTAATCTGCCTTGCGTGGCGTTGTCTGCGGCGCAGTAGATTGCGCAGTAGTCACGTGACTCGGCTACTGCTCTTGTGCGGCCTGCGTGCTTCTGCTCGGCCTAGGCTCGTAAAATATCGAGATGCGGCTTGTTGTCTTGGCGTCGGTGTTGCGTCCTCGATCTGCTCCGCTCGTCTTCTTCTTGGCCTGAAACCTAGGCTACGAGAAAATACGCGAAATCATTCACTCGTGCATTCTCGCGACGAAGAGATCTCGCGTGGTGCTGGTGTACGGGCTGCCCTCGGTCAGGCGCGACGTTTGAGCTCGCAGGCATGTGCTTCGTCACACATTATATCAATTTATGCTAAACAAATTCGAAGCACAGTTGTTCAATACATCAAATTTATATTCAATTTTACAATTGTACATTATTGTATACGTATATTTAGTGTGACTAGAGATAATTTTAAAATATAAATTGCTAACGATTAATATCAACTCATACCTGAATTATACAATTAATTATTGCCTGCATAGTTAAGTATACGTGCGCATCAATTATATAAAATATTAATATCAATAATTGTCAACTAGCTAAGTATTTATTTAAGCTACATTGTTACAAAGTATATGAAAATTATTATTAACAATCATTTTGTATTTAACTATGTATCATGAGGTATCGTTCGAAAGGAAAATTTCCCTACAATCCTAATTTCCAACTCCCTTATTTTTACTAACTATAGTTTTCCAGCTTCTCCAATTTAAACATTTAAATTCTCCAACACCTCCTACTTTTTCCATCCCACTCCAGCCAGGCATGCCAATCGTATAAATGTGGGGGCCCTGGAGAGTATCAACAGCATTCGCGCACAGAGCATTCGCTCCCCATCAGCATTTGCTCACGCACTCTCTATATGGTCTTGAACAGGCAAAGATCTTTGTTCGGCATAAGAGTGATACTTCTCGTTCGACCTCCGAACAGATCACACCGTGGCTATCGCCTCTATCTTGAGCTAGCTACTTCCTTCCTAGCTGGACTTGTCCTAGCGTGGACTTGCCCTACCTACCTATCTACCTACTACCTACCTACCTACCTACCTACCTACCTACCTACCTACCTACCGACCAACAGACCTCTTTTATTATTTTATTTACCTTCAATAAACTTACCTTTTTAAACAATTTATTGGTTATTTTGCTGCATCGATAACTCTATTCAGCTGCTATCGACACATTGTCGTATGCGCAGAATAGTTATCTTACACCGTAATTCTATTCAGGAGCTATCGGTTTATTGCCGTATGCCCAGAGTAATTACTCCACCTTCTACAACAATTTTATTCAACTGCTAGCAGCATAAATGTTGTATGGGCAGAGTAGTTGTTGTAGCCCTACGCAATTCTATTCAGGAGCTACCGGTTTATTGCCGTATGCCCAGAGTAATCACTCTTCCTCCGACAGCAATTTTATTCAGCTGCTATCGACTTCGGTCGTATGCGCAGAATAGTTGCAGTACTTCCCAGTAATTATATTCAGGTGCCATCGGCTCACTGCCATATGCCCAGAATAGTCGCTTCCTCCGACAGAAATTTTATTCAGTCGCCATCGATTTCACATTGTATGCACAGAATAATTGCTGTTCCCATCAATAATATAATCCACCAACTGACAACACCCAACGTTGTAAACACAAACAACTATCTTCCTTACCGACAGGTGTGCTTGTACCAGCCGATAATCCTCGAGCAGGACAATACTGCACACGCTGCCGCCGCTCTAGCACGCTTAACTGTACACTTATAACCACGATAACTCGAAAGTGATCTAAGAGGCTAGTGGTTATTGGGCATTGCCTAGACCGTTAGATAAAGAGATCAACCGGCGTCATTACATCCCGATGCATAAGTTGCACTTATTGGTAACGTGAAGTGAAATTAACTCACGAGCACAGCTAGTGTAATGCGAACGATGCGGGGCCGTAAAGTGCGACTTATGCCCCCGAAAAGCGTGTTACATTGCCATTATTTATGGCAATATAATATTAGGTTTTAAAATGTACAATCTTGAACGAGGATCATAAAACACACCTCTACATTAATCTTCAATATTGTTGTTTAACAGTCCTTGAGTTTTAACTGCATTATAAGGAATATTGTCACTTTTTACAGTTACACCAGGATTGAAATTTTTACCAGATTTCTTTTTCCCGTTATTTTTTTTACTGGATACATACATCAGACTTGAGTTATGGCAGATTATTTTTCAAACTTGTATTCATACATAAAGTCGAATCATCATTCAAATCTGATATTGGATAATTACTGAGATTGATGATTAAGTATATGGTGATTTGGTGTTAAGTGTTGACACATGAGTATTTTTTTATGTGGACGGATTTTGTACATAATGGTGTCTGGGTGCTTGTCGATGGTATTGATACTTAATAGAGTTTTCTGAAGGAAATGGTTGATTCTATGGCTTCCAAAGGTATTGTTGTGTATGACTTTTTTGATGAAGGTATTGACTTTGATGGTATGGGACACTTATTCTCATGCAAAGGTGCGGTGACACTCTTATGGATTTTAATTGTAGAACAAATTTCGTTGTTAATATTCTTCTTGTTTGCTAATGATTCACCAATATACCCTTCAGCAATTCGGTTGGAATTTTAGCCGCCATATGCCTTCAAAGCCGTGATATCAGCCCCAACAACTTCTTAACAATAAAATGTAATGTCTTCAAGAACCAGGTGTCTAAAATGAGTAAGCAATATAGTTTGAGGGTAGTAAATGAATATTTATTGCGCTTTATATGCTTATTTTTATTATTTTGACGTTTATTTTTTATCTAACACTTCTAGGGAATATTCACACATCCTCATAAAACAGGGCATGTTTTCTAACTGTCCTGAATCTCCAGAAAAAGTTTGGGCCAAATCCATGACCAGAAGGTGAGAAAGTCTCCTTGGCAGTCAAACATACAACTCGACTTTTCATTATCACTCCTCTCCCACTTCTATCATAGGAAGCTTCAAACTTAACCGCCAATTGGCGCAGCAACAAAAAAAACCCGTACCCAAAAAAGATAAACAATTCGTCAAGGTATTATTACAAGCTACTTCTTGGCTATAGCAGAGTAGAATTTTAGCTTATCAAAAGCCTGGAGCACTAAATTCGATTTGACTTTTAGACCTCGCCAGCTACTAGTCAGCTTGGACCCGAGTGCTGAGTTCGTCAACATTAAAGCCTATCATGTTGAAGACTTAAAAACTAAAATTTTGGTCAGTGTTCAAGACACAAAAACCTGTATCGATCGTAGTTTCGTAATCGGATCATTATTTTATTCTGATATCACTACCGATTAGGATCTGATGACGTTCTTGCAGGACATTGATACAAGATGTGGCACAAGATGTGGCATATTTTTCAATACCACATCAGGTAAATTGTGTCTTTAATCTGTTGCCATAACAAGCAGTTTGCTTTCTTTTTTATTTACGAGTTTTTGCTGATTTTTGCCGACATCCTACACGTTTTGTCAGTCAGAGCGGAAATACGCTTGACCGTCACCAGACTGATGTCTGACGAGTGACCCTGAGGAGGGTCGATGTTTTTTGTTACCTCTTAATTTACAAGTTTTGCAAACTCTACGTTTAGTCCTGAAAAGGACTAGTTTTGATGCAGGCTGTTAATTTATGGTCGAATGGACGATGACGTCGTTGTTGGCTCGGGCTGCTTGGCTGTTACTTAATTCGTGAGAGTAGAGTGACACAATGCCGACCAATTTTCTGTTCCAACTTGTAAAGTTGAACAGTCAAAGTCAGTTGACAAAAGTCCAATCACTTTTCTGTTCTCACTTGTAACAAGTCGAACAGTCAAAAGCTGATTGAATTGAGTCAAGGGGCACTTATACTGGTACTCTGAACTGGCGGCCGAGTCGGAAGTTTGAAAAGTCAAAAGGTGGGGAAAGGTGTTGAAATAATGGGGCGAGTATTTTGTAATATAACCAAGTTCACTATTGAGAAGTGGCCTTAAGTCAAAACTCTCGAGTGCTCATCGACGCGAACGCGAGGACGAGAGTCGATGTGCTTTGGCCGGCAGCCGAGAGACGACTCCGTCTAGTCGGCCAAAGTGGCTCGCTTATATACACAGCGACCACGCGCTGATTGGCTGATGCCGCGAGGCGGGGACGAGTGCAGCAGTACAAGTCGTTTGAGTGGGGACGGCAACTTACCGTTTCAAGAATGGCGGAGGCACAAAAATCCATCATAGTGGAGATACGTGATGCTGCCTTTGTGAATAAGCTCAGCCGTTAGTTGTTCAACCATTAAAAAATTTCAACACAAATTTTACACAACGGAACACATACACGGAAGCGTAGAAGTCGTAAAATTTAAACGAATAAATCTAAGCACAATAAATCAGTTCAAATTAACCGCAACAAAATGATTTCAATTGACCGGGAGCTATAACGTACACGAGAAGTTCACTCTTAGCTATTTTTAATATCTGGAGCATGAACAACTCAAAGAAACTGGAGGCATGAAATTTGGCTTAAATCACGAATGATTTAAATCAAGTTTAATTCACGAATCAAAATTGATTCGTGATTTGAAATGATTTTAAATCAAAAAACAAAATTGATTCTTTAATTAAAATTATTTAAATCAAAATTGATTCGTCAATAAAAATCTTTAAAATCAAAATTGATTTATGAATTAAAATTATTTAAATTGAAAATCAAAATTTTTTCGTGAATTATAATAATCGTAATTGAGAATCAAATTGCCTTAAATCACCAAAAATAGCCATTTTCAGACCTTTTTTGCACGTTTTTCGACATATATTATTGTCTACATTATGTGTTACACTGTAAGACCCACTACAAAACTTTATCAGGCAGTAGTTGACATCTTTAGGAAGCTTTATACATATAGTTTAGAAAATGAAAGTCCGATTCGAACTCGATTAAATTTCTTGTTTTTTGTTTTTTTTTTCAAATTTTTTAAGCTTTCCACTTTCCGACATAGCTCCAATCACTTAGGCCTACTTTTTTTCTGAAAATTTGGAAAATTTTCAACAAAAAAGCTTATGGGCACTTTTACTTTTGAATCATTCTACCCTGATCCAGGAATTATTTGAATATTTGTGATTTTTCATGAATTTCGAAAAAACGCTAAAATGGCCAACTTTGGGCCTCTGAAAAAGTGTCATAAAAGGCCCCAATTTTTCTATAAATTTTTTTGGACAAATCTGACATCAAATACAACAAGTTTTTGATATTTGCAGAAAACAAATTTTTTTGGCCATTCGATTTCACAGAGAATCGGCCATATATTGATGTATGTGAAGTAGTAGACGTGTCGCTGCTAGGTGGCATAGAGCAAAAATGTAATTCACGCGAATGAATTGATTAAGTATGTGAATTAAATAAAACTAAGGAAGCTTGTTATTTTGGAAGCCTTGAGAGAGGTGAAAGAGAGGTGAATAAATAAATGTGAGTTCTTTGAAAAGGGAATCTCGATTAGTTTCTTTCATCTCCCTCCCATTAACCCTCCTCGCTCAGTCGAAACCTCGGTCGTACAGTACCTGGCAACTAACGGATGGCTCGCTACATCTAGTAGCTCGAGCAGGCAGTTTTCCTTATTGGAAGAAAGTACGAAGAGGCTAAATAAAAAAATTAATTAAAATAGTATAAATTATTCTTAATATTATAAATTATTATTATAGCACAAGAGCATAAAACTAGCAGCAAAGTTGCAATTTTTTGGTTAGTGCTATAAATTACTAATAACTTTATTCTCCTTTCCTGATACTATATTTATTTATTATTATGATGGATTAAGATAAAAAAAGTCATTTAACTAAAAATTCAAAAAATTAAGGATTTTTATTGGCTATCTGTTTAAGGGCGAGAAAGAATAATACCGGAATTGTTACGTCATACCATTTAATAATTACAATTTCAATTATATATATGTATAATATATATGTTCATGTTTATATGTAATAATATTTCTTATACACTTACGGTGTATATGTTTTCTATATGTATATAAGTTACTCAGATTATAATTTTACGTAAAAGGTATTTTCAAGTTTTTTAATTAGACTATAATTTAATTACGTATATTACATGGAATGAAGTAACATCATCTCTTAAAACGCTAGTCTGATACCGTGATATTCGTTGAGTTTTGAGAAAAACAATTGATTCGCCACATGAATGGGCTTGCATGTATTATCTTTATCTTGTATATGAATGGTTTGCAAATTTCTATCTATCAAATGTCATTATCGATCGCATCACAAACACAAATCTAGCTCGCATTTACCATACAGAGTAAGAGCTTATTCTTACAATCTCAGCTTTGAGGGTAAAAAAAAAGGTTTTGTTTGACAACTCACAACAAAGTACATTGATGATTAACGCCTAATATTCAAATGAATCAAAAATATTTCAATGTATTTTTCCCTTACACGTTTGGTTTATTTCCCAAGGAGTAATTCGTATTTATATAGTGATAATTCTATATTTATGATCGGTTAGGTACGAACAGAAACGTGTTGCAAACGACACGTGGCGCTTTAATATCAACAATAAAAAAATGAAACAAACAAAGTACAATATATTATTAACACTCGTAGCAAAGTCACGCATTCTTTAACACAATAAGACACTTAATTTTATAATGGCTCAAAACGTTAATACAGAGTAGTAGAGGTCGTGCCTGTGTTAAAGTAAGCTGCAATAATAACAATAGTATACGGATTAGCATAGACAGAGCCACTACTTCGCTGTGTTTACACTTTTGAACTATTGCAAAATTGAATACTTTATAGTGTAAGTGTGCATATTACAAACTCATTTTTCAATTTTTCTTGTGATACTGATGATAATTATCAAGTTTAAAAACAGTGATGCGAACATCACATTGAAATTTGAATTGTTTTACTGTATACAATTCTAATTTAATTAATTATAGTATCAATAATCTTTATTCGTTTTTCTTCCGATTGAACTCATTAGTCAATCATACAATGATCTGCCAAGGGTCGAAATGAGCTTCCTATTATCAAGAGCAATTTTTTTTATTTTTCCAATATTTGAATTAATTGTTTAATTTGTGCTAATATAGTTGACTTTGACACTCGTCGTTTATCATATATGAGTACGTAACTATAAAATAATACAATACATTACGTATGAATAGAACAATTTTTCATTACTTACGACACTATTATTTACACATCGATAATTTTTTTTATCATACTTTTCAAACTCTGTTCGGTTACTCATTCTAGACAAATAAAAGATGCCTAAATTAATATTTCAAAAGCATGAAGTTAAAATGGAAATATTTCATAGTGAAAACGTCAGTACGAATTTTCATTTTCTTTCAACATAGAAAAGAAACGAATTAATATGTGAATAATTCAAATAAGTGTAATTTTATTCTATTAATTAATTTTTCAACAGCAGTGTAAATTGTCATATCGTGAATTAATTAACGATTTTAATAATGAAAAAAGTATTTTAGTCAAGTATAGCTATTAAAAATGTTCAGATTCACGAGTTTAACATGTGTTTGGGGCGAGATATACTAATTCAATAAGTTTCACCTAAATTTAACAACTTTATCAAATTACAGTACATTCTCATTTTGCATATCTCCATAATATATATGCTCTTCGTCTCTAGTGACTGATGGAAATAGCAAAGTGCGCTACTATTATTATTAATTTTTTATAATATATGATTGTAACCGATTACACAAGAGTTTGAAAGATTTTCCCTGTATTACTCCGAATTTGCTCATCTCTTTTTCATCTTACTGTACTCAGGCTATACACAATTTTATTTATACACAGCGTTTTTGTTTTTGTCTTCTAGAAATGTAATTTATTTCTCTCTCAAATTAATAGGTCCAGCACTCGGTTCACATGTAGTGAAACGGCTTTCAATATATCACAAACATCATAATTCACGCGCCTATCATTATTACTTCATTGCATACATGAGACAAAGATATTTTCATATTTTTAGGTAAAATTTACATTCATCGTATATAATCAGTGCCGCGTTTGACTGTTTAAAGTACATGTTTATTGCAGTTCGCTTTTAATGTTATCTAAATGAACATAAAAAAGTACTTTGAAACCAAAAATTTGACGTTGAAACGTAGTGCATACACAGTTTAGTCATAGATACGATACGCTCCCCGACCGTAACCGCTACAGTCTTGCCTTAATGTAATCAATGTATATAAACACGAAGAATGTAATTCGCTAATGTTCATTCACATACTATTAACCGTCTTTTCAACAATTTATTCGTGCGAAGATTTGTATAATTGGTTTTTACTTTTTTATGAATTAAAATGTTTTTATTTAAGTTTTACGTGACATTGTTTTATTTTTTGCACGTACGAGTCTCAAATACCAAAGTAAATATTAAAAAAGTTTTACAGCAATTAAAAATTGAAAAAAATATTTAAAAAGCTTACATATCGTGTTCTACCAAAAATATGTTGTACGACAAAAATAGGCCATAGTTGTTTTTTTCATATAGGGTAGTCAGACCAATCAATGACCGCGGGTACCAGTGAATGACCATTTTGGAAAATATCATATAAAAAACAATTAAAATTTATTTGTATGGACGTAATTCAATTCTTCAGTGAACGATGCATCTTGTTTTCTATGTTCGATCATAATTTAACAAGGAAAAACGATAATTATGGCACATCCAAAAGTGGTCATTTACTGGTCGAAAGCGGTCAATCACTGGTATAAGTACCCTAAATACTTTTTTTATTTTTGTAAGACCAATTACAATGAAAATATAAGTCATGTTCCAAAATTCAGGCGTATGCGTTTTTTTACAAAAAAATAAAGGGCGTGGCGTATTTTCAGTGAAACACCATAGGTTTTCAAAAAAGCATAAAGAAATTACATTCCTAAGTATTATTAATAAATAGTGCTCCAGATTGAGTTTGTTTCCGGATCTCAGCTATAATGCAGGATCAATTTTCTCAGGTACAAAATTAATTATTTTTCAAAACAAAGCTTTTATTACATCGTGTAGTTTTTATTGAGATAAAAATTTGAGAATTATTTTTAAAAAAATCAACGAATACATTTATTATACATTCAAGAACCTTTTGAGTAAACTAAATCGAATATTATTATAAAATACTTTTTACAGCACTACATATTATTTTTCTTAAAAATGAAGCCTCATTTTTGTAATATAAATCTGGGGCACTAATTTTGAAATAAATAGTGAACTTTACAATTATCGACAATTTAAATGTTGATAATATTTTTCTTGATAATCAGAAATAAGATGAATAATTTTTTTGGTACATTCATTGCATCAGCAAAAGAGTGCGTTTCATTCAAGTCTAAACGTAAAGAAACTTCGCGTAAATCAAAAAACTCAAATCTTAGTGGTATTATTTGTAATTTTTGATTATTTATTGATTATCGCAGACAAATATCAAATCACAATGTCATCATTCCATTTATAACAAAAAATATACATTCAGAGATATTATTAAATGTGAAATATTCTCTCATACTCATCATACCACAAAAATATTAATCACTAAAAACACTTTGAGCATTAGCAGGCACCTTATATTCTAATATAGTTATACAGAAATGAATATAAGTGATTACCGAGCAGATATTTATTGTATTTTATCAATACAAACTACTTTTTCTTAAACTTATTATCCTTTTCTTATGTCGATAATTGAGATATTGCATTTATCATCGGTCTTATTTCGCTTTTTCATCATTTATCTATACATTGATATAATATATTTATAAAATTTTTCCGTTATTTTACTATATATATATTAAATCTATATTATATTTATAAATCCTAGTCACGGACTCTTCGATATGAATTCCCATATCGAGGAAAATATAATAATTGAGAGTTAAACGGAGCCGCACAAAAATTCAAGTAATTAAAACGCATTAAACGCAATCGTAAATTTTATAACACAATTTTATCCATAAAATTGAAAGAAATTTTATACATCTTTTCATAACATTTCATATTTGCGAAAAGTGACGTTTGTTCCTACAACCATGCACAAATTTACTAAAAATAGCATCGATATCTTAATACATGTCAATTGAGATTGTGCGCGTCCTGTATAAGTTATTCACAAGTGACCCATGAGAATGGGTAAATTCCAAAGTATTGTTCTCTCATTTTCAGTTATTTAAAACGTGGCTAATACATTACTTAATCACTAGAGTTTTGGGTTATCCTCGCCCGCTGAGGTCAACTCCTTTTATTTTTTTTAATGAGTCCCTTTTCTGCCTCATGGCTGCCTTCGTAGAATCTCAGCGATAGAATTTTGACCCTCGTTACACAGGTCGATGCTGATCGTTGCTCCACTGGCATTGAGTTTGCGTATCTATGTGTATGAATTATAATTTACGAGTGCGAGGAAGAAAAGGTTTCACGATGAAAAAAACTTTTATTCGGGAGTCTCTCGGAGCGCGTCCAGTCTGTTGCTCGTGTTATGTTATTTTGACGATTTTTTTTTATTTTCGAAATTCATAACTTCACTTGCGTGTGTCAGGCATGATAGCAAGAACTTTAGGCAGAAACTTGGTCGAGACAATGGACTTCCCCTTTCTCGATCGGAGCATCTCTTTTATTAGCTTATAATTCGGCTTTCAGAAGGTTTGGTGTATTCTTCGAATGTCGTAATACACATGGAAAATTATTCATCCTCGTTAATTTCGTCGGCTGCGCCTATATCTTTGCCATTCGTCATTGATGAAAAATATAGCTTCAATTGGTTGAACATAAAACGGCGCACTTATTTACACTGAATCGCAGTAGAACAATTTTCGAAGGAAGAAAAAGAGAAGGGTGAAAGTACATATTTATATGGCGCGCGCGCGCGTGTGTGTGCTGTGTCAGTGCGAGGAGGTGCGGTGTTTCTCGCGTGCGATCGGCCTACAATAATTATAATCGATCGCGCGCACTGCACGCGAGCATCTCTCGAAGTTGCGGCTCGAAAACGCACAGACTTCACACACACACACACACGCACGTGCAGGCTCCTCCTCTAATTTATTGAGTACTTCTCTGCGTGAAATCAATAACATTGCTCTTACACAGCTTGCATACGAAAAATATAACGATCGCAGCGAGCGAGAAAGAGAGAAAGCCAGTTTCGATGCCCGTAGCCACGAACGGTCGTGGCTGTCGTGGTGGTAGCGCAATTTTTTTAGCGTACGCGCGCGCGGCAGCCAATTATTATTATCGGGCCGCGGCTTAAAAGTTCTGCTCGCCATACATGCCGGGAAACCGGACGGCGTGAGTTCCGAGCTCAGCGGACGAGAACTCGTCCTATGTGGCCAGATGAGCGAACTGGCCCGGGTGCGGCGCAAACTGATAAGGATGCGCGTACGGCGACATGTGGTACGGCACGATGTTCATGCTCGCCATTTTGTGCTCCTTCTTCCATTTCATGCGGCGATTCTGGAACCAGATCTTGATCTGGCGCTCGGTCAGGCACAGAGCGTGGGCGATCTCGATGCGGCGTCGCCTCGTGAGGTAGCGGTTAAAGTGGAACTCCTTCTCCAGCTCGAGGGTCTGGTACCTCGTGTAGGACGTCCGTTGGCGTTTCGTCTCACCGTTTGCATTTACGGTACCTGTCGAGAGAACAGACGATATAAATAAGTCATTGTTTTAGATCCATTGTGGAATTTTAAAGTAGAGAAATGTAGTACAAATTGAAAAGCCGTCATTCGAATCAAATGATTATTCTTTTGCCCTGGTAAAAATACTCAATGTTAGTAATGACCGAATAACCAAAAATTATTGTTTGTTTTTTGCGATTTTTCGGATGAAATTGTATTAAAATATCACGTGCGTTTAAAAAATCGGTTGATGACAATTTAACTGTTTCAAAAATTTGAAAATAGTTTTCAACTACTTCAAATGCTATAATATTACTTTAGATTTCTTACACTAGATGGCGAGTATGCTTTTATCTGTAAATCCGCAAGTGGCAAAGTTAAAGTAATTGTATAAGTCAAACTAGAAGTTTTGCTTTGATCACAGTAACTCGCCTTATAGTACTTATACATGAAACTGGACCCGGCCAAGCAGCTCGTCGATCTGCTTGGGCGCGTATGACTAAATTACCACGGGCCCATGAAAAAAAAAAAAAAAATGAAAAGCGCACGATTAATTGTCGATAGTAAGAGAAACCTGTACGCGTTGCAGCCCATATTCAGATGCATTGTACACGATCTTAACAGAATGAGCTCGAAACCGCAATCTGTATATCAATGCGCGAGGCAATTACATGTAAAATAATAATTGCAACTACTCGTTACCGCCCGCGATTACGATCAAAGTGTATCGAACGAGACCGCTTGTGTGCGAATGCGCGCGGCAAAACCAGTAATTAGTATGCCAATACACGAAACGCGATTATTTCATTACTCTTGAAAGCTCTCGAAATTGCAACGCCGCGCGTGCAGTGGGGCTATATTTATAAGCTGAGGGCAGGTGTAGGTGAAAGCTTCGAGCAATAAATAAAGCCGAGAAGTACTGCGCAGAGATCTTATGGGTATATCTTGAGCTTTCTCGTATGTATAAACACTCGCAAGATCGGCATGACGAGCTCGTTAATTCATTTCAACGAGTCGTGCTTAATGCGCGCGAGGGAGCTTGCGTGGTATACTGGGCTACTACTCTTGGCAGCGAGAATATCGCGAGCTCGAAGCCGCACAAGATAAGCTCGTCGACATTGTACAACTGCGACGCCGTGCAGATGCACTTTTCGCAAGCGTCGTAAATAATTTTCCGTGACCATACTTTATTATTGTCGCTCTATATACCAGAAAAGCTCGACGAGCAATTCGACGCGAGCCGCGGGAGAGTAATGCCGTCTAAGTATCCTATAAGGTACGATAACCGATGCGCGACGCGCTCAAGAATTTCAAGAGAAAGAGATGGTCTTTATAATCTCAATTAATTTTGACACCCAAACGGCGGGATTCACACATTCAGATTGAATGATTAATTCAGCGAGCGGCTTTTACGCGCGTTTGCTGCAATCGCTGATACATAGCTCACTGGCATTTACGAGTCAAATTGTGAATTACTGCAAATGCAATGGCCCTTTGCTTCACGCCGTTTGAGAGAGTGTCTATTTCAAACGTAAATACCGAATGGATAAATTTTATCGTATATATCACGCGTGTCTACTCGCTGAGATTGCATAATATTTACATTCGCGTGCATTATAACGCTTAAAAAATATTTAACTCGATTAATGAGAGAATTATAACGTGCGAAGGAAGAAAAATTATTCACTTAAAATCGTATTTTTCTCAAGTGCATTCAAACAATGAAACAACTAATCATCAAGTGGCTGAGAGGATACGTGCCGTGTATGAGAAGGCGAAAATCTAACGGGACTTATTAAAAAGCAACTTCTGCGTTGGAAACGCGTACATACGAAATGAATTAAATATTATTTCTCGTCGAGCTTAAATAATAGCTCTCGACACCGATGTAACGTCGAGCGAGAAAGACGTAAGACGCATTAAAAAAATGCTCGCTTTGCATTCAATAACACATGTATACGTGAATCTTTTCCACTCTCACACACAGAGTAAGTACTGTCCTTAAGCGAGCGAACGTACACCTATTCACGGATCTTCACTCTCTCTCTCTCATATGTACATGTACTCGTGGGCGAGCATTGCGGATATTAAAGAGGCGGCTCATTTACGGCATTAATGAATGCACTATTAATAGTCGAGAAACTTGTGCACGCGCTCGCGCCTACAAGAGTAAGGTGAATAAGCCAGGCTTCTCGAGCTGCCATCGTTGCACGAGCCTCGTACGGAGTCGAGAGAGAGAAAAAAGGTGAACTTATACAAGGAGTGAAACGAGCAGCGAAGAGAAGGTATATTATAAAGGCCAAAAGCGCGCGGGGAAGGAGATCGTATAATATTATACATACGTACGTATTCGTACGTGCGAGCAGAATCGAAGAAGCAGAAGAAGAAGAAGGATGTAATATAAGCGCGGATAGGGGTTACACATTGCGCCTAGTGGGAGGTAAGATGGAGGGTGTAGATGGAGAAACGCGAGTTCGAGTGATATATATTTAACGAATTGCATTCGCGATTGCATTACGGCTTCGAAACGATGCGCGGCTCATTACGTCGCAGGTACTCGAGAAAATAATCGCGCCGATCGTATTTGAGGATAATTTTAACTGGATTCCAGCCCGAAGAAAATATAGCTGAGAAATAATTTTTTTCCCCATAGCACAGCGCAACAGCAGCCTGCGACTAATGATCCGAGGTTGCAATTTTTGTCCGCGCGCTGCCTTTGGCTAAAGACCAACGTTATCGTTTTCCTCCCGATGTAACACGTTTTCTTCGTCTTTTTTAATAAATAGCCTCACGCATGGGCGACACCTTCGAGTGTAAATACGCGCGCGCCTGCGACACCCTAGTCTGTGAAAACATTCAAGCTTTGCTGAACACGTTATACCAAGTCAGCTGTTTTTCAGCCGTCCGCTTATACGTCGCGCTCATGTGTAAAATTCTTCGCGCGAGTGCAAGAGATTTTTTTTTGCAAAGGCTCGCTCGCTCTTGCAATTTATGCAAACAAGAAATTCATACATTTGTTTCTTTTAAAAGTAATATGTGTGTGCGTGTGCGTGCGTCCGAAGCGCCCAGGCGCGTCAGCGCTCGATTCGTGGCTCTCCGCAAATGGAATTTTAATGAAAGTCTGATTTTTGACTGATGATGAGATGTCAAGCTGCTTTTTGTTACCGCTGTGCTGGATATTGAATTATTTTAACGCCAGTTTGTCTCCGCGCTGCGGACTGGATATCCATTACCGGATTCCAATAAAACGCACGGAAAAATATCGCGATGTATATACAGGCGATTTCGACCGATGCACGGGTCTTTGGCAAAATTAAACAATGGACACACACACATGCAGAACTGCGAGAGAGAAAGTTCCATATCTACCGCGAGTGCCGTGCGATTATCTATCCAACTTTATACGCACGCAGATATCGTATACGTATATCAGGGGTCGGCATCTTTTTCGCGGTCCCCTTATATATCGCTATACGAATACGAATGGTATAACAACAGTGTGCACAACGACCGAAGTCGAATGATTAATTATCTTTTGAGTTTCGCGCGCAGACTCGTGTGTGTTTGTGTGTACGGTATATAGATATATGTATGAGCGCGAACACACGTACACCTACCCATTGGATGCCTAAGCTAACGGGTCGCGAGTCTTGTTTCTTTTGTTGCCAACTTTTGTGCATGTAAAGAGAGAGAAAGAGAGAGAGAGGAAAAGGTCATTCATGATTTTTCAACACGATTCATTAACGATTCGTCAATGAATTCTCGGAGGATAAAAATAAATGAACGAGCGATTGAATAAATGATGAAAAATTGCACTCAACTTGGAAGCGTGCTCAATTGTCCATTAGTTAAACCCTCATTTTGTTTCTTCTTTATTTTAATAGTCGAAACAAGAAATCAAATTAAAAAAAATTTGCTCAAATTCACATTTCTTGTCGACTGTCAAAAGAGAAAAATAAAAGTAAATCAATGAATACACAATGTTGCACGTGAGTTCATTAGTCATCCAAAAACAGTTCGTACTATGAAAAAAAAAAACAAGATTGCTACTAGTTTGAACTTTTTGATTTCTCTCTTTCACCGCGTCTTCGATCAAAACTCATTTATCACAATTTCTCAAGCAAAGTCCTCGCAATAATACACACAAATTTCTATATGAACTGTGTAAGTGTTACTTTTTTTTCTTTATTCTCAATGGAGGACATTTTTATTGAAATCATTAAATGAGAGTGCGACCTGAATTTTTAACATGAAAATAAGACGCAAGTAGAAAAAAATAAAGTGCTAATTTTTACAAATGACAAAGATTGCATTGAAAGCTCGGCTGTGACTTTATTTAGCTAATTCACTTCTATAATGCGATGTATACTTGAGTGCATACATAAAGCCAGCCGAAAATCAACGCTTGGTATTCACGAATAAAAAATCACACTCGGATGAATCCCAGGCTAACACTCAGCACTTCATTTTTAAAGCACCAAACGAGCAGATTCGCACACACACTGAAAATTTTCTCTACCCGTAATGCGTGTACGCGCGCGCGTGTGTGTTCAAGTATATACGCGAGCGAGCCAAATGATAAATGGAGTGCGTCGACGATGCGCGACGACGCAGCGCACTATGTGTCAAATGTATACGCAGTGAACTGGCCTTATAATGCCAGCCCACGAGACTTTTCATTTCTCAAATTCGCATAGGTGTACGAGAGAGCTCCGAGCTCTATACACGATTATTAGAACATCGTATACGACTCGCACCGGAAGGGCGTTTAGCTATGCTCGACGTACGTGTGTTTCGCGAGAGCACGTGTATCGCAGCTCACGGGAGAGTGATAAAACAACAGGTTGCTCATCTTCGATTCTTTTTTCCTTTCCAACGAAAGAGTTTATTTTCGTACTTGTTCGCATATCCGTTTCTTTTAATTGAGATCTTGGTTTTCCGACAAGCTCGCGCGCACAAATGCCCTCGCTGTGCGCGAGATACGCAAACATATCATGCTCGACTGAATTCGCTCATCGCGTAACGTGGGCGTAGGATGGGTGTACGAGCACGAAACGGAAAGAAGTGTTTCCAGTAAATTTGAGTTAGAAATATCAGTGTAGCAAGTGTCAGGTAAAAATAAGAAATTCTGCTCGGCTCACCCGGATGGAAAAGAGAAGAAAAAAAAGAAAGAAAACAAACAAGTACACTCGACTCTTGGATTTTTGGCGTCAGGCATATGAGCTTCTTTATTACATTTTGATGTATTTTCGTTTTCTTGATACATTAATAAGCGCGTAGGAAAAGTATGCGCACTCGTAAGCTCGTGCGCTTCATATGTATACACTTAAAGAAATCTGACTTGAGGAAGTGACAATGTGATACGCGTTTCGCCTTTGACACGTCGACACGAACCCGCGCTTAAGTTGCTCTCAAGCTTACGTTATATAGCAGCATACACACTCCGCGCGCGCGCATATATAGTAGCAAATGAGACGCGATACTTTTCGAGAGAGTGAGAAGGCTTGTTCTGACATTTATAACTGGTTTCTCGCGAGTTAAGTCTTTTTTTGCATGTATCGAAATAATTTTAATTTAAGAGATCGCTCGTTTTAGCGCGTATTTGAATGGGCGAAAGAGAGAGAGAGAGAGAGAGGGGGGACAGAAAAAATGATTCATTGGAGCCCGATGTCATTTCCATACGCCAAATAATTCGTGGAAAACTTATGACTTTAACAACTAATAATAACTTTGCAAAGTTCACGCGTTGCTGATTGCTGATGTATAGCTTTTCTTTAAAGTATTTTACGCGCGCGAGCTTGTTTATCAGTTGAAACATCAAAGCGAACTTGCCTGAGCAATAAATATCGGATCGGAACGTGTCCAAAGAGCCAGAGCTCGGATAGCATCTCGAAAATTATACACATCTCGCACGTCGTAACTTTTTTCCAAGTCAAAATCGTGCTAATTTTATAGTATATAGCGGGAAACCGCGCTACTATCTCCGAGGTATTTATATATACCCGGTGGCTGAGTCGATATGATTTACGCACGAAATATGTTAATCATCTTCTCTGGCTGATTATAATATACACTTGAACAGCTAGATGACGATCGGACTTCGCGAGCAGCGAAGTTCTGGTTTTTCTTCAACTTGTCGCCGCATCGTCGCCGTCATCGTCTACGCGCGACATATATTACGACAGCCCCGAGGCGCTCATAATACACACTTATCCACTCTTTGGGATCTATCGAACACTATATTCAGCGGTATAAGCTGCTGCGAGTATATGCGCGTGCCGCATAGCGAGCTTTTTCTATTTTCAGCGAGTGTCGTCTTCTCGCGGCCACGCTGGCCCGCGCGCCTACTGCTATACGACTACATTATGTGCTTATAACACCGCTTCTGCGTGCGTTACATTGATAGATTACGAAAAAGCCTGTCATCTGACTCGTGATCTTCTGCGCGAGTTTTGCCGTACGGCATTATGATGTACACGCGCGCGCGACCAAGCGATACGTTTTTAATCTCTCTGTCTCTCTCGGGGTCCAGGCTGATAAAAAAAAGAAGAAGAAAAAAACTACGGCCCGATCTTTGCAAGCAGCGTGAAAAACGCTTCAATTATATCTTGGCTGATAGACGAAGAATCAAGTGGATTACATAAAGAGGAGAATCGGAGCTTGATTTCATATTTTTTCCTTCTTTTCATCTTAGACGGTAATGACGACGCTTAACGTTCGACTGACCCATTGATTAATGTTGCGATGCGCCAATATACAAACTCGCGTATAATATTCCACGTGTATACACGTCGTCATAGATATTGTACTCTTCCGATCCGCTCGAGAGAGCGGAGGTGTTATTTTTTTCGCAAAGAATATATTCAAAAATAATTCATCATATTCCGCGTGCGCGCCCGAGTGTCTACAGCGATATAAAGCCCCATATAGCGGCGTGTCTCTCGTCTTTCGTACAGCTCTCGAAGCTCGTGATGAAATTATGAATGACGCGTACTTAGAGGTATAGCGCACAGCCAGTGTACGTCCAGCGGGGCAAAAAACATATACAAAATATTTATGTACGAGTCCGCGACGTCTCTGTATTAAAAAGCAATTAATCACCGTTTCGTTTTCTGTGCGCGCCTGCATACGTACGATACACATACAGCATACGTATACGTACTTGCGGCCGTATGTATATTAATAAGTTCATTCGCGGTGATCAAGGATCCACGCATGGACGAACCGATAATCAATTGGGCGCTCGGCGCGGCGTACATGTAATATATCCCGCGCATGTACGAATGTACGTCCGAACCGAATCTCGAGCAGGACAAGAACAAATAAGGAAAAAAGGGAAATCTTTTTTTTTTTTTTTCATGAAACGTACGAATTTTTTACACAACGCCGGATACGCGCGCCAGGAGTAATGTGAGAACGTTAATCTACATGAAAAGTCTTAATCGATGCTAATAACCCAATGATCGATCAAATGAGTCGATCGTTACCTAGTCGCGACGTCTAGTCTCACATTAGCGCAGGTATATACACTTCGCGTACGAGTCGAGATTTTTAAGTTTGTATACATAAGCATCCTCGTACGCGCATGCATGCTTGACTTCACATAAAGGCCGAAAAAGTCACGCGGGGACAAGGCCAGGAGAACCTGACTTCACTCGGCAGCTATATAGCTCTGTTATAAGATACCTGTCAAAGTGAGAGAGAGAGAGAGATCTTTGCGCTCGTTACATAGAACTTCCCGTTGTCCAAGCGGTAACTATACCCGGTAAATACCAACTAGATCCGCGTTCAAAGCTCGGCTTTTTAGGACCGATGCAAGGCGTTGTGGCTCTTATGGTCGACGCGCGCTCGTGCAGCTCAAGAGACACAAAAAGAAAGAGAAGCTCCTTATCTAGATCTCCCCGAGCAGAGCAACTAGGTCAGTTTTATGCACTTGCACAATTGAGAATGAGCTACTGATCTGAGACTCGTTTTCAAGATTTAGGTATTGCACCAAAGATTAGTATGATAATTGTTATTGCCGCAATCAAGCAGTTGCCAATTAATGACGCGATCCGTGTTTTTTCTCTCCGTGTTGCGTGTCAAAAATACGCACGGATGCAGCCTGAATATTAAAAATGTTTTTACGCTCGCGGACGAATCCTTTTTGAAAAGCAAAACGTGTAACGTCTTTTGTATAATTTGTAAAAATCTGCCTTATTTAACAAAATACGTCGCGAGAGGCGTACAAAAGATGTTCTCGTCATCTGTATTCTTCGAAGCACGCTATAATATACAAAGCGCGTGAATAGCGCGATGGTTTCTTTGCGTGCTGCTGCTGCTGCTGCTGCTGCTGAACGCGCGACTTTCTGGCTACAGTCCAGAGGTCCCTGTGGGAGCAACCATAGTACGTCGACGCACATGTACTTATAGGCAAGAGCTGCGTTACAGTTCGCAAAGTACTTGGCAAGATATGATTGAACAAAGATTCGATTCATTTTGCAATGCTCGTCATTCGCTCGGCAAGTCCAATGTAGCTATTCAATAAGTTGCTAAGGAGATAAATCAAGCGAGTCGAAAATTACTAGCTACACTTAGCCGCTGTAGCACATTTGAACGTTGCAGCTTTGACAGGTAGGTGTTTGCGTGGTCGTGCACTTATACTGGAGACTTCCCGTGCACCAAAATAATGCAGCGACCTAAGGCTAGCGTATTTTCCTCGAAATTATTACGAGCCCACACCGACCGCCTTGGTGAATGTAGTGCATAAAAGTAAAACATCGACGAAGGACGAACTTGTATCTGTGAGTGCTGCTGTTTATAATCTTACAACGTCGTCGACGACGACGACCAAGTCAGCAGTCCATGGGCAATTTAAATTTACCTAGGCGTGTTTTGCGTCATTCAGGCTCTTTTGCTCTCTTGCACTGATTTGTGTGTCGTGACTAGCTTCTGCAGCTGTTTCCGATTTGGACTCTACTCTACCATTGGACTTATAATATCATCGTCGTCGTCGTCTTTGCTTCGCTATAACCTACATAATACCCAAAGCGCAGCGAATTCTGTCGACATTCCGATCTGCGAATTGCTTTTCAAATTTTCAGCGAGCTAACGAGAATATGCTAAGAACGCCAGATCTCTTGTGTACCCCAGTAGTGCCTCTGTATAATCCACCTGTTTTGAAACTCGACTGCGCCGCGCTCTCGTTAATTTGGGGTTGTACAAACAGCGAAAGGTTATTTTGGCGATTGCGCCGCGCCGAGAGACACGAGCTCGTTCGCTCGCTCGTTACACAGCGGCTCTTTGACTCCAAATTTGCCTGCGACCATCAAGGCAGATTAATATTTCTTCCTAGGCACCTGACACGTTTTTCGGAGCTCGTGAGCGCCTGATAATGGAAAATTGAAAGAACATTCAAAAGCGATTCATCAGCGGCAATGTTCACGCTGTCTGGTAACTGTCATAATTATTACGAAGCGCCGAAAGGCTCCTCAAAGAAAATACACCGACGCGAGTGGCTGCTGAAAAGAAACATCATCGAGTCACAATTGCGCGTTGGTACACGCGGAGCTGCGAGCAGGCGCCTTTACAAAGTGCGCATTAATTGAATCCATTGGAAAAACATGCCTAAGCTCTCTCACTCTTCTCCTTGTTTCTTTCCGAGCGTTTAAATTCTGCTCGAAACAAATCCATTTGTTCGTGTATGTGCCTCGAGCTCGAGAGGTGCCATCGTCGAGTGTCTGTCCGTGTGTCTCTCCGTAGCTGCTTGCGTATAGCTATAGATGCTGCGCTCGGAGTATGCAAAAGTGAAAGCTGCCCAGCTCTCGGGCGCGTATAACCCACCCACCCACGTGCCAAGGATAACAAATGATTCTAGCGCCATTGGGTTCACACCGACGCTCCACTGACGCGTTTTCGGTAATACGCGCGCGGCACAAAAGCTCATCTTCTCGTCGCTACAAAGAGACTGAAGGAGAAAGAGGAAGTATTCGTGTATTGCCTTTCTGTCCGCCTCCTTTCGATCCCGCGCTAACTTTCTCGAAATTGAAAAGCTATAAAATTTTTCGAAACTATTTATAACTGTCTGCCAAGGCTCGATGCGCATCATATACAAGAATACTTGTATATGTGAATTGTATATAGCGGACTGAAAGCTTATACGCATGTCTCACAGTAGTCCTTACTTGCGATGCACTTGAGAGATGCTTTCATGGAAATGTTAGTATCAATGATCTGCGGTTTTGCAATTATCCCTCAAATTACAGGAGTTTGACCAAGCGATGCGCGATAACAATATATTCTTTCGCCTCGTGAGTATAATCTGCAGTGCAATTAGCTTCTAAGAAGATCACGAGCTTTTTTCCAATCTTTTGCACGATTATCTTGACACGAGAGTATACACGTGCATGTTTGTACGGTATCGCGAACGATAGGGCCCGTCAACGGAATTATTTGAATTTTTTACGAGGTCAACTTGGGTTCGAAACTTGTACTCTATTAATACATCGTTATCATCTTCACGGATGAGTCATAATGAATGTATTTGTTTTATACCACTCTGTACATGGGCAATGTAACCGAGTGTACATGGCAGGAGGAAAAAATGCATCGGTGGCAGCAACAAGCGCGCGCACGCTCGTCGTGTTTCGAGCAAGAAGTGACGGACGAACGGGAAGGGCACCTAGTTTCCGAATGCAGCAGAAAAAAATCATCGCTGCGCGCATCGCGAAACAACAATAATAGGCATGTATATATACCGATACGTATAGACATTGAGAGAATGAGAGAGAGTAAGAGAGAGAGAGACAGAGAGTCTGTGCTGCTGCTGCTGCGCTCGCCACGTAGGGAAGAAAAAGAGAACGTCGGGTATATCTCTTGGTCGAAGGGGGGTATAAGACGTCTCTTGCATGTCTCCATCCATCACTCGACTCGCGGTGTGCGCTTCTTGGCTCTCTCTCTCTCTCTCTCTCTGCTCAGCTCGGCTCAGCTCTGGAGCTCAGTGACGGTTCGCCCGAGAGACAGAGACGATCTTTTGAATGCACATTTACTTATGCACTCGCTCTCCGCGCGCCGTCATGAGAGGATACATACATAAATTTATAGGTATATTCGGCGAGCGCATCGACCGGCGAGTGGTGTATACATGTTCTATGTAACGTTTTGCTGTTATGCTACTCTCTTTCCTTCTCTCCTCCTGTTCCTCCTCCTCGCTCGGCTTGTCTCTCTCTCCGTCTCAAGAGAAAATCGTGATTATTATGAGCTTCGTGAAAGTGTGTGCGGTAGAGAGAGAATCGCAAGTGTACCACTTGCTGCGCGCGGCGCGACACGATCGCGATTTCGCGAGAATACGAGCTCGGTGCAAATCGAGCGTATTATTAATTACCCCTGGCTTGTTTATTGGCAAAAGATGGCTTTGCAATCAATTACTAAAAGTAAAGCACTAGTAATAACCGGCGTTGATGCAGAGAGAGCTCGACGCCAAGAGCTCTTTACAAGCAACGCTCGAATATTTCGCATTTCGTAATAGTCTAAACACGTGCAGCGCTGTAGCAGCAGCAGCGAAGCCATAATAGCAGTCGCAAAGGTCGCGTAGCCGCCTGCCGCACAAAGCGAAGAAACAGCTGTTGCTCTTTCTCAGTCTTTGCTGGCATACGATCATCAACAACATCATTTTGGGACAACGTCCGCCTCCTGCATTAAACTTAGATGCGCGTCCACATATATATAGGCACACGCTACACACACCCCAATGTCGCACAGATAACATCGATAAAAGCGACTTAAATCGTATTTATTTTTGCACCGTGGCTGATGCTAAGCGTGCTCGCATTTGCTACTCGTGCGTGTGTTTGATCAAGAGAAGGGAAATTAATGATTTTTAGCGGTAACAATGCCCAGTCAGCTGCGATCTTTCTTTCTTCTTTCGTTCGTCGTGCGGCTCGGTCGCGGACGCATTTTTCCCTCTATATCTTTCTCCTTCTCCTTCTTTTTCTTGTTTTGCTCGCTTGTATCATGAATGCGGTCGTGTTGCATCGATCCGATTTTGCATTTATTTAGCGATAGGACGATGCGATTCTAATGTGAGCTACTTTTCACTCGAAATACTTTGATTTGGCGTACGTGTGGCGTTCGTATCGCTTTCTGATAACCACGAGGAAAAAACTTTTTCGACTCTATCAAAAAGTTCGTGCAAATAATAAAATTGGCCTGGTGTAAAGTTTCTTAGCTACGAGTATACACACAATCACATACATTTATCTCGAATAAATTTCAAAACATCAGCGACACACATATCATAAGTGGTCGTCATCTCGCGCGCGGAGTCTTCGACTTCGGCCACGACGAGAGTATAAAAAAAATCACCAACTCTCGAGCTCTACTGTGGTCTTCGGAGCCAATAAAGCGCAATAAATCACGCATCATCTTACGCGCGTATATGTGGCTCGTGCATGAGTTCATCTACTTCTTTATATGCAGCTCCGATCGCCACGGAGCATAGGCAGCATTATTAAGCCGATCTCGGTTAGTTATCTATTGTGTTTACGGTCGCGCACTCGATACAACTGAAAATTTTAACGGGTTATACCCAATGTACATTTGTATATTGATTTATTTATACATATCCGCTCGACTGGAGCTATCAAACGCAAAAACGAAAATTCCCACTTTGAAGTTTCTCGATCTTTCGTTCGCACGATCGATTTAACGAACTTAATATCTTTTTAATATGCGCACTCGCTTTGTGCTGCGCATGGCGTGGTTCGGAGTTGCGGGCGCGAAACCACGACTACATACATGTGTAAGCTACACGCGATCCATTGCAATAAATATATAATATGTGGCAATTCTTATGTACTAATAGCGGCTTCGGGCTATGAGCCTCGTAGGCTTTTCTTTAGGTGAAAGAATTGATTCGAACGTTTCGACTCGCACGAGGGGTGCAAAAAAGTTCGCGTGATCCCCAACGGGCTGAATTTTATTGGGTTATCTCTGCGCGTGTTTTTTTCTCTGTATATACCTTACATTTAATAGATGGGAAAGTTTCAAGGAGTTCACCACGGAGTTAGTTTAAGTATTGATAAAGTTTGAGGGCTTGGAACTTGTACGTGTTTAAATTGTCTGAAAAGTCTTTTTTATCAAATGTGATATCTGATGAAAATTAAAAAAATCTTTTTCTGCAACTCGAACGTACGCGGGAATTACTTCGGACACGCGTACATCGAGTATAACTAGCGCTAATCAGAAAGTTGCATATATTAATATAGTTTCATATTCATATTTGAGGAAAATTTCCTTTTAATAAGCCACATATAGTAGCAGCAGCTGGCTTTCACTGAGCTCGAGTCATCATCGGTTTTACACCAACTGGACTATACGGACTTAATATAAAATAACACGCGATTAGTACCTAATAAGTACACGCAGTATCTGATCGGAATAAATTAATATTTGAATAATTTTTTTTATATATAAAAGACGCACATCCGTAAGATTCATATGACACATCCTCAAATATTTGCCTCGAAAATTATGATTTGTGGTGGATATTCAAAGTATCCACACAAGTGGACACTAGGAAACCGCATAATTTGATCTCGTAGGCGTGCGTGTGAATCTTAAAAATTAAGGAGACAGTGTGGTATCGAGGTAAACCTAGATAAAACCACCACGTTGCGTGAAACATCATTTTCTATCAAATTATGAATGAAATTATGAATGAAATTCTTTACGATGTTAAGAATCACGTTACGAAGCGCTGAGAATTTCGGCATTGGGAAAGCGTGACGACTAATTTCAAATAAATAATGTAGCTGTAAAACACGTGGTCGTCGGTTTTTATAGAAACATCAGGTGCTTGCACAAAAAAACGCAATCATAATTTTCAAGGGAAATATTTGCAGCTAAAAGAAGACGAAGCAGCTGATCCACGCGTTACGCTGGGAGCCTGGCGGCTTTTCATCCTTTGCCGTACAAATAAGTTACTTTTGCAGGAAGAAAAACAAGCAGCGGTTGAGCAAAGTCACCCAGTTTCCTCAGTGCGATTCCCTACGGTATTATACCTTCGCGAGTGCTGGATGTATAAAAATCCCTTAACGCCGCCCGTTCTGCCTCTTTTTATCTTCCTTACGTTTGTATCATATATATAATGTACGCGCGCGGAGACGTCGAAAAGGATAGAAATTCTTCATCGGGTTGTCTCAAACTCACGAACATAAATGAAATATCACTGGCTCAAAATCAGCACAAAAACGCAATATGTAATGTACGTGTATTATATAGCTGTACGACGAAGCAGCAAATAGATATCGAGAGACATGTCACGTAGTTTTTATAAAATACACAAAAAATCACTCGATAAAAAAAAAGATCGGCGAGTGGTCGTTGTTGTCGGACTGTGATCAGCATCCGGCGATTGTATTGTTTCTCTTCTCTGCACCTCGTTTCACGCACACGCACAAGGCATCGACTGCTCTGCTATGCTCTGACCCACGAATAAATCACGCGGGATCAAGTGATTCTCATTTCCCTACATTATGCCTTACATTGCGTAACACGTGTATTTTTTTATTATTGCAAGTTAACTTTGACAGTAAAAATTTCGATGGTAAAAAATGGTTTGCAAAAATGATTTAAAAATGATTTATGAAATATTCTTATACGATATTTTGGAAAAATTGAAAGATCACTTTTGAATGTTTGTTGAAAAATTATATGGTTTAATGGATTTTTTCGATTCAATGATTTCAAAGAAATGCCGTTAATCATTCGAGTTGGGAAGTTTAGAGATAGGGTTGTTATTTAGGGAACGCATTACAAGCATGCACAAAGGTTTCAACTTATACTGTGTGCAGAGGTAGTACATACTATACTGTAATTCATCATTCAAAGCAAGCTTTGATTTTTTTAGTGCAAAGTGCCATCCTTACACCGCAATAAAATACCCTCTTTAAGCATTTTACAATGGCCCAAAATTCCAAGCGTGGCGAGTATCGAAGAGAACATGTCAATAATATTCCTTCGATAAAAAGGAGAATGAAAAGAGTAACGAGCCGGGAAGAAGCCGGGAGAAATCAAGTGGCGCTCTCGTGCGCATATAGACTCGTGTACACGAGCATATAGACGGACGATTGGCAATATAGCGATTGTTTCACACGGGCGGCCGATATTCTCAGTCTCGCGCCAAGTGGTGTCGTAAATTTACCTCCCTACGCTAGCTCTCTCTGTGTTGTGGCGTGCTGCGCTGCACCGGCGTCGCCGCCACCACTACTGCGCTATACGAGGAGGGCGTAATACGTGGCGGTATCGTGGCGGGAAGGGAGCGAATCGTACAGTCGCGCGAGCGAGGAATAGCAACAGGCTGCTAGTATATGCGTATACACTGCCGATTCTGCAACCTAACGTATCCATACCTATATCTATGTATCCATATATATACAATTCGTATAGTCGAGTTGAAATGCACACACACACACACACACACACACACACACACGACTGCGAGTACTTCGTGGTGTATTTTATTTATATATTTTCACGTGAACCTGCGGCGAGCCCGAGCGGAATGAGGATTTATAGCTATCAAAACGAGTCGCTTATGAAGTGGATGCGTGTAATATACGCACACACACGCACGAGCTGCGAATATACTGCGATATGGGTGGAAGAGGCGCGCGACCAGGAGTCATCCGAGACGTAAGTTGCGGAACACCTGTTGTAACGGTTGCTTACTCCGAGAGAATCGAAAAATTTCGTCGTGTGAAATAAACACCATGAAAAGCACGTTGACCCAGAGAGAGAGAGAAGTTTAAAGCCGCTGCTGCTTCTTCTGCCGGCGATCTGTTAACGAATACCGATAAGATTACAAGTGCTATTGCGCGCTTACTGCTTGTGCGAATTGACCCTTTCTAAATGCAAATGCGGACTTGATGCTTGCGCGCACCAGGCCAACTGATTTATTACGAACGAATTCGCATTATACGAATGCTATGCTCATATAATGTTATATCGTTTTTTAAATATAATTTATAAGATTTATTAGGATCAAAGATATTTATCAAACGCACCTCGCATACATGTATATACGTGCTCGCGCCGCGTCCTTTGCTCGTAGGTGTTCTTTTCCTCGACTCGTTTTATTCCTTTTCTTTTCTCGTTTTTTCTGCAGAAAATGCCACTTTCGAACCTAATAAATATAACTTGAATTATGTCCGACGTATGAATGATGCGCAATAGCTGATTCCGATGGTGCTATTTTTTTCTCGTCGCTTCACCTGATAAGTGGCTGCTGTGTGTGGTTTGTACATGTAAATGCGAGAGAGAGAGAGAGAAATGAATCATCTCCTCCTCGGATACAAGCGAGCAACGCGCATATATACACCCATCACCAAATGATTTAATGGCTAGAGTGATTCTTGTGCGAGCGGGTACGAAAATTCTTTGTCGATCTCGTTATAAATTACCCCGCTAATTTCAAAATCAATCGGGGGCTTTTAAAAATGTTTAACGAGCGCGACCTCACCTCGTGCGAGTGTTAATATCGTCGCGCGCTAATTTCATTATTTACACGCGTATTTACATCCATTAACAAAGTCAACGACAACTATTACCCCCGGAGAAAACCATCATAAATCCATCGCGAAAGATCATAAATCTCCCCGGCAGTTAGCTGTACGAGCCAAGCTCGCATCGTACGACAAAATAATTTACGAATTTACGAAAAAAAAAAGAAAAGAAAACAACGACACCCAATACGATCATCCAAACTCGAGAGCTTATACGGATAAAAAGCAGATCGCTGCATAGCGAATGGCGCATCACTGCACCGTGCGGAGATAAAGTCGTCGTCTGACAAACAATTAGCTGGCTGCACTGTGTGGTGCGCGCAGGAGCTAGTCGCGAAAGAGAGAGAGAGAGAGGCCGGCGTGACGCGCGGCGATTTCTATCAAGCGCGAAGCTAAACGGAATTACGGCGATAAAAACCTTAACATCGTGCGTCTTATATACGCATGCACGCGTCCGTCCGCGTATATATAAATGCGTGTGTGCGGTGGCGAGCGAGCGACTGCCGCTTTAAGCTGCTGCTGTGTGCGTGGAAAACCAGTTTCTTTCGCACTCGGCTATATATATAACGCTGCTCGTTCTCTCGCGCGCACGCCGCGATCGTGCATATATGCGCAGTCTGGGCGCGAGTATAGTACGCGAGTCGAGCTTCTGACCTCGTCCTACCTCTTTTCTCGCGTCAGTTTGCGACACACAGCACACACAATGTAAGTTTTTTCTGCTGCTGCTGCCACCGCTACATGACGCCGATATATAATAGAGGCATTTACAAGTCGATGGAGCTTAAGAGCGAGAGAAAAATCTCCGACTCGCGGCTCTGAATGCGAGCTCGTGTATTCGCGCGCGAGTTGAATAAATGTAGGCGAGGCGGATTTACGTGCTATCCGTCTGTGTATGTTTGTGTTTGCAGCATTGTTTATTGCTGAACGGCGCTTATATACAATGCATTTCTATGATTAAGAATAAATGATAATGCGATTATACTAATGTGCCAAGTATATCCTCGAGCGACTATGACGGACTAGGCCATCGGAGTAGAAAATAGAATGGGAAAGCTGATCGGCCGATCGAGTATTAGATAGCCTACATATATAAGAGTTGGCATCTTGAAAATTTTAATCGATCAAAAAAAAAAATGACACTTTGACGCGATTCACGTATACATTTTTCGAAAACGTTGAGCAAGACCAGAAGTCGCACGCTACAAGTTCGATTACATCTTGGAAAAATGCCTCGAAACACTTGCAGCTTTACGCAACACTAGGCCACAATCGCTTCCGTTTGTCGCGTCGCTGCGCGCATCGACGTTATATCCCGCGACATATGTGTCGCCGCGGCGGTCGAAGGAGTTCTAAGGTCGCAGTCTGCGCACATTGCGAGCTATTTTCCTGTCTGATCTATAGCTATATGTATACAGAGCGAAACTGTTCGACGCGTAGAGTCGCGCGGCGCGCTCGAAAAACTTCGCCTTGGGAATACGTAAAAAGGACGCGTGTGTATAGGCTGCAAAAAGGAGTGGGGAAGAAATAACCCTTGGGGTGTCTCACGTATATATACATATGCAGAGTGGATACACATACATACGTGCGGAGTTGGCTCCGCGAGCAGCTCATGCATGCAACCTATACGTGTATGCCGAGCCACTTGCGAGCGAGCGAGAGAGGCTTTCGTGACTCTCGTGAAGCGAGAAGGAGAATGAGAGAGAGAAAGAGAGAGCTTTTATTTATGGCGAAACGATCGGTCTGTATAATTACGCTTCCTTCTGCGTGCATGTATGTATATGCACACGAGTGCCTTATCGAACTTGTGTTTGTGTGCACGTGTATAAGCAGCCTGCGTGTATGCGCGTAGCCGTGTATGTGTGTATACAGCTCCTCCTACTTTTGTGGGCCACTTTAGGAGCCTGCCTCTTTTGCAAAATCGACCTCTGCGTAGTCCTTTTATGTGTATACATGTTTTTCAGTATATACACACACACATGCTCACGTATATAGAAACAAGTCCCTATTTAATTTGGTCGCGCGAGCCAGCACAGGCCTTCGTCACTCTTTACCCGAATAATTACGAAATTATGTCCTTTCTCGCTTTCGGGGTATTGGCCCTTTTTTTGCTAAAGGCCGAATAATTTTCTGCCGCAAAAAATTCGTGTATATATTATGCATTAAAGTACACGCTGCTCGAAGGATGCGAAGAAAGGTGCGTTGCGCTTCTGCGAAAATTACCCTTCTCTGCAGGGCTCCGCGATAATCGAGCGATAGCGCACTCGCTGCACGGTAATGACGCGCGTTTACCGCTTTGCAAATAAATTATAAATTGCCCGGATTTTGAGAGTCAATTTTATTTATACTCCGCTATGGCGTTTCGCCGATGATGCCTGATTTTCATATTTTTAAACGAAGGTAAATAGTTTGCGAGCAAAGACGGCGCCCCGCGTTTAAGACGTTGGCGACAGTTGCGTCAGCTTTAAATGGGATAACTCTAGTCGCTATCATCGTGATATTTGATACTCTCGACTTGAGAGAGACGAGAGAGAACGAAAAAAATGTGATACATTGAATTTATTTATCAAACCATGCGTGAATCAATGGAGCTTAAGCCAGATTATACGCACGTACAAGTAAAAGAAACTATGAATTGATAGACTAAAAGACTCGAAGGAGCACAGATATGATCGATATCGTTTAAAAAGCAATCACTTATAAAAGTAAAATTTCCAAAAAAGATTTGTCTATCGGAGCAAAAAAAAAAGGACAGTTTTTGGATACAAGTGACAAATATTTACATACTCGACGGACCAGCTACTTTACATTATACTTTATACGGAAACGGCAATACACAATTTTGCAATCTTAGCCCAGATAGCGATCTTGCGAAATAAACGAATCAATAAACGCTTCAACTCGGTCGACGAGCAAAAAGATGCATATAATAACGTCTGGCGCGCGATCGCCAGACTTTTCCAAACAAACGACGCGATCGACGATCGGCGATTTGCATTGGCACGAGATCGCTCAAATTGAAAATTATAATATTTTTACGCCCGTCGGTCAAGTATTGAATCTTCCTCTTCTTCTCGCGCGCGCGTACACGTTTCTTGAGTGTAACGTTTGAGAGACGCGCGTACAAGTGACAGCTTTTATCTGAAAAGCTTCTAATCTTGGCTCGTGGCCTCTGAACCTGCGATACTCTCTTACGCCTTCGTTCTCTATACATCACTCCCCCTATAAATAGAGTATCACAATCGCGTGAAAAATTCCTTTCTCTCTCTCCCTCTCTGTCTTTCTCTCGGCTCTCTCTCCCTAGCTCGCGAAGAATGAACTATTCTCGTATTGTTGTGGCGCAGCTCTAGGCTATCCGTTTGTTTATTTTAGCGAGCGCAGGCCGAGATTCAGAATTACAGAAAAGCTCGCTAATCGTTAAAAGAATAACACGTTTCAATTAGCCAAATTTATTTGGACAATTTTTTTGATAAAAAATTGATCTTTAATTCGTTTTGTATCTGCAATAAATTTTTCACGCGATCGTGACAAATGCATCGACACACAGCGGCTATTTTGAAAAATTGAAACGTTGAGTGTTTTGTAACAATATCGATAAATAATCAATTTTATTTGTATTGCATAATTCGTCCATTAAGAACACTTTACGCACGACGGAATAAAATAACAAAAAATTACGACGACACGCGAGACCGCATGTCAAACTTTATCTTCGTATACAATGTAAATTTCTTTATTAAAATATACAATATTATGGGCAGTATGATAATCGTCACATCATTAGCCGCACATACAGGTATACGGAGCAACACGCGTGCACACATAGCACAACATCCATCAAACATTATATACCAATGAACGACGTGTATGTGTGGCATAGTCGTCTCTCTTTCTCTCTCTCTCTCTCTCTCTCTATCGCGAGAAAATTCATAGCAGTCACGCGAACGCGTATATATACCGCCTCTGCTGGCGCAGTGCACTTCAGAAACCTCGAGACTGCATTATACTATCGCCCGCGCGCGCGAGAACTCTATAATTACCCACGGCTTCCTCTTTACATACGATTTTATCTGACTAGGTGTGCATATATGTGTGTGTCTGTGCCGCGCGTGTGTGTGTGTGGGTATACGGACACGGATACAGCAGGCAGCACTCCTGCACTTTTATGCGCGCGATATTTCCTTTAAATACGTACCGATATTTAATGTGCACGCGCACTCTACTCATCGAGAGCCAGTAAAGATAATTAGTCTCGATCTAGGATTTTTCTGCAGATTACAGAGGAGGATCCGTACTAGGGCTTCACGATATTCGATAAAAATATCGATATCGTATCGTTNAAATATTATGATCAAAGAGGAATTTGAGAAAATGCAAAAAAATGTTAAAAATTTATTAGAAAAAAATAAATCTAAATTTGCATTCACAATCGATGCCTGGTCTGGAAAAACCAGGAAATCGTACTATGGAGTGACTGTTCATTACATAGACAAAAATTGGACTTTAAACTCGTTTGCTATTGATTTTAGTCCATCTAAAGGAAAACATTCCGGTTTAGATATTGCACACACCTTTTATGAAATTGCTAAATTTTATAATATCCATGATAAAATAGCTGGCATTACGATGGACAACGCTGCTGCTAATATTAAATTTACTTCTGAACTCAGCAAAATTTTAAAAAATGATAAAATTGATTTCGATCCAGATGATCAACACTTCCGATGCCTCGCCCACGTCCTTAATTTATCGGTGCAAGACATTCTAAAATTAATGGAAGTTGAATGTTGTGATGGGGAAAATTGTTCAGACAAAGAAGAAGAAGAAGAAGAAGAAGAAAAAGAAGAAGAAGTAGATGATGATGATGACTTAAACAATATACCAGATTATGAAATAGAGGATTTTGAATCGAAACAAAAGTTCATTTCTAACGTTGTCAATAAAATACGTAAATTGCTAAAAAAAATAAGAAATTCAGAAAAGATTTCTTTAAGACTTGAAGCATGTTGCAAAGTTTTNATTTGAAAATAATTGTTTTTTTTTACTACTAAAAATAAATCAAATCCTAAATCTTATATATTTCTCGATATAATATCGATTATCGTATCGATATCGTATCGACTTCGATATACAATACAATAAATTTAAAAAAAAATATCGTCGATTTCGATACGATACGATACAACAATTTAAAGTTCGATACGATACCGATATTTAAGTAAATATCGATATTGTATCGTATCGTGAAGCCCTAGCTCCTACACAGTCGTTGGGAATATCCAGCAGTAGATTGGCCGCTTACAATAAATATCGTAATATGCATAATCGTCAAATGTACGATTTCATTATACGTGTACAATCTGCGCGAAGTATCTTATAGATTTTTTGAGAGCCGCCGGCTGATCGACGAAACAACAAAAAAAACCAAGAAATAGTCAGTAATCCCTCCTCGCGGCACACGTTTATTTCAACGATTCGAGAAATCCTTTGGCATGAAATTCCCGAACGAAAGCAGAAGAACTGCTCCGTGTTGCATGTGCATCGACGTATAATCCTGCAATACGAGCGTTCAGACTTACTTTCAACCATCCTACCAACCTATAAGTCTCATTCCCTGCATCCCTTGCATAGAAAAGAGAGAAAGAGAGAGAGAGGAGAAAAAAAATTGCGCACCAGCTCTACGCTCGGTGGCATAGCATCAAACCTATAAGTTGCAGTGGCAATACTACTTCTACTACTACTACTACTTCTACTACTAGCACTACTATACTACTGTGCAGCGCAGAAAAGCGACTCTCTCGACCCATATCGCGATTTCCCCATCACCTGCCACGGGCGCGCGCTCACATGCATACACACGCACGCGCTGCATACGTGTATACCGAGTAAGTGCACATTCCAATTACATGGATACGAAAAAGAGAAAGAGAAAGACAGAGAGAAAACTACATATATACACACATGCACGTATACGAGCCGGTGCACAGCCTCGGCTCTCGGGCGGCGGCTCATTTGAATTCGCAATGGCCTGAATCGCACGGCGAAATCACGGCTATTGGGTATTGAATTTATCCACGCCACGACTGTATATTATAAAGGTGTATATATATTTGCACGTACTAAGTTGGAAGGTACGTGTGGCACCTGCTGCAGTGCTTTATACAGTGTCTGCCGCGTACACACATATATGTGCAGTTGTGCTACTCCTGTATGTAAGTCTTATATACACCTCGCGCGCGTTACAAGTGGGTACGGTCGCACCGAGCTGCAGTCAATTTTTCAAAGTCTCGAGCCGCGCCGCGCAAAAATGCGAATCGTTGCTGGAAGAAAAAAAGAGACCCCCTCGCGCGAGATCGACAAAGTTCGAGTCCTATACAACTGTGTTTTAGGAGTATTGTGACGATGTCACTGGGCGGCATTTGATGCAAATTAAGCGAACGNCGATACGATACCGATATTTAAGTAAATATCGATATTGTATCGTATCGTGAAGCCCATTCCGTACGATCGGAAATGGGGTTTGTCACGCTGGGCCCGAGAAACTCGCAGGTCGGACGAAAAAGAGACCCCCGTCGTAAACGAGCTGCAGAGCCCGCGTGCGGCCTGATTTATTGCGCTCGCCGTACATACGACGATATCATAATACCATTAATTCTTCGTCAAATTCTCTGCCGACTGAATCACATGCGTAGATGCGTTTGTGTGAGTGTGTGTGTGTAGTGCCGCACACATATAAACATACGTGCGCACAGCGCGAATACGGTATAAATCAAGCGGCGACTAATGCGTGCAAGCAGAGGAGCATCGCGTATGTTTATAAGAAGCATATATACATGAGCTGCTGCTCTTATCTGCCGAGAGAGAAGAGAATGAGAAGTAGGTGCGCGCAGTGTGGAAGAAGAAACCCGGCAGCAGCAGCCGCGGGGGCAGGTGGATCTCTTGCTGATCTGACTGCTTGGCCGCTTGCCTGCCCGCCGCCGCCGCCGCCGTCGCTGACGTCGCAATGATCGAAAGAATTCAGAGAATGCCCAAAAGAGAATGATGGATATCTGAGGTTTCGAAAGACTTCCACCGTCGTTGCAAGCGCGCATGCATAACTCTCGTTTTCTTCGTTTGTTCTTTTTTTTTTTCAATCTTATTTTCTCTCTTGGAACTGCGTCGCTCCAAAGGGTTGCAGCAACGATCATATGGGTTGTTCGAAATCGTATTGTAATATAGAGCTAACTCTCGCTAATATGACAGCTGTACTAATGCCTCATCAAGGGTAACAATAATTGATGATTTTTTTATGAGCCTACCTTACAACGGGCCATTGTCTATCATTATTCAATGGAAGAATGTATCCAAAATCAAGAGCCAGCGCGAGCTGTGATCCTAGGCGAGCACGCGCACATATCGACACCTCCGCGGGTCATCTCTTATGGGAAAATACGGGGAAGAGAGGCGCACCGGATGATCGAGCGAGTGTTGTTTTTTCAAACGATTTAGAGTTTAACTCTCTCGAGCTCTACGCTAATTTGTCTAATTTCTTTTTATTATGCTATTATGTCCGCTTGACATGGTATCTTTTTTGTTCGAGATTTTCTCATCGTAACAAACTCTAGTTGCTCAGCTGTAGTCTACATCAACGAAAATTTTCATGCAACAATAGTTGTGCTTTTTGCGACGTACGCAAGGTTCAAATACTATCATTATAACTTCAGTTATTAATCATTATTGTGTAAGTATTTTAAAATCAGTTCAAGTCATATTTCAACGATTTTTTCCTGCTCCAAATCATGTCAAGGGTTAAATGTTATATCATTATCAGCAGGTAATGTTATCAGTATCAATTAAAATGCTAATTTCTTTGATTCATCGACATAAATGCGTGAATTAAATTTCAATAAATTTAATATCTTGATTCATTCAAAATAATCATTTAATGAAAAGATACACAATTTGATCAATACTGATGTTCTATTTCAATAGTTCATTACATAATCAATGATAACATTAAATATTGTAATTTAAAATGAAGAATTTTATCAGTTTTATGATTTAATTCGTCAATAACTATTATTTCTTGAACATTCATTGAACTAAAAGAAAAATTCGTCATTTTTCATGATTATCTTACATAGATGATTCGAAGCGACGGTAACTGACAGATTTATGCAGCTTAGAAAAAATCTTATTATTCGGGGTCTGATTTTAGTTTTTTGATCAGTAAGATTTTCATTCTTCTTTTTTAGTAAATTTACTCGTAAAAATATACAAATAGAATTATAAATAGATCTTTACAAACAAACGATTACAAACATCTTCTATCACGGCAATAAATTAAAAACTCTGAGATATTCTTAGGCACCCATACCGGCCATGCTCAAAGGACACACATGAAGTTGCAATGTCTCTTCCCACCGATTGAGGGGAAAAAAACAAGGTGAAGCTTTGATTAACGCGAGTAAAGGGCCCATTAAAGAATCTGTATATCTAAAACATGTATAATATACGCACCGCCCATGCACCACGCAGTTTTTTTAATGGAACAAATTCACGGCAAGCAAAGAGTCTCGCGAAACAGACCACGAATGTGTATAAAATAAAAATGAAAAACAAAAAAATTCGTCGAGCACACACTAACACAAACTCTTTGCGCTTGCGGGCCTGACAAAGCAAAGGAAGTCGCACATGTTTTTCGGGAGCAAAGACAGATTATAATACATGTATATTTATATTTTTGTTTTATCCGCGAAAAACGTTTTGATCTGACGCCGCGCGTGCAGCGTTCGGGGCTCGAGTCCGCGTGCCGTGTTTGCAGAGTAAAATTACGAAAAAATATCCGAACGATGTTTAAACAAAATTCGCCAATGTTCTTGGCCAATGCGCGTGCTTCTTTTCTCGCGGAGAATGTGAACATCCGATGTGTTTTCGGAAAATGGACGAGGTTAAAAAGCTCGAAAGAATTCGCGCGAGATAAATAAATCAGCGAGAAAAAAGATTGATGTCTACAGGTCTATCTGCAAATAACATAGATTAGTGGATGGTTTTTAAATACATCAACATTGAGAGGTTTGCTTACACTTAAGCTCTAAGTCGCTGTGAATCGAATGAATCTTCTAAGATCGACTAGCTGCTGTTGCCGTCGCCGCACGATTACAAATTAGTCATGTTCGCGATACGGGTGAAAATTAGAATTTTATTACTTACATATTGAACTTGAATTTGTGTAAAGCAATGATAGGATATTGTAATATCAATGTTGGTGACTAAAAGAAGTCGAGTATACTATGCGGGCTACGAGGTATAACCAATAATATTCAATTCTGACAATTCAATTTAGATTTATTTATTTTTTAAGATTTAAACTTGGAGTCAAGACATAACATTTACGTTTTACAGCCAAGAAACTTGTGTTATTAATATTTGAAAAAGTTTTAGAGTAAAAGTGGATATAGTAGGACTTTGACCCGTGCTAAATTCCAGATCAGCTGAGGGTTAATGCGCACAACACCAAACCAATCAGTATTTAAGCCATTAAATAGTAATGTTAAAGATATATCGATTGAAATAATTAATTATAATGACGAGTGCACACGTACTTTGTCCAATGTGAACCCTCTTCATCCAGGGATAAATTTGTGTCTGAGTCCCGGAGCCCTTTCCTTGATTCGACGAGTTGTTGCCCGTACTGCTGGTACTGCTGGTCGAGGAGGCCGGTGACGAGGCCGACGAAGCCGTTGTGAGTGTGCTACCAGCCTCGGCGCTTCGACCGCTGCCACTCGGTGGCGACGAGGCCGAGGCAGCGACCGAGGACCTCGACGATCCGCCCACGGCCGCGCTCATCTGTCCGCTGGCGCCGGCCTTGCTCGTTCCGGGTGCTCCCAGGCCCGGTGCCGGGCTGTTCCTCGCGTTCGACGTCGACAGGTCCTGCGGCGACGAGACGTTCGTCGACGAGGGCGTGTCGACGCTGTACTTGCAGCCCGAGGCAGCGGCGGCCGCCACAGCAGCGGCCTGCAACAGAGGACTCGTCGGGTCTGCGTGAAGCTGCTGCTGCTGCTGCTGCTGTTGGAGGTGTTGATGGTGTTGCTGGCTCTGCTGGTGCTGCATGGCCGCCGCGTGCTGCTGCTGGGACGTCGCGGTCGCAGTGAGCCTCGGCTGCGGCTGGAGCTGTGTGTAATCGATCATACCGGTCGGGGCCGTGTGCTGCATGCCCGCCGAGGCCGGGGTCGCGTACGGGTGCTGGGGGTAGTGCTGCTGCGGCGAGTAGCACGGGGTCGGGTAGCCCGCCGCGGCCGGGTTCGGGTTGTAGTAGTCCGCGCTCGTCGGCGAGGCAGCTTGCAAGGGCTCACCCGGCGAGTTGGCCGTGGCTCGCGGAACTCCCTGCTGCTGCTGCTGCTGTTGCTGCTGTGCTTGCGCCTGGGCTTGAGCCGAGGCGTAGCACGAGGCCAGCGAGTTGACGAACTGATAAGAACTCATGGTTCTCGTGGTTCTTAGGTAGTCTTCAATTGTGGCGAGTCACTTGCAATCCGTTGAAAAGCTTCAACGTTGCGCACGGTACACACAAATGCAGTCACTACACGGACTAGAGGCTGAACTTCGGCTGCTATATCAGCAGTAATGTCATCTTGGCGGATTTAGATTCGTCGCGCTGTTAATGCGGCTAAGAGCATCTCCTCGCGCACTCGTGTACGAACAAAAAGTTTCTGTTTCAATGACAGTTTATTTTATTTATTTATTTTTTTTTTTTTATAACAAGCCGATAATTGCCTCCGAATGAAGCTTAGTGGAGCCCACGTGCTTCGTAGGGCTTATAAAACCTCGTCTCGCTTATTCGACCTCGTGAAAAAATTCGAGGAGAGAATATAGGCAATTGCTGAAAGGCGAGAGAGGCCACACGAGAGAGTTGAGCGTGCAGAAAGAGGGGGCATCAGCAGGCCCTATCCTATCGAGTCTCCCCCATTCGCACGAGCTAATGCCCGAGCTGCTTCGAGACTTGGTTTTTTGTTTTGCTTTTTATTTTTTCGCAATTCCTTTTTTGCACGCCTGCAGTGCTGTTCTCTCTGCGAATTCGAAAATTCACCCAATCAAAGAACAGTTCGCTCTTGTATCCCGATCACTTCGATTCATCCATCTAGCACAAAATACATGATATAAACACAGGGTTTCTTTTGCACGAGCACCTTCACACTTCACACACTTTCGAGTATCCGTATTTTGCAGATATATGAAAATCAATGGAAAATCAGCTGGGCAAAAGTCGTGTTTCACCGCGAACGAAATATATTTTATCGCAGGCAAAAAACTATATAACGATTCGATCGCAATATGTCGTAACAATGATATTCGAAAATATCGTCCGCGTCCGACTGGTGCGCGCCGACTGCGAGAGCGCAGTGCAAGTTTTTGCATAAAATGTGTACACACAAAAGCGCGACACACGTCGTATGCGAGCAGAGAGGTGTGCGGGGCGGCGGCGCTCACTCCTGTCGGTTGGTCCGATGCGTGCTCGGAAGGCGGTGGTATCGCACTGAGCGAGTAGTTGTCGATGGCAAAGCTCGAGCCGAGCAGCGCGCTTGGTCTCTCAAGGCAGCAGCAGCAGCAGTAGCTCGCTCGCGGATCCCCGCTCGTCGCTTTCGAGCCGTCGTGTATATATCGCTGGCTGGCTGGCTGGCTGACTGCCTCGACTGCTATACACACTCAGTGAAGAGCGCCAGCGCGGTAGCTGTCACGTGCCTTTGCCTGTCAGTATACTGCCTGGCTGGCTGACTGCTGCTGCTCGCCTTGTGCCTCTATATGTTTGCAGCAGTGCTCTTACGTGTGTGTATATGCGACTCTCGTGTTTGTATACACACAAGCACGTATAGAAGAGCCTGTGTGTATGCGTTTTCGCATGTATATGCTACATGGAAGTGCGAGGCGAGCGAAAGAGAGAAGGAAGGAAAAAAACGTCGAGCGTAGCGACCAATCCCCGTCGTTCGTCAAACCTTGATTGGTCTCTCTCATTCGACTTGCTGCGCTTATGGAGCGATATACATACGAGCGAGGCAGATATATCCCTCAACCCTGGGCCGAGCGCGGGCCGAATGACTGATAAGAGGGGTGTGTACCTTTTACGCGATATACACTGAAACGGCGAACGAGTGAGCCGCACACAGCGTCGTGAAT